>NC_087267.1:40144603-40449119 GCF_015220805.1 Pogoniulus pusillus
ATAGTTAATGTAAAAGGAAAAGCTGACTGAAGGGAAATCATCCAAAAGTCTGGGCATTGTTGACAGACCTTTTAAGAGAGATGCAGAAACACAGAAGCTACAAGACTTACATCATCCAAACTGTCAGCACCTCTCCTCCTCACAGTATTTTTGTCACCCATCATACAAACCATATGGACTTTCGTGGTACAAGACATACTTGGTTCTCTCTTAACAGAGTCCTTGAATATCAGGGTGGCAGGTCTCTTTGAATCTGCCCAACAAGTGGCTTTACAAAGCATGTGTGAGGAGGTAAAAACACTCTATGGAACTAGGCTGAATGCCTCATGTTTCATGGAGTGCACCTACAACTGTTTCTACAGTCTATGTAATTTCTATAGCAATCCCAATGAGACAGAGAGAGACACTCAGATAAAGGATCTTGCAGCACTCCCAGGAGAAAAACAGCCACCTGACTACACAAGTCGCCAGCAAGTGACAGACCTCAACAGACAAGTCATTAATGTCCCCAGTGACTGTCTCTGCCTATTAGTATAAGCTGCATTAAGGGGAACAGAGCTGTAGGGAAGTCACAGAGATTTGCTAAATATAGTCAGAGCCACAGAGGAACAGTCTTGTTCTAAACTCTTTATGCAGCTTAAGATAAAACTGACCCAGATGACCAGATGACCCCTGTGTGAAGTAATTCAGCAGCTCCCCGTCACTAGGGAGGATGAATTCTGCTGCTGGTAAACATACAATAACTTTCACATGGCATCGTGGTCCAGCTGCGGTCTGAAAGAGACCAGCTGGGGGAAAGACTCTTGTCTCATTCCAACCCAATGTATACAAGAGAAAATCTGTTTATTTAGGGGATCATTCATCGGTTTCAGTGGGGAGGGAGGTTAAAGCATTATTTGTGACTCTCCAAAACCACTTGCTTTTAATTCACTGCCTAATCCCCAGGAGGCATGTAAACCAGACTTTTTTTTTTACACAGAAGTAAAAGAGGCCTCTCAGTTGCATTCAGGCTGTGTTGAAAACAAATTGGAACAGTATGAAAGAGCAGAGACTGCCAAGCAAAGGAAGGATCTTCCAAGTGCAAGACTAACAGTTAAACACAGCCCATGGAGCAGCCAAAGCCCACTCTTACAGGTGTCTCCCTGTGTTCTCCATGTGCCATGCACCCAGAAGGCACATCCGTGTTGTACATGTATGCATGGATTGCAATATGTTCAATGAGTATAAACACATCATGTCTGCAGTGAGAAAGGGAGAACATGTCCAAGTGAAAACTAACAGCATCAGCTGTTAGAGAATCGGCCAGGGGGCTTAGAAACTGGTTAGTAAAAACTAACAGCATCAGCTAACAGCATCTGCTGGATTAAAATTTATCAGATCAAACACAAAGCATGAGCTAATTAAATGTATGTCTGAGCTGACAGCACTGTATGATACTACTGAGCATTTAGACTAAGCAGAGTAACAGATAATGATTAAACATCTTTTGAATGCATATTAAAAATCACAATCAGGGCTTAAAATCAGTCTTTGAAATATAAGAAATCAGAAAGGACCTGCAGTAAGGTCAAGGAGGCTTTCCTACCCCTCTACTCAGCCCTAGTTAGACCACATCTGGAATATTGTGCACCGTTCTGGACACCCCAGTTGAAGAGGGACAACTGGATAGAGTTCAACAGAGGGCTGTGAGGATGATTAAGGAACTGGAGCATCTCTCTCATGAAAGCAGACTGAGAGACCTGGGGCTGTTTAGTCTGGAGAAGACAGAGGATATCATATCAGTGTCTACAAATATCTGAAGAGTGGCTGTCAGGAGGATGGAGATAGTCTCTTCTTCAGTGATGCCTAGTGATAGGATATGGGGCGTTGGATGTAAACTTGATCACAGGATATTCCATCTCAACACAAGAAGAAACTCTTTACTGTGAAGGTGATGAAGCACTGGAGCAGGCTGCCTAGAGAGGTTGTGGAGTCTCCTTCTCTAGAGATCTTCCAAACCCACCTGGGCATGTCCCTGTGTGACCTGCCCTAAGCAGCCCTGCTTTGCAGGGAGGTTGGACTAGGCCTCTGGAGGTCCTTTCCAATCCCTAGCATTCTATGATTCTATGGCAGAGAATTATCATGTCCTATACAGCTGCTTTCTATGCCTCCCTCTGCAGCATTTGGTGGAGACCACTGCCAGAAAATAGGAAAGAGGAGAGGCAATGCTGAGGCTGCAGTAGCAATAGAATTAATAGCAACAGAAATCATTAGAAAATTAAGTACATGGCCAGGTCCTCACCTTCTCCTCCTCTCACACTTCCTTGTGCATATGAGCTGCCCAGGGAGGTGGTGGAGGCACCGTCCCTGGAGGTCTTCAAGAAAAGACTGGATGAGGCACTTAGTGCCATGGTCTGTTTGATTGGATAGGGCTGGGTGCTAGGTTGGACTGGATGATCTTGGAGGTCTCTTCCAACCTGGTTGATTCTATGATTCTATGATATACAACTTCCTCCCTACCAGAGCTACAAGCACAGCTTCATACTTCATCACATCTTTAAAAGTCCTTGATTTGTGTTAAAAGAAGGAAACGTATGAGGATGGCACTACAAAGAAAATCTTTCCTGCACAAAAATACTGCAGCTACTGCTCTTGTGAAAGGCCAAAGTGCTGCCTCCACTGCTGGAGTCAGAAATGTGGCCCCGTGAGCCAACAGTCACGCGCTGGCCTTCTGCGCAGGAACAACAGCTCTGTCCATTCCTTCTCCTCTGGCCTTTATCATCCTGAATAGAGCAAGCATGTGTCTCATCAAGAAGCACCTGACAATGCAGCATATCTTATCAACTCTATATGCACAGCTCAGGATGGAGAAACAGTTGGTATGAAAGAAGCAGCATTTGGAATAAAGTGGCAGCCTCTCCATTCCTACATGTGGTACATGCTAGGATGCAGTGGCTCCCTCCTAGCAATCCTGGAAAATGAGAAACCTAAACCTGTTATTGTGGGTTGTGCTAGTTTGAAGCTAGCTGGAATATACTGGTGAGAAGAATTAGATTATAGGCTGTGAAAAGGAAACAGTGGTGATGTCTACTGCACTCATGGGCTTGCTGAGATGTATAAGAACAAGAACACTAACATATAGAACAGAGTTGCTCTCTGGCTCTGGCTCCCTGCACCCTTCTCTCCCTAACTTGCTGTCAGTGTAACTAATCCTTCTGCTTTCTAACCCCCCTGGTCCATTCTCTAACCTCATCTTGAATGTAAGGCAAAGTCTTGGATAAGGTAGAGGGGTGGAAAGGAGGTGGGAATGCTGTTGGGAGCCATTCCTGGGGACTTTGATTGTTTCTGGGAGGGGTGTTGTGTTTCTGTATTATTTTTTTAACTTGCATATTTCTGTATATAACTGTATATATATTGTAAATACCTGCTTGTATAGTGTGCTAAGTAATCAATATAAAGCTTCATTCCTTAATTTCCAGCCAGCTGAGTCTAGTCTGGGTGATCTCATAAGAGTGGGGGGGGGGGGGGCAGGTAACACCCAAACTAGCACATGGGTATTCCAGAAACCAAAACCACCCTGTAATGAGTTTGCTTCTGCTCATTTCGCTCACTCTGCCAATTCACTACTGGCCAATGCATTGTTGCAGCTTCTGGCCAAATTCAGCTCTCTCATCACTGTAAAAGTTAAAAGAATAAACTCTATTAAAGTCAGTAAATCACAGTGAGATTAGCTGCTCATGTTTCAGAAACCTGCCAAAATCACATCTATGCAACCAAGAGCAGAATTTGTCCCTCATGCTGCAGCAAACCCGGAGGCACAGAGCTCACAGCGCTCCTGAGAAGTGTTTCCCAGTCAACTCTAAACTCAACCTCTCATTATCATCTCCTTGGTCACTTCTACCCAATCTGAAACGCTCTGGCATGGGGAGCAGCTGAAACTTCAACACGTGCCTTGAAAGGCTTTTAGGCTCACAAAATCCTCTCTGAATCAAACAGAAGATTAAAATTCCTTGGGACCTATGCAGATCCTGAACTTCACAAGTGCCAGGGTGAACTGCTGGCATTTTTGCCTTGCTGACAAAAAGGTTTTTCCACCAAGATGTACAGATACTTACATTAATTTTAATTACTCCTTCAACATAAAGGTCCTACACAGACATTTTTTGTCTGCATCCCACAGAAACAGAAAAACATTACATGGATAAAATGTATTCTTAATCAGTGGCTTCCAAAACATGCTAAAGCCTTAAAACAGTTCAAATTTACACAGGCTGTGATGGATGAGGTTTTCAGATAAACATAGCCACATGCTCTATGCAATGCAAAGAAAGAAAATACAAATGATGTCATGGTCCCAGGCCTGCTATGTACATTCCCCCTTGTCTCTTCCTACATCTCTACCCCAAATTAGCCTACTCTCCATTTATCATAGTAGGAAACTATGGGCAGCAAACAGCCCTTAGTCATGTCAGAAGCCTTTTTTCCACAGTGAACTCTTGCACTTTTATCTTTAGCTCTCACAAGCCTCAGGCTGACCCTTGGGCATGTTTTCTTCCCCAGGAAGGTTTGCACAGGGGTCTCCCCAGCCAGTCATGCTGCTGATCTCTGGTGGCAAAGGATTAACCATCAAGTCGGAGGTCTCAGTGCTCAGGGAAAGAACCACATAACAGGCTGGGGAATGCTTGTGCAAAGCCTGAACTTGCTGGGTGAAGGAAACATCATAGAACAGGGACTAAACACTCTCTGCAGCACCCCAAAGTCCTTTGCATCTCTTTGCTGCATCTCCTACTGAAAAGCCAGCCCTGCTCAGCGCCTTCAAAAGGGAGCTGTTGAGTGCAGGCCTGTCTATAAGATCCCTAATGCATCCTCTCAAGCTGCAATGGAAGAGCCATACAGAGCAGACACAGCTCAATGGGCCCTCAACAGGGATACATGGCACCAGCATTGCCACAGAAGGAGATGGTCAGTCATGAGCTACAGTATGGATTTCAAACTTGCCCATGTGTAGCACAGCTGTAACCTCTAGGTATAGACAAGAAATTAAATGTAACCCTTTATACCTGGCCATGTATATTCCTGTTGATACAGAAACACCTGGTAATGTCCTGAGTCGTTTATCACAGCTGAGGGTGGCACAAAACACGGACCCACTATGCACAGGCTACAGGAGATCAAGCAGCCATGCCCAGAAGATGAGTGTCTGCCAGCTTGTCAGGATGCAACATTACCGCCATAGTGCACCTGTATTCCCTCTGCTGCAGATCATTTCTGCAGCCTACCCACGGTGTGGGAGGGCAGTGCTGGGCTCACCTCTCTGCCAGTACCTGGATGAACACGTCTTTCAAACTCAAACTCAACCTAAACAGCTTAAGAAGAGGAGTACAGCATGAAATAGCAGATCTGAATACACGGGCTTCAAAGAGCAAGGCAGTCACAGAACCACAGAATCTCTCAGATTGGAAGAGACCTTCAAGCTCATCGAGTCCAAGCATTAGTTTCACACTGACAAGTCCCTGACTAAACCAAATCCCTCAGCACAACATCTAATCACTATGAATCGCTATGGCTGGAAAGGACCACCAGGATCATCCAGTCCAACTTTCATCCCAGCATCCTTCATCACCAGACCACAGCCTCAAGCACCACATCCAATCTTTTTTTAAACACCTCCAGGGATGGTGACTCCACCACCAACCTGGGCAGCCTGTTCCAGTGCCTGACCACCTGCTCAGTAAAGAACTTCCTCCCAACATCCAACCTAAACCTCCTCTGATGCAACATGAGGCCATTTCCTCTTGCCCTATCATTAGTAATTCAGGAGAAGAGACCAGCTCCAGCCACACTACAACCTCCTTTTAGGTAGTTGTAGATTAGCCAAAGGCCAGACTCTGATTCCCACAGCTGAACAGCCAAGAGGAACCAGGACAGTTAGCCAACACATTGGGCCAATGCATATTTTCTGACAGGACAGATTACAGGTGGTTACAGCTGGCTGCTGCTAGCACAACCCTGACGTAATTTCTGCCTTTGTTATTAAACATTCAAAAGATTTGCTAATCATCCATCAATGCTTTGCAAGTTACCTCAAAATGGAAATGTAACACAAATTGCATTCAAATTTTCATAGCAAGCAGCTCTCCTGCAGAATCCCTCCTCGCAGTGAACAACAGCAGACAGCACTTGCCTAGAATTATTTTAAGTGGATTTCAAAGCAGTTTTGAAAAGAATAATATTCTGGAGTTTATGCTTATATTTCACATGGAAAAAAGTTAAATTCAAAACAGTTGCAGGGTAGATAAAAAAATGAAGATTGCATTCATTAGATGATACATTTCAGGAACCATCACAACTAGTTTCAGTTTGAGGGAGGGGGCAATGAAATCACTGCTTTTTAAAGAAACCACACAAACAAAAAACCCAAATCCACAAAATTCTCCCCTTTCAAAACCAGCTTCTCATTCTGCAGCACTCAAAAATGTTAACAACAAAAAACTAAGATTTAAGAAACCAGATGAACTATTTCACTTCAGAACCAATTTTTGCCTAGACAACAACATGACAAAATTATCCACTCTGTCCAGATTCATTGATCACCATTCCAGTTTTAGGTTATTTCCTCCCCTGAGATTCCCCACAGAGATCCTCTTTTCTGTCTGGAAATTTTGCCTAAATGCAAGGAGAGAGAGAGTTGGAAATTTGTGCCAGACTTTGGGGACATCCAAACATCTCAAAAGTCTTGGACAGTAGGAACTGTATACATTCAGCTCATGTGCATTTCAAAAACAGTATCACACAGTATCACAGTATTATCAGGATTGGAAGAGACCTCACAGATCATCAAGTCCAACCCTTTACCACAGAGCTCAAGGCTAGACCATGGCACCAAGTGCCACGTCCAATCTTGCCTTAAACAGCCCCAGGGACGGCGACTCCACCACCTCCCCGGGCAGCCCATTCCAGTGTCCAATGACTCTCTCAGTGAAGAACTTTCTCCTCACCTCAAGCCTAAATCTCCCCTGGTGCAGCCTGAGGCTGTGTCCTCTCGTTCTGGTGCTGGCCACCTGAGAGAAGAGAGCAACCTCCTCCTGGCCACAACCATCCCTCAGGTAGTTGTAGACAGCAATAAGATCTCCCCTGAGCCTCCTCTTCTCCAGGCTAAACAATCCCAGCTCCCTCAGCCTCTCCTCGTAGGGCTGTGCTCAAGGCCTCTCACCAGCCTCATCGCCCTTCTCTGGACACGCTCAAGCATCTCAATGTCCCTCCTAAACTGGGGGGGCCCAGAACTGAACACAGTACTCAAGGTGTGGTCTAACCAGTGCAGAGTACAGGGGCAGAATGACCTCCCTGCTCCTGCTGACCACACCATTCCTGACGCAGGCCAGGATGCCATTGGCTGGCCAGCCGCCGCCTCCCAGCAAGCCACAGCAGAACAGAAGGCCAACGTGACCATGGAGGCAGAGAGATGAGGCTGCAGTAGGGACCCCTGCATATATTTAAATAAAAACCAACACCAGTGTACAATTTCATCCAGAATGTGGAACCCCAGCTCCAGACAAGGGCAGTAAATCCATCACATCCCAGGTGCAGAGGATATTCTTGGCACAGTGGACAGGGTGCATGCTCACACATCTAAAATGGAATTTAGCAGTGCTTCAGATCCTTATATTTGGCCTGATTAGGACCTTCTCAGGAGAGGATGGAGTGGTTCTGAGGTGTAGTCTCTCTTCAGAACAAGGAGACACAGTCTTAAGCTGTGCTAGGGGAGATAGAGGCTGGATGTTAGGAGGAAGTTCTTGACAGAGAGAGTGATTTGCTGTTGGAATGGGCTGCCCAGGAGGGTGGTGAAGTCACCATCTCTGGAGGTGTTCAAAAAAGATTGGATGAGGCACTTAGTGCCATGGTCTAGTTGATTGGAAAGGGCTGGGTGATAGGTTGGACTGGATGATCTTGGAGGTCTCTTCCAACCTTGTTGATTCTAGAATTTATTTACTGACTTGTAAAGTACATTTATTTCTCTTGTGACTTCTTCTTTTGCAGGACATGCCACAGAATCGCAGAATGTGAGAGGCTGGGTTGTTTAGCCTGGAGAAGAGGAGGCTCAGGGGTGACCTCATTTGCTGTCTACAGCTACCTGAAGAGAGGTTGTAGCCAGGTGGGGGTTGGTCTCTTCTTCCAGGCAATCAGCAATAGGACAAGGGGACACAGTCTCAAGTTGTGCCAGGGGAGGTACAGTCTGGATGTTAGGAAGAAGCTCTTGTCAGAGAGAATGATTTGCCATTGGAATGGGCTGCCCAGGGAGGTAGTGAGTTGCTGTCCCTGGAGGTGTTCAAGAAAAGACTGGATGAGGTATTTAGTGCCATGATCTAGTTGGCTGGATAGGGCTGGGTGCTAGGTTGGACTTAGATGATCTTGGAGGTCTCTTCCAACCTGGTTAATTCTATGATTCTGATCTCAAAAGATTATCTAGTCTAACTCCCCTGCCAGAGCAGAATCACCTAGAGAAGGTCACACAGGAATGCATCCAGGCGGGTTCTGAATGTCTCCAGAGAAGGAGACTCCACAAACTCTCTGGGCAGCCTGTTCCAGTGCCCTGTCACCCTCACAGCGAGAAAGTGCTCCTGTGCTCCAGCTTGCACCCACTGCCCCTTGTTCTATCATTGGACATCACTGAAAAGAGCCTGGTTCCATCATAAGACATTTAATGTCACATTAAGATCATTAAAGAAGGGACAGTCTACACAACAGTCTCTTAATTCATATGCAGTAGGGTTTTGTTAATAAAGATTTAAAAGTGAAAATCATCTGAATCCCCCTAATTTTTCCCACTTGGTTACTGAAAAATATTTGTTGTTTTGTTGTTTTTTTGTTTTGTTTTGGGTTTTTGTTGTTGGGTTTTTTTTAAGCAATCAGTTTAATATGTTTTGAAGGAAAAATGAATTAAACTTAGCCTACAACCAGATCCAGATGAACCAGATCTGACTCCTGAGCACAGGCACCGGAGTGAAGTTGTCACAGGGTCAGGGGGTCACAGCTGCTCTCAGCGCCATGGCCAGTGCATGAAGCTGCCTTCTGCCAGAGAAGACAATTTAATCCCTGCTGTTGCTGTTGGGTTAACCTCAGAAACACCTCAGAAAATCAGCATGTTTCTGACTTGCTCGAGTAAGGCAATCACCTTCCTGAGGGCTTCCTCCCAGTCAAGTGGACATGGGGTGCAAATCACTGCAGAAGCAAAGAATGACAGGGGTTGGAAGAGACCTCTGGAGATCACCCAGTCCAAACCCTCTGACAGAGCAGGTTCACCTACAGCAGACTGTCGTACAGGACGGCATCCAGGTGGGCTCTGAATGACTCCAGAGATGAAGACTCCACCACCTCTCTGAGCAGCCTGTTGCTGTGCTCCACCATCCTAAGCATAAAGTTCCTCCTCATGGAAATTCCTATGTTCAAATCACTGCAGAAGCACACCTTCCCAACACACAATAGCCCAGCAGCACATCAGCATGGGAAAGAAATACAGAAGCTGACAAAAAACAAGCACTGATGGATGGTGAAAATTACTCAGTGTTTTTAAAAAGACAACCTGTGCTGGTTTGAGGCTAACTGGAATATTTTAATGAGAGAAATTAGATCACAACCCCCATCCTCTTCCCAGGCTGCTCACTAACTTCACAGGACTCAGGAGCAGCCTGGATTTTGCAACCACTAATCCCATCACGTCTGCAAAACAAGTCTATCTCTTCACACCTGCCTTGTTAAATGTTACAGAAGCCTTCAGCAGCTTCACTCCACCAATAGCCTCTTTTTTTTGACTTTATTTCCCCCAAGGTATGCAGCTTGACACTTGCACTATGCACGTTTCTCAGACTTAGAAGAAATTTTCCTACTCCAGCAGAGGAGCAGAAGGTATGAAAACTGCTTGGTGGTTACTTCTGAATCTGGAAAATAATTTCATTTCTTTGTTCCAGCTGCTGCTGCTTAAAAGATGCATGTGTCTAAGCTTCACGTTAGGAGAATTAAACCTCCCAAAACCCACGCTGGCAGGGGGCCAAGCTTGGGCTACAGGGAGAATGACCTGAGAATGCTGTGCTACAGCATTCAAACACTGCCTCTTGGGCAGAAACTTTAGTCTTTCCAAATCGTTTGTTGGTTGCTTTGGTTTGTTTGTTTCTTTGTTTAAGACTGGGCTGTACCGTGAAGTGAGGAGTTTGTGCTTGGCTGTGTGTGGTGCACCTATACACCACTTCACAGACAGACAGGAGATCTTTTGGCTATGCTCCCTGCCAGCTGGACCCTGGCCAGTCCTGAACTGGATACCATCTAACTGTGTGGTCAGGGCTTGAACAGCCCTGGAAGTGAGGATGCTGATCAGTGCTTCTCACTTTTCTGTAATCTAAGAATGATCAAACTTTATTCTCTGGGTTGTTTTGGTTTGGGTTTGTTTGTTTGTTTTGAATTTTTTTGTTGTTTGGGTTGTTTCTCTCTCTCCTTATTTTTTTTTAATGTTATTTTAAGAGATATTCCTCTAAACCCACCTAAGGAGCAACTTAAACTTGGTGCATCCAGCTATGACTCATATTTCCCCCACTCTCCTACTCGTTCTTTCCAGTTCTTGTGTATTCTCACCCTCTCTGGCCCTCAACCATCCACAAACTCCAGGCAGCATAGTACCAGTACAGCAAGGCTTTATGCGAGAGGCAGACAACGGTAACTCAACTTCAAACCCAACAGGGCATCATCATCAGGCAACCAAATTCCAGGCAGCACTTCTGCTCCCACACCACAGACGAGGGAAGATTTTTCCAGCCAGAAGATGGTTCAGAGAAAATGGAGCTGAAGAAAGCCCCACTACAGAGCTGGAGTTTCCACTTCCCACCCACCTACATCTCTGCCAGCAACCCACATTTCCCCTAGAAAACATCCAGCCAAAGCCACGCTCAGCCTGCAGAGTGTCTGCTTTTGCCAGTTGCACTGTGCGATGGCAGAAACCAGGCTCCTCCATCACCCACTACACCAGGAGCAACAAAATTCCTGGTTTTCTGAGTAATGGCCCAGAAGTCATTTCAAGCAGACTGGCCACATTGACGTGGCACTGCAAGATCCAAATCACCTTTCAGTGCAAATACCGAGTGAGATAAAGAGCAGGCCTGTGCTTTAAAAGCTTCTAATCAAGCACACGCACACACAGAAAACATCTCACGACCACAAAGAGTAATGATGACAGCAATTCACAAGCGAAGGCAGAGTTAATGTTTAATTACTGTGAATGCTGCTTTTGCAAAGCAGAAGCAGTGGATCCCATGGGCTACCTGCAGGGTTACAAACTGCAGATGAGATTCTCCCAATGGAGGTTTTTCAGCACAGCCCAAGTGATACTGGGAGTGCTGACTGATACCTGCCTGAACATGAGCCAGCAGTGTGCCCAGGTGGCCAAGAGAGCCAGTGGCATCCTGGCCTGCATCAGCAATGGTGTGGTCAGCAGGAGCAGGGAGGTCATTCTGCCCCTGTACTCTGCACTGGTTAGACCACACCTTGAGTACTGTGTCCAGTTCTGGGCCCCCCAGTTTAGGAGGGACATTGAGATGCTTGAGCGTGTCCAGAGAAGGGCGACGAGGCTGGTGAGAGGCCTTGAGCACAGCCCTACGAGGAGAGGCTGAGGGAGCTGGGATTGTTTAGCCTGGAGAAGAGGAGGCTCAGGGGTGACCTTATTGCTGTCTACAACTGCCTGAAGGGTGGTTGTAGCCAGGGGGAGGTTGCTCTCTTCTCTCAGGTAGCCAGCACCAGAACGAGAGGACACAGCCTCAAGCTGTGCCAGGGGAGATTTAGGCTGGAGGTGAGGAGAAAGTTCTTCACTGAGAGAGTCATTGGACACTGGAATGGGCTGCCCGGGGAGGTGGTGGAGTCGCCGTCCCTGGGGCTGTTCAAGGCAGGATTGGACGTGGCACTTGGTGCCATGGTCTAGCCTTGAGCTCTGTGGTAAAGGGTTGGACTTGATGATCTGTGAGGTCTCTTCCAACCCTGATGATACTGTGATACTGTGACACTGTGATACAAGCTGGGATACACGTGCTTTTGACTTTTTCTTTCCAATAGCTTACTTGGAAATGGCCAGCTTAAAGGAATGTCTTATTTGTGCCAAATTCAGGGGAGAGAACAGTGCTACCACCACCCTCAAAGGACTGAAATACATTGTCTGAAGTTTCCAGAGCTAATTGGAAATCTGGCAAGCAAAGAAGACAAAAAAAAAAAATAGAGAAAGAAAGTTTGACCCAAAGAAAGTAATTTTGACTTTTACCACAATTACTTCATGGAAGATCTTATAAGCAGTAAAAGGTTTGGATCCAACTGAGACAGAAGGTACTATACCCATCCCCAGGACCCAATCATACACACCCTGAACTGCCATTAACTTAATTGCTTAGTGATAACCCCAGCAACGTGCTGCAAGATCAGAAACAAGGAACAGAAACATTTTTTTATGGGTGAATACAGATAAATCTCATACCTACATTTTCAAACTGAATGTTGACCAAGGTGGCCTAGTTTATGGCACCTTTGGCCTAATTTCAGGTAAATTAATCACTTGCAGCTGAGCACCAGAGCTATCAAATGTTTACTCTCACCTGTAAGACCATGAACCGGCAGAAAAAAGCCCTTATGGCAGTGTTTATATTACAAACAGCCTTCACCCAGCTCTGTCCTCCTGAAACCATCAGATCAGCTCCCCTACCATGATGCAACAGATCTTGGACTATGTCAGCATTAAACTTGTTTCAGATGAGATGTTTCCATCAGCACCCTAAGTCATGCAAGACCCTGCTTTTCTGTCCATCTCAGGACCCAAATGGCAGTGCCCACAGAGGCCATTTAAATGCTGTTTTCTGCTATTGCACACAACTTTCAGCTCCCATAGGGTGTCCATCCCCACCACACACAGTGACACCACTGCCAGATTGATGAGGCTATTTCAGAAGGCCTGGGACAGCCTAAATGACAGTGAATCCCACCCAGGCTTTTTACTGCCTTTAAAGAGCAGTCATTCCTGGGAAACAGTGGGTTTGTCTGAAAAAGCAGCACTTTTCACAACCTCTGCAGATTCTGCAATACACAGGGTGAAGAGATACTGCATCCTTCCTTGCATTTCCTCAGGATTTTGAAAGACCACCAAGCTTTAACCAGTCCACCTAAAGCAAAGCCTCACATGAGATTAAACACAAATTACAGGCAAATATTTGGGTTTGTTCAAGGTCCAGTTGTTTGCCTTGCATTATTCTTTCTGCTACAGTCAACATTCTATAATCATAGAATCAACCAGGGTGGAAGAGACCTCCAAGATCATCCAGTCCAACCTAGCACCCAGCCCTGTCTAGTCAACTAGACCATGGCACTAAGTGCCTCAGCCAGGCTTTTCTTGAACACCTCCAGGGATGGCAACTCCACCACCTCCCTGGGCAGCCCATTCCAATGCCAATCACTCTCTCTGGGAAGAACTTCCTCCTAACATCCAGACTGTACTTCCCCTGGCACAACTTGAGACTGTGTCCCCTTGTTCTGTTGCTGGTTTCCTGGGAGAAAAGACCAACCCCCACCTGGCTACAGCCTCCCTTCAGGTAGTTGTCCCCCCTGAGCCTCCTCTTCCCCAGGCTAAACACCCCCAGCTCCCTCAGCCTCTCCTCACAGGGCTGTGCTCCAGGCCCCTCACCAGCTTTGTCACCCTTCTCTGGACACATTCCAGTATCTCAACATCTCTCTTGAATTGAGGAGCCCAGAACTGGACACACTACTCTAGGTATGACCTGACCAGTGCTGAGTACAAGGCAAGAAAAACCTCCCTTGTCCTACTGGCCTCACTGTTCTTGATACAGGCCAGGATGCCATTGGCTCTCCTGGCCACCTGGGCACATTGATAAAGTTAAAGATATGCAGAAATAAAACACAAACAACAAAACCCCCCACAGTTCTTTCACCTGTGATAAAGATACTGTTCTGAGCAGTCAAGGGTTTAGTTTATTTTTCCTTTTTTTTTTCTTGATTAAAGAGGAGCCTATTAAGTATATTGAGTTTTCTTTCTGCATTTTAAAGGGCATTTCACGAAGGCTGATGTTCCCTTATTGCAGTTTTTAAAAAACTGAGAAAAATATTTATGGTGTACCAACCATGTGCTATGCTAAATGCTTTTTTTTCCCTCTGTCACCTTGCCAAGATATTTCACAGTGATATTGTTCAAAACGGCTTAAGAAAGCTTTGATTCACAACAGCTTCAGAGGGCTCTGATTCATGCTTGTTGCAGCTCAGTGCTGGACAGACACAAGCCACCAAGGGCAAGGCATCCTCACCAGATGTGGCTACTTAGAATCATAGAATCAGTCAGGGTTGGAAGAGACCACAAGGATCATATAGTACCAAGCCCCCTGCCATGGGCAGGGATACCCTATCCTAGATCAGGCTGGCCAGAGCCTCATCCAGCCTGGCCTTAAACACCTCCAGAGATGGGGCCTCAACCACCTCCCTGGGCAACCCATTCCAGCCTCTCACCACTCTCCTGCTGAACAACTTCCTCCTCACATCCAGTCTGACTCTCCCCACCTCCAGCTTTGCTCCATTCCCCCTAATCCTGTCACTCCCTGAGAGCCTAAAAAGTCCCTCCCCAGCTTTTTTGTAGGCTCCCTTCAGATATTGGAAGGCCACAAGAAGGTCACCTGGGAGCCTCCTCTTCTCCAGACTGAACAGCCCCAACTCTCTCAGTCTGTCCCCACAGCAGAGCTGCTCCAGTCCTCTGAGCATCCTCGTGGCCCTTCTCTGGACATGCTCCAGCATGTCCACATCCCTCTTGTAATGGGGGCTCCAGAACTGGATGCAGTGCTCCAGGTGGGGTCTCACCAGAGCGAAGTAGAGGAGGAGAATCACCTCCCTCAAACTGCTGGCAACACTTCTCCTGATGTTGCCCATCTGGTTGGCTCTCCGGGCTGCAGGTGCACACTGCTGGCTCATGTTGAGCTTCTCATCCACCGGCACCCCCAGGTCCCTCTCCTTGGGATTGCTCTCCAGCCACTCACTGCCCAGCCTATATTTGTGCTTGGGATTGCCTTGACCCAGATGCAGGACCTCTTCTGCAACGTCCTCCCCACAGCTCAGGCTGCCATGTTGGTGATTCCTGCTGGTATCAGTGTCCTGGCAGGGCTGAGGGTTGAGCCACAGCTCTCAACTCATTCAGCTGCAGTGGGGTCTCTCACCCAAAATAATGGATGTTTACAGCTGCTGCAATGAACTCAGCAAACCTGGTCACAGAATCATAGAATCAACCAGGTTGGAAGAGACCTCCAAGATCATCCAGAGGGATAAAACTCAGGAGTGCTCTTCTTGGACATCTTTTAGCAGTCCACACCTACTGAAAAAGCAATTAAGTGCTAAATATCTTACCTCCTACTGAAGTCCCTTTGACTTCACACCTCTAAGACAACTCTAGCATGTGCTTGGGCATAAGCTCATGTGATAGTATGCATATGCAAATTAATCAGTCACTAAACAGAGTGAAGCTTTAATGTTTCAGTGAACTGTGATCTTCCCTAAATCACTAAGGAAAATTTACTTCAGGGAAAACTCTGCACTCAGGTACAAATGCAGCCATTGTCTGCTTTGTAAGTGGAGTAGTGGAAGTGTCTTATAGAAGTATAAAGCTGTGTTAATAAAACATAAATGGGAAGATCTAAATATTGGGACCCTAATTCATGAAGGTCATAGGATCATAGAATAGTCTGGGTTGGAAGAGAACTCCAAAGTTCATCTAGTCCAACCCCCCCTACAGTGAACAGGAGTATCCTCAACTAGACCAGGTCACTCAGAACCCTCTTGAGCCTCAGTTTGAGTATCTCCAGGAATGGGGCCCCAACCACCTCCCTGGGCAACTTATGCCAGAGTTCTACCACCCTTATAGTAAAGTACTTGTTCCTAACATCCAATCTAAATCTGCTCTTCTCCAGTTGGAAGCCATTGCCCCTCGTCCAACCACCACATGTCAAGGGTTTGCTAATTCTCACTTTGTGCAACACTATTTCAGAATAATGAGCTCAGCAGCTCTCCTACTCTTGGCCTGGCCTGGCTAAGCTCCTTGCTTATAACAGCCATGGTTTGAAAAGTAAGACCCACAGCTATTCACCTTCCTTGCAAGCTTATGAGAAATTTGACAGGACATCCATCAGCTGGTACTGTTCTTCAATGTGGAAAAAGACAGAGTATTTTACCTTCCAACTATATAACTTTGCATAATAAAACTGTTTAGACTTGGAGATTTTTTTCTGATGAATGTCAAACACTCCACAGCAGCAGCCTTCACCAGCAGATGTAAATCTTGCAGCTTCAATGAAAGCCTGCTTTCCAATTTATTCACTAACTTCACTTTTTTTTTTTTTTCCAGAATCAGAGAAGAAAAAAAAAAACAAACCAAAAACCTGGACTCACTCTGCCTACAAAAAGGCTTTTCAAAACAGCAATGCTGCAGTGATTGGAAACACAACCACTTTTTCCCCATGAAGACATGGAAAAGAAGATACTCCTCCAACTGTTTTTGTTTTAATTGCTTCTTCAAGGTGTTTCAAAAAACTTATCACTTCAGGGTCAGTGTAGCTACTCTCCATGATGACTTCAGCTACTGAACTAACTGATTTTCAAGAGGTACCAACATTATTAGACATTAAAAATGTCATTAAACAGACAACTAACACATCTCTAATGCTACAGATGCATCTTTGAGGCAACACCACATTGTCTTATCACTGGAGAGCTCTTCAGGGCAATCTAAATTCTATCCATTGCTCTGCAAATTCCACTCCACAGCCTGAAGCTAAAACTACTGTTATTTTCTGAATCTCATTTAGAACTTGAACTGCTCAAAGAAAACTGCCTCACAGCTTTACAGTTCCTTCCAGTTCTACTCCTAATGTCCATCCACCAGTGAAACTCGTCAGAATTCAGAGACATTTTTGAAAGGTCTTTCTGCTGTGCTGAGATTCCCAGCACACTGAAATAGAGAGTTGGGGCTGTTCAGTCTGGAGAAGAGGAGGCTCCAAGGTGACCTTATTGTGGCCTTCCAGTATCTGAAGGGGGCCTACAAAGAAGCTGCGGAGCGACTTTTCAGGCTATCAGGGAGTGACAGGACTAGGGGGAATGGAGCGAAGCTGGAGATGGGTAGGTTCAGATGGGACATGAGGAAGTTGTTCAGCAGGAGAGTGGTGAGAGGCTGGAATGGGTTGCCCAGGGAGGTGGTTGAGGCCCCATCTCTGGAGGTGTTTAAGGCCAGGCTGGATGAGGCTCTGGCCAGCCTGATCTAGGGTAGGGTATCCCTGCCCATGGCAGGGGGCTTGGTATGATCCTTGTGGTCTCTTCCAACCCTGACTGATTCTGTGATTCGAGAACAAGTTTTGGGAAATAAAATGTGTTTTAGCTGGGTTTGCTGCCTCGTCCCATTTCTAGTGTTTTTGAGGTGTGGCTGCCTACTGCCTTATGGAGTCAGCAGTATTTCCAGGAAAAAAGAGCAGGTTCTTGCAGAACTGTCCCCCACACAATGCCAAACAGCATTGCAGTTGAGTTCCCAACACACTTAGGTATGTTGGGAACTTAGAGGGGAGATTTCTGCCATACTACCATGACAAAAACAAGGCTTACATAGTACATTTTGCACATCTCACATAGCAAGCTTTAATTAGTTAGATCTCAAAGTGGCTTTACAAAGTAGGTCGGACACTGTTTAGCAGATGGGGAAACCAGGCCAGAGAGGTGCTGCAACTTTTCCAAGGTCATAAAAATGGCCAGTGGCACAGTCAAAACCAAACACAAGTCTTCTGAATCATCACCAAGCACTTTTCCACCCAATAAATGCCTCTACCACTAGTCCACACCACCTCCAAAGCTCACTTCACAAAGTCCTATTCCTGAGAGAGTACCAATATGGGGGAAAGAATATTGGTTCAGTACTGGGTATCAATAGTGGGAGAACAGTAACAGCAAGGACACCGAGCCAAAGAAACTGGCTACCAAGTGAAAGGACAACCTGTGTTTTTGCAGTTACCTTCACATGAGTGCTAACACATATGCATGGCCAGGAAGTTTTCTACTGAATCCTGCCCAGAAGTACCACGAAGACAACTCCAGCTCAAGGACAATTCAGCCCTGCTGGGACACAAGGTATTTCAGACCAGTGACCCACTTCTATTAAAACACTAAGCACACCCATCTCCCAGTCTTCAATGGTATTTGGAGGACTCTCATTTCCCTGCATGACCCCACTTCTCCTCACTGTTGCCACTATGTGTGAGTGGAGCAGAGAGAGGTAAAGCCTTCATAAGCATCTCCAAATTGGTTTAACACTGTCTCATTAACATCAAAAGCCAGCTCTCACTGTTTTTACTGGGAGCAGAGTTAGGCCACTACAGATAAATCGTGACCCAGATACTTTCTGACACTTGCTCACACTTGTCATGACCAGAGACAGAGCATGCTGGGAAATGGAATTTCCACTGCACTTCACAGTTTAGACACAGATGTGGCAACTGCTGAGGATGGAGAACAAAACCCAACATGACAGTGGGTGACATGAGGAGGAGGATTTTGTTCTAGATTCTCAGCAAGCAGCACATATTTTTCTAGTTGCATCCTCAGCACACATCTCATCCAGTGCCTGTCCAGTACTGCATTTGCCACCAAAAGCTTCATATCACAACATACTTGACTATGCTGAAAGATGACAAGAAGCCCATCAACCTTGCAGATACAATAAATGACTTTAAAGATGACATAGCTGGATTTATCTTGTTAGACCAAGTTTCGTGTCAAAGTTTCAGGCAAATCTAAGTTTATTCCCCTTCCCTCCACAATCAAAGGCAGCCAAACATCATCCCAAAGGCTGCTCTTCTCCTAATCTGGGAGCTCTGACATGTTTATAGATGTGCCAACAGTAAATTAAGGGAGACCAACACGGACACAGAGCTCAATTCTTGTCTGAAACGTGCCTTTTGGTACAAATTCTATTAATATATATATTAACTTATGTAGATATAAGGGAGTCTAATTTCAAACTCTATTCTCATTCATTAAAAAAATAAATCAACATAATACCTTGCTGAAACTCTGTGATCTTTCCTTATAGACAATGATACAAGCATTCAGCAAGAGCCACAACAGAAACAGAAGCCAGCAGATGGTATTATCCTGAACCAACTCAATTAAGGACATTTACAATATGTCAAAAGTGCAGCTACAAAGACAAACTGTAGACCTGTACATCTGTTTCTTAATGGAGCCATGAGTATTTGACAGTTAGGCAACAAACCACAAGCTAAAGGCTTCAGCAACACCAATAATAGATAAGGAAATACTGCACATATTCAGATTCTTCAACACTCACCAGAAAATTCAATGTTGAGCAGGAACAGAGGAACCATATACTGGGAGTCCATATGTCATGCATAAATGTAGATAAAATACAAGCATATGCACTTTTGGTATCACAGATTTTGTCAGGACTGTGGTTGGTGCAGAAATTATAGTAATGAGAGTCATGTGGCAATGATAAGAAATAGGGTTCTCTTCCATGAGAGAGTCTTCTGGGATACTTGGAAGGTGACCTGTCACCTTGTCTGAAATGAAAACTGCTCACAAACCCCTAAGAGCTGTTTACAACACCTCTGTTGAGAATCTGGTGACGTGCAAAGTTAAAGGCGTAGTAAGATAGGCAGCCAGGTACCCCAATGGCATCTTGTAAGCTATATAAAACACAATGGACTAAGGCAATCCCAGGGTTATTTGTGCAGGGAACAAAAGCCTTAAGTCTGTGAGCTGCCCTTGAAGATGATGAAAAATGGAAGACGGAGATGGGGGAAAGAGGGAAGAAGATGGAGGGAAAGATCGTTTCTTCTGTGCACTATAGTTTCATTACACCACACTCAAAGCATGGGGACTTGAAAAGTAAGACCAGCTAACACCTGCTGCTGAAGATGGCACTTAATGTCCACTGTGATGGTCCCTGTAACTTTTTATGAGTGGTTTGCTGCAGATACTCATGGCTACCAACAGGCTTGGGACAATCTCAATACCAGTCTGATGCAGTGTCTTGAAAGTTCTGGTACTAAAACAGGCAATCTCCATACCTCTGTGTATAGTGCTTGGTATGAGTTCCCTAGGAGCAAAGTAACAAGTTTTTCCTACATTTGTTGCCAAATGAATACAATATACGGAAAGATTTACATTATGTGTTAATAAAAGGCTGAGGACCAGGCTTTCTTAAGGACTCTGGAGAAATTCAGCCTTGGCACTAAGTGAAAAACATACTTACACTGTGTATCAGAACAATGCATCATTCATTTTCACCCAGACCCAGACGACAGTCTCATTAGAGTAGGGATGGATAAATGACAAATGATCTGGTGAATAATATCACTGTGGGCCATGTAGGACTTCATCCAAGCAGTGTCACTGAAAACAGATGACTGGGCAGGGATTGCAAGGATAAAAAACAGATGGATATGGCTTTAACAATTACTTCTTGGGAGGGGCAGGGGGGGAGAAAGGAAGAAAAAAAGCACTATTTGTATTTTATCTGCTCTGTAAATTGCTTTTGTCATGTTACCTTGTCAAACCATTGAATAAACTGAATAACTGCTTAAGCAGCATTGATAGAGATGTGACAGATTATTCAAGCATTGTGATTCTTTGTTCTCATATATCTCATTAAGAAATGATGACTGGTTCCATTTACAGCTCTTAAATTGAATTCAGTACCTGCTGACACGCAAATTCAACCTAGCATCTACCAATTTTTTGTTGTTCTCAGTTAGAAATTGGTCCTGGAGAAACAGCTCTTGCAAACTATTCCAGTGCAGTGGCTGATGATGTTTTAATGACACAAGATAGAAAGGAAAAAAAATGCAGTTGGCTTCCCTGCTGATTTATAACGTCTATGGAATGAAAAGAAAGAAGCTTCTTGCACTTTGCATTTCTTCTCTCGCCCCACCTCCTTTTTGGAAGACAACTTTTAACTTGTATTGTTTCATTAAATAAATTCACAGTGCATCCCCACCAACAACTGGGCTGGCAGAAGATGCAAACTGCCCCATGGGATATGTTTAGCCCCTTCCTCTTCTGTCCTAGACTTGCAACCAGCCACTCCACAGCCTTGTAACTTTATACTGATGTTTGAAACCTGAGTGTAAGGAACATAAAATTCTGCTATTCCAAAGTGCTGATGAGTAGTATAAGCTTTTGTTGATTCCAAAAGGAAAAACTCCAAGCTGTGCACATCAAAGGCAGAGTTTTATCGACACTTTGCACTACTACAAATGAGTTTAAGAGAAAATTAGAAGAGAAACAGGCTTGGGGTGCTTTTGTGTGCTACCTTCTGGCTTCAGGAAGGTTTATTCAAAACACAAAGCCAGTACATGAGGAGACCTCTAGGAGGACATTTTATGGGAACCTTCTGAAGCCAAAACTTCTTTCAGATGTTTTTGCTATCAATCTCCTTATCTTCCATATTTTGCTTTGGCATTGAAGTACCAGAATATGGTTGCCATGCCCCTGGGCATATTGCTTAAATAATAGCAGAAAAGGGAACTGTCCCTGGGCATATTGCTTAAATAATAGCAGAAAAGGGAACTGATCACAGAAATTAATGTACTCACCACCAAAATGCTATTAGCAGGGTGAGGTATTAATTGACACAGCTTTGCAGGCTATAACCATACAGTGGCAGAGGGCAACAAGCATTTGCCATCACCCTGTAGGCAGTGGTGTAGACCAGAGTTAAATGTGGTTAGTGAAGATTCTTCAACCACCCCATCTACAGAGGGTAATCCCTCACGGCATACCCAAGAGAGAATCACAGAATCATAGAACCAAGTAGGTTGGAAGAGACCTCCAAGATCATCCAGTCCAACCTATCACCCAGCCCTGTCCAATCAACTAGAGAGGCCTCCTAACATCAAGTACAGCATTGGTTAATTCATCCACCACTTGCTGTGGTCAAGTTTACACCCAAAAAGCTCTAACAGACCCCATCTCCTCTGCACTGCCTTCATTTCCCCATGGGAAATGTGCTTTATCTAAAGATACAAAGCCCTTAATTGACCTGAGCAAAGAAGCTTTGACATCTTCCAGGTGTGCACACCTGTGAGATGACACTCAACCAAGTGCTGTGCAAGCTTTAGACAGGGCATAGACATCTATGATTTGTGTAGCAGAAGTAATGTAGGTATGAGGGAGCTGAGGGAAGGGGATCATCACATTCTTACCTCTTCTGTGACTGGGTTTACCCCATTAGTTAATTGAAGGAGAGGGCACCATAAAGTTCCTGTACAAAACTTAGGCAAAGTGGGCATTTTCCTTCCAATATTTCAGAGGATGTATCAGAAGTGTCTCAGAGTTAGAGAGCCATAGGTGACCTGGCGCATCAAAGAGCCGAGACTGTCCCTGACATCCTTCCATGGTCTTTGATCGCAAACTGACCAAGGTCCAACACCATATATCCCAGCAGCTGTGGAGTACTACCCAAGTAATTTCTCTTAAAGATGTCAGGATGGAGAAAACAACCTGTCTATCCCCTTCCCATCACTGAAAGAAACTGACTGGTGAACAAAAGTAGGGGCATAGAGCCATTGGTTGGAGTCAAATCTTATCTCCGCAGATGGAACGACACACCAAAGCATCAGAAAAACATCTGGCAAGGAGTCACGGCACAGACAAAAGTCTATGAAATCACCTAAAGTCTAGAATCACCTAAAATCACCTAGAAATCACCTAAAGGTAGTTTACATCCAAGGACAACTTCCTCCTCACCACTGCAGACATCCTTATCCTGAATTTTGGGTTAGAGCCTTTATTAGAAATAATGAAGCTTAGATGATGTAAGCAGGTACAACTCACTCAGTATCACAGTATCATCAGGGTTGGAAGAGACCTCACAGATCATCAAGTCCAACCCTTTACCACAGAGCTCAAGGCTAGACCATGGCACCAAGTGCCACGTCCAACCTTGCCTTGAACTGCCCCAGGGACAGCGACTCCACCACCTCCCCGGGCAGCCCATTCCAGTGTCCAATGACTCTCTCAGTGAAGAACTTTCTCCTCACCTCCAGCCTAAATTTCCCCTGGTGCAGCCTGAGGCTGTGACCTCTCGTTCTGGTGCTGGCCACCTGAGAGAAGAGAGCAACCTCCTCCTGGCCACAACCACCCCTCAGGTAGTTGTAGACAGCAATAAGGTCACCCCTGAGCCTCCTCTTCTCCAGGCTAACCAATCCCAGCTCCCTCAGCCTCTCCTCGTAGGGCTGTGCTCAAGGCCTCTCACCAGCCTCATCACCCTTCTCTGGACATGCTCAAGCTCTCCTGCCTTCACCTAAATGTAACCCAAATATGAGGAGAAATTCAAACTACAGAACAAATTAACAATGCTCACGATGCTCTTAACCAGTTTGTACCAAATGACAGGATAAACTGCATTTATTGATGAAGTCAAACAACATGTTGTGTGGCAAGAAACTAGCACTAGCTACCACTATGCATCACTATATAAATAGTGTTTTTAATGTGTGGGTATTTATACATACACACATAGTGACTGTATCTACTTATATGCACATAAAAGGCTCCCAAACCTTCCTCATAACCATGTAGCAATGAGAGATAAAGATGTCACAGCGTCACACCATCTCCAGAGCAAACATTGGCACTGAAGCTGTCAGTCATTTCAGTGGCCCTTGACTAAAATGATTAATGATTGTACACTGCCTGGTGCAGTGTACAAGCCACCCTATTCAAAAGACTCACATCCAGGAACTTTTGAAGCTGTGCATCTGATCAACAAGCAGGGGGATCTGTATCTAGAGTCAGATAAGCTAAAAGCTACCCATTTAAGCAGGTCTCTCGGCATTGAATTGCTGCTGAATCCCAGTGCCCTGCTTTGCCCTAGACTTCTCCTTTTTGGCATACACCTGCAGAATGAGCACACTCTAAGCTTCAGTACTTGCACCAGAAGAGCACACATTGGCTTTCTGGACACAAATCATCTCAGCTGTCCATCAGAAATCCTGGAATCCCTTTATTTTCTTTCCATTAAAAATATAAGATTCAGAGGTCATTCAAGGGACTTGGCTATAAAGCTCTGTGAGATTGTTTTTTTGGGGGGTGTTCCTCTCTTAAGAGGATAGGATTTATGTCCATAACATAAATTAGATGGCTACAGCCAGGAAAATTGGCCAGTAAAATTACTCAGATACACTTTAGTGTACCCAAGTGCAGAAGCCTGCCTGCAGCACCTGCATGTCCTGTGTCTATGGGCTTTTGAGAACGATGGGATTTTAAGCTTGTTTCTTGGTACATTCTTCCCCAGCATCCTGCTTTCTAAAAAGCATAAGCCATAAGTCAAATCTGCAACATGAGACATGTCTTTTCTTTCTAATTTATTCCTCTTGCCCTCAGTGTTTGGCCAACAAGAGTCACACCATTATTCCACTCTGTAAATGTTTTTAACTAGGCATCTTCTCATGGTGCATCAAGCAACTTGGCTAACAAGCCACATGTTATTAGGCTGTCTGTTCTCTCCCTCAAGAAGGGCACACAGCTGCATAAGCCTTCTAGTAAGGGGTTTTGGGTTGTTTTGTTGGGTGGTTTTTGTGTTTGGGAGCATTTTATATTAGGAAGGAGAGCTTGTTTGCTTTGCAGCATTCAGGTTGCTATGTAATTATGCCAGAGGAGGTGTCTCAAAACACCCTGGCTTGCACTCAGAGGAGGAGGTGGTGTTTTTATGACGATGATCATCAGTCCATGGAAAAGCTCAACAGTGCCAGATTTTCCCCTCAAAAAATGTTGTGCCTTTTGAACAAATTAATTACACTCTTACAGCAAGAAATCCCATTAGTGCAAAAGTGTGAGGCTGAGGATGGTCCCAGAGCTTTAGGTATCTTTAAGATATCTCAGGTCCCAGCTACAAAATGTCCTGAAGTAAAAGACAAAGGCATTGAATTTGTTCAGGTACTCTGCAAGCAAACAGGGTAGGGAACACACAATCATTTAATAGGTTCACAGTATCTTCCTTCTGCCATTGACACAAAGTATGCTGCTGTGCTTGGAATTTCCAAAACACTGCGAGCTTCATGGCTGGGCATATTGTAGTGATTCACTTATGCTGAGAGGCAGGAGAACATAAGAGCAAGCGGTGGGAGGAAATCTCCAAGCCAACTCATATAACAGTGAAGGATTATTCAGGGATGCTCCAGCAGTCTCTCTCAACTACATCTGAATTTGATTACTAACCTGTGCCTTTCCCAGAGGAGTTTTCCACATGGCTGCAAATCCTTTAAGTGCTCTTCTCCCTGCAACCTCCCCCCAACCCCCAGTCACAGCTCTCTTCTGTGTTGTTTGGAGTTTTCTATATCATTTTGCTTTTTCCAGATTTTCATGCAATAGTTTCCCTCATTTCAGTCCTTGCCTTGCAGTGGGGATAGCAGGGTCACAGTTAATGAATTGGGGTTGGACTCAAGGATCTCCAGAGGTCCCTTCCAAACCCTGCTGTTCCGTGATTCTACCTTTCTGAGTTTGGTTGGTAAGTGGAAGCCTAGTTGAAGCCTGTTCCTTGAATTATTTAAGCCAAGATGAGAGGCTGAGATTCTGCTGGGAATGATCCCACATCACCAGTAACAGCCTGGTCACCTCCAGCTCTTTATAGCTCTGGGAAGACCTCAATTCCTCTAAGCATCTGTGAAACAACACAGCAATAAGGCCCCCATGCTGTTACCAACAGCATACAGACAGCACTTTCATCTTCAAATCTTAACTAGTAAAAGCTAATTATAATGTGATGACCCTGGGAGAATCACATACAGATAAATGCAATTTAGTGCTGACACAGTGCCCACTATTAAAAGAAGCAGGACAGTCCACTGCCTAAGGCTGGGGTTAAGATTCAGGCTCAGCTCTGGCTTTACCAGTGACACAGTTTCTCATCTTTAACAAAACAACGTTAACATTTTCATCATATCTGTTTAGATTGTCAGTTCTTCAGGGTGCACTCTTTTACTCTGGTGTTTGCAATTTCCTTAGCTCAACAGTGTCTCATCTCATTTAAGGCCAACAAAAGGGATAGCAACAAAACCTTCATATATTTTAAAACCTTCAAACTTGACTTGCTAGTTTTCCAAGCCAAACCCTCAAATACACACACTGTATTTTTCAGCTTTTGCCAATCTATATGTTTAAGCACAAACAGCTATGCTGTTTTATTGTGCACTACCCTCAAAACCACATCCATTTCTCCTTGCTGGAGGGAGAAAGGCAGCCACATTTCTCAAGGGCATGTGCCACCAGGCTGTGTGCAAAGTTTTAAACACATTGCTCAGCTCAAACACACCAGCATCACAAAATGATTCTGCAGCACTGGGTTGTACAGTCTTAAAGTAGACACCTGTCACATCTGAGGTATCCTAGGAAGAAAACCCCTAGGAAGAGCCTGCAAACTTTCATACCCCATGACTGATGAAAAAGTACATCACTGTCCTTACTCTCCAAACTGATACACCAACTCTCACCAAAACAAACACAGAGGTTCAGGCATCCCTGGCCTCAGACTTCCCCTGGGTCCTAACCTTGCTCCACTCTCATTAGTCACAGATGAAACCTCTAGGTCCTCTGTACTCTAACAACTGAGCATTAGACCTAATTCTCAGATTTTGAGTGCTCAGGCATAACAGAACATACCTTTGAATACTCTAAAACAAGGAGAGCATTAAGAGCAGGGCAATGAGAAGAATACACATTGAGCAGAAGAGTGTAAAAACAAAGGGTTAAGAGCAGAGATGCCACAATGTTGCACCTTACTGCTGCTGATAGCAAATGCTCATGGTCATTTGCATGGTTAAAAGCACCTCCCTTTCATTCCTCTTGGAACCTGTAAGTAGAGCAAAACTGTAGCTTATCTTCACTTTGGAATATAAGAAAAATCAAAACACAAATCAATACATGCTTCTTCCTCTTCCACCTCTTGAAAAAGGTATTTTAAGAACTATTTTCATAGTTATGTAAACGTCTTGTCCAGAACTGTTGATGATTTAAATAGGATCTCTGATACTGTCCAGGAAGAGAGCATGCACAATTAGACCTACTATTACAGAGCATCTCCAACCCTATGTTCAGATGTCTTACAGATCCAAAAGAGAGCTTCCCAGTAGCTTTTTCTTAGCATGTCCAGTGTCAAAACAAATAAATAACTAACCTTTGAAAAGCTTTTTTGTCTTAGCCAAAAACCCAAATCTGCTAAAGAGTAATATTTTAATTTAACCTCATACAATCTGTTGGGTGAGTAATTCTGGCATAGACTTCCATGCACAGCTTTCAACACAAAAGCATCAGTGAAGGGCCCTGAAAAGTTTATTAACAATCTGTTATTTATAGTTTTATTTTTTAGAAGTGATTGACACAACATTCAGAGGAAAATTACAGCAATCGCCAAGTCAGATAACCCAAAAAAAATAGTACTGCTGTGAAGATTTGCTATGAAGGATGCAAGGAACAGTGTGAAAGGAGAAATATTCTGATCACTAAGCTATTTGTCATTCAAGCACAGCCCATTCACACACATATGTTTGCAAATTATTGTTATGGTTGTTAATTATTGTTTACAGAGAAGCACTGAAACGCAAGGTGGTTTGAATGCCAATGAAAATGATGGATCGCTGCCCCAAGGAACTTTTTATCCCTCCTTTCACTCATTACCTGTTTGCTAACAGTACTGGTTTAGTTCCAGCTTGTTTTCATGAGATCTAAAATGACTAGAAAATTAGGTCCTATTAAGAAATCATGAATATAAACTATGACTCACCAGTTAAGTGAATACCATTACTGGCAATAAATTCAGAATCCTGTTATTGTTATTGTCAAGCAAACCAAAACAATACAACTTGATTCAATATTAATTGTATCCTTAGGTGCTTCAAAGGATTAAATAACTTCAGCTGAATCTCTGCACGTAGTCAGGAGAATTGTGTGTGAAGGGCAACAAAAATAATTGAGGTCAGTCACCAAGGTAGAGAGGAAAAAGAGACCAAAAAAAGAAGGAGAAAAGACATAAAGAGTTATTTCAGCTCCTATGTGAAAGCAGATGGAGGGTGAAGGAAGCAGACAGGCTGCTCCAGATGGCAGGAGCGGCAGCGAAGAAGGCTCTCACAACCCACTGTGTTGTGGCTGCGATGGGAAGAATAGACTACTTCTGGTTAAAGGATTACTATAGGACTCCAAAGAGTTGGGTTCAACTCCATCCACAATCTCTCCACCAAATCTTCAGATTCTCTGGGGTTTGCACGTGGTGAGCTTTGGGGTGTCAGCTACCTCTATGCCTCAGAAAAACTACCATTATTTTGATGCATGCTTTGCCCTCACCTCATATCCACACAAAAAGAAAGCAGCTGTGAATTTGGTATTTGTTACATCCATAGAATCACAAAATGTTTTGAGTTGGTAGGGACGTTTAAAAGTCACCTAGTCCAAACCTCCTGCAGTGATCAGGGACATCCTCAACTAGGTCACATTGGTCAGAGCCGTATCCAACACAACCTTGACAGTTTCCAGGGACGGGACTTCTATCTACCACTTCTCTGGGCAACCTGTACCAATATTTCACTTCCCTCACTGTAAAAAAAGTTTTTCATTTGATCTGGTTTAAATCTTCCCTCTCTCAATTTAAAACTGTTACCCCTTGTCCTGTCACAACAGGCTCTCTGCTGTTTAGTCTCTGCCAAGAAGACTCTCCCCATACTAAGGTCCTGAATAATGAGTTTCGGGCTAGGTAAGGATTACATTTTAATAAGCCCTGTGCAAAACAACAGCAGTGAGGAAAAGCCCAAATACCCTATTTCAGCCCTACCCAGACATCTCACTGTCACCTTGCCAAACACACTTCTTGCTTGCAGAGGCATGCAGGTGATCAAGCATCCTCAGGCAGCAATGAACTCAGGCAGTGCAAAGATGTGCTTGAAAGAGGACAGCCATGGAAAAAGAGGCAAAGCAAGGCAAAAAGAGGTAAGGCATCAAAACTGGTAGAAAATAATGTTTGTGAAGGAATCATAGAATCAGTCAGGGTTGGAAGGGACCACAAAGATCATCTAGTTCCAACCTCCCTGACATGGGCAGGGACACCCTTCCCTGGAGCAGGCTGGCCACAGCCTCATCCAGCCTGGCCTTAAATGCCTCCAGAGATGGGGCCACAACCACCTCCCTGGGCAACCCTCTCACCACTCTCGTGCTGAAGAACTTCCTCCTCACATGCAGCCTGAACCTACCCATCTCCACTTTGCTCCATCCCCCCTAGTCCTGTCACTCCCTGATATCCTGAAAAGTCCTTCCTCAGCTTTTTTGTAGGCCCCCTTCAGATACTGAAAGGAAGCATAAGTGCAATGTGAGCTGACAATACATCAAGCTGGGTGTCTCCAAAATTCGATCTTTACCTGAAAGACATTAATTATTGAGTATTATGAAACCTTACTTTTAGCCAATGAAAGAAAATTGACCTTTATACTATATTGTCACCCAAAATGCCTCCATGAGCTATGCATGGAAGAGCTGTCAAAAATCCCTTCTCACCAATGGCTGTAGATTTTTTTTTCCTGGTCTTCTCTCCATCAGCTTTTAAATCCATTGGCCATCTTGCCTTTTTTTTTTCCCTATTTCAATTCCAGCTGAACACTCAAACCTGTTATTTTCCACAACTGTTCAAAGGACACCAACAATCTATATTACAGGATACTACAATTCACACTGCAGATAGCAGGGACTCCAAGAACACACTGGCTAGTAAACTTTGCCATATGATAGCAAACAGGATTATATAATTTAAAACAAATCATAGAATCATAGAATCAGCCAGGTTGGAAGAGACCTCCAAGATCATCCAGTCCAACCTAGCACCCAGCCCTATCCAATCAACTAGACCATGGCACTAAGTGCCTCATCCAGGCTTTGCTTGAACACCTCCAGGGACGGTGCCTCCACCACCTCCCTGGGCAGCCCATTCCAATGGGAAATGTGTCACCTTAAAGGAATTCTAACAGTACTTTTTTCTGCTTGGCCTAGATAGAGAGCACAAACTAAAACACCTGAGTTGCTTCACAGCATTAAGTTAAACATTAATACCTGGGCCTCAGCTTTCACAGATGTTAGAGAAGTGCAGTAGGTACTATGCACCTCTCCAGCATGAACTGTCCCTAACCTCACGTGGTTTTGACGGTAATACTCTCAGCTACAGACCTTAAGGTCAGAAACACCTCCCTCTATAAAGAGGAACAAAAGGCTTTTTCCTAGTGACTCCTGCATGAAGCTCCAGAGCTGTCAGTTGGTAAAGGGATTTCTCCCAGCAAACCATCCCAGAGGAGATGCTCTGGCAAATGGGTTGAACTTGATGATCTCTCAAGGTCCCTTCCAACCCCTAACATTCTGTGAGATTGGAACCACTTGCCTTCACAGTTTGCCCCAGTGGTTCATCAATCCTCACCATGAAAATATATGCCTTAACTTCCTCCCTTTGAGACATTCTATCCTGAAGATATTTCTTTTGTGAAATGTTCCTTTTAAAAAAGGAAAATACTGAACTGAGGGAAAGATGAAACAGTCTAACAGAGCCACAGCTGCCTTGATGGAGTGTACTGAGAGGCAGAAATTGCTGGTAATGTGATGAAACATGGAAAACAGAAAACTGAGCAAGAGGAATAGCAACATCTTTCTTTATGTCTTGAAAAATTCCAAAATCAGAAAGGAAAAAAAAAAAGTAATTGGGTAACTTGCATGGTGCTTCAAGTTAAATGGCTAAACAGCAATGTGTTGTGTTGAATCCAACACAAGTGCTTCTGGTGTGCAGTTGATGAGATGTCTGATCAGAGGCAAACAGACCCTGAACCTAGTGGTGTCTCCCAGCACCTCGTCTGTACACAGCAACTCAAACACGTGGGGCATTTCTTACAGGAACTGTCCTTCCAGGACAGTCAGTTGAGGCTGACTGCCTGGCCTGAGGCACATCACCTCCATTAGCCTCGTTCTCCATGAAAGTCTGAACAATCAAGAACCGATGACAATCAAGAACCGATGACAAGCCTGAGTGTCAGGTGAGATTGTATGAAGAGGAAAATACTGTGAAGGATGTGACAGGGCAAAACCACTGGAGACAGCACGTAAGAGTTCACAGCAAAGTACACGTAAAGAAAGAACATGGATGTGAGAGATGGACATGGAGTGACCCCATTTCACAGCATGAACAAGCACATATGGCTGCACAGAAGACAGCCAAGAGCCCATCAAATGGCTTAAGTGTATGGAAGAGACAAAACAGTAAAACAGAACCACCTATAGTTTCTCTCTGTATTGTATTTTCAGAAAGTACAGGACACACCACTGAAGCATATTTATGTTCCCATCTGGCTTATACTCTGTTATGACTATATCCATGCAACAACCTGTGTTATCATTACTAAGCTTTCAGGAATCTATCACATCATATTTAAGGGCAGCATCAATATGTCCATAGTTACTAAGCTTGAGACTTTCTAAATATTGCAACTTCATCATAACTCTGATGTCAATAAGACCTAATAACGTATCTTAGAAATGCAAGGCTGAACTGATTAGGCAGACCAAGTGATCAGAGGCTTTCCCCTTTGGCTGGAGGATGCCATGGTGTATAGTATTGCTTCTTAGAATTTGAGTTTAAAAATGCCTTAGACACAATATCATTCATATCTGGAGAAAAAAAAATGTATTTCAGTGATCATATTATCAGATAACTTTATCAGATCTTCTTAGCAGATTCCTGCTGTTGTTAAGCTTCATATCTTTCAAGGGCTGAGACTGAAATCCCTCTCTCCAGGCAGGCCTGGGAATTGAGTAGAGCTACTATAAGAGAAGTTGTGAAAAGTTGAAAAAAATATGTTAGGCATATCCTCTTCTTTCATCAAGCCTACCCACTTTAATTTGGAACAAACCCCAGATTGCATCAGCTGAGAATCTGGCCCACTGCAGTGATTTTACTTTACCCTTGATTTACTCTTTATTTGTTCCTAGCTGTTTTCTCATGATCTGTAATTTAATCTTCAAGAGCTCAGTAGTGAACAGGTCCAGTTTCAAGAAAAGGTACCTACTGACACTAAATATACAGAGTGTGGTTCACTGCCATGTCACCACACTCCAACATGGAACATCTCTCTCAAACTTGAGCAGATCAGAAACGGAACAGGATTATTATGTGCATTTTGTATATAATAATACATTGTAATACATTATATCTAACAGGTGTGGCTGAGGGACCTGGGATTGTTTAGTCTGGAGAAGAGAAGGCTAAGGGGAGATCCTGTTGGTCTCTACAACTACCTGAAAGGAAGTTGCAATGAGGCTGGTGTTGGTCTCTTCTCCCAAGTAATTAGCAACAGGATGAGATAAAATGGGTTCAGGTTGTGCTAGAGAAGTTTTATATTGGATATCAGGAAAAAATGAGTACAAGCAGATGGTAGAGTTGCCATCCCTGTAGGTGTTCAAGAAGCATGCAGATGTGTTGCCTCAGGCTATAGTTCCATGGTCATAGTAGTTGGATTACAGTAGGACTCAATGATTTTAAAGGCCTTTTCCAGCCTTAGTGATTCTATAATTATATATTATATTATATACAATACCCTATATATTACAACATGTATAACATAATATTATAACATTAGCCTGGAGAAGAGGAGGCTCAGTGGTGACCTCATTGCTGTCTGCGACTACCTGAAGAGAGGCTGTAGCCAGGTGGGGGTTGGTCTCCTCTGCCAGGCAACCAGCAACAGAACAAGGGGACACAGTCTCAAGTTGTGGTGGGGGAGGTCTAGGCTGGATGTTAGGAGGAAGTTCTTCACAGAGAGAGTGATTGGCATTGGAAAGGGCTGCCCAGGGAGGTGGTGGAGTTGTCATCCCTGGAGGTGTTCAGGAAAAGCCTGGATGAGGCAATCAGTGCCATGGTCTAGTTGATTGGACAGGGCTGGGTGATAGACTGGACAGGATAATCTCGGAGGTCTCTTCCAACCTGCTTGATTCTATGATTCTATGTAACATATATTTTATCTTGTGTTTATATTCTACTTATTTGATTAACGTTACCAAGATACTTTGTTGGTGCTCTGGTACCCAAAAGGCTGCAGGCACAAACTAAGATTGCACATGGTAAGGGACTTACTGCATCAATACAGAAGAGTTTAAATACAGGTTTGGGTACCAGCTGAACATGCTATTGCATTGCTGGTAAGATCTTCAGGAAAACACTGTTTCCCAACAACAGTGAGCAAAACAAACAACACAGACCTCGTACACTAAAGGAAGCAATTCTTTGGATGGAAAAGGCTACTTTCTTACATCCAGAGGTGATGTCAAATTCAAAATGCCTACTTCCATATCAGTGTGGCTGGACATGATTCACGAGGACGTGTAAATAATTAATTCCAGCTCTGGAAAAGAGAGCTGGGTACTCATTAGAGAGGTTCCTTGAAGCCCAAATGATACAATGATTAACTGAGTAAGGATCTTTTTAATAATTCCAGCCATTTCAGCTCTCCCATGTTAAAGAGCTGCTGAAAATCTTTTATTCAGATGGAAGAATTCCTTCACAGAACAACTCATTAATGCAGTATACATGCAGATGAATATTCACAAACCAATGAACTTGAAACAAAATACAGTTTTAGTTTCTCTTTCACCTTCTTCCCTGATTTGGGGATTTAATGCTTTTCTTTCTCTAACCAGTTTTACCACAGGTGGGTAAGACTGCTGCATGAAAAAGGTTCTGATTTTCTGGTAAAAGTGCTTTTAGAACTTTGGCATCCTGAAATGGAAGGCAGCAGAGAAATGCAAAATACAGCTACTAGGCTAATCCAGCGTACTTCGTCTGACACACCAAGTTCGTAAAACCAAGCCCATCCATGCTAGAGACAAATCTATTAGCTGGTGAGATCAACCAATCAATGTCCAACAGAGTTCAGCATTACAGTACAAGAGGCATCAAAGCAGGATTTACGGCTGCTCTATTAAAAAAAAAAAAAAATGGGGGAAACATTTTGGTCCAGATGCCTTAAAAAGTGCTTTGAAAAGATGCTTCATTCCTGTTTAAGTACTTTCCTATCACTAACTAAGAACATGCCCCGTTACTTGGACTCCTGCATCCTGTGTATCTGCCTTTCCTTGCCTTCAGTGGGAATGGAAGAAGTACTTCAGTGACTTGCACAGCTATGGGCTAAATTTTTGTTGAAGTTTCACACCCTGGTAAGTCATGCCAGAGTTGGTAGAAACTGCAGGTTATGTGCTGGTGGCTCAGCAAGGACAGAACCAAAACTCAGATTCAGATCTAATCATCAGCCTGCGCTCCAGAACCTAAAGAATGCACAACCAGAGGCAATCTATGTGTAGGCTGTTAAAGGCACATCACAATTAATGTGGTTTATGTCTGTAAAAGAAAATAGCTCTGCCTTTTTTGTACAGGACCAGGTTACTAATCCAGGTGTTTTCAAAAAACTTTCAAGAGTGACTGGTACATTAAAAACTTCACAGCTACATGAAGGTCTTATTAATCAAACTGTGAGGCTAAGAGAGTAGTTAATAGTTTGAGACAGTAATTGGCCACAGTTAATGAATTTAATTTGCAACAGTTGTGCAAATATGCATAACTATTAACACTGACCAACTTTACCTTCCTTGGGACCTACACCTGCTCCAATTAACTTCAGCGGGATATGGATCAAAGCTGCAGCATTAACTCTCTCTGGATCTCTTCACTGGCACAAATTAACTCTTGCAGAGGGCTTCATACACCAGGAAAATTATAAAGACATATAATGAAAACCAAAACAAACTGTCCTGTCATCCTAGCAAATCTCTTAAGACTTTCCTCCTAAACAGCTCAGGAAGGAAACCACACACCTAAGGTGACAAGCAGGGACACGTCTCTCCCAGCATGAAATTCCCATAACAAAAACTCATTGAAGGTGATGAGAATACACCATAACACTTAGCTCTTATGCTGCACTTTGCTGCTTCAAGGACCTGGACAGACATTAATTCGAGTTGCTAGATCAGTGTTATTCTGATGGCTATCTGCTCATTCTGATAGCTATCTGCTATGGAGTGACCTGCCTCCATATTAAGTGACCAGCCTGATCCTTACTTGTAGTTTGCTCATAGGAAACCAGTGAGTCTGTGAACCAGAAATACTCTGTTTATAGAGAGCCCTGCCTTGGAAACTGACAGAAACTGAAATAATACAGTTGAAACTTGTTCAACCATACTCTGTGTGCCACTTCCAAAATATGAGAAGCACTACTTGAGATTAACGATGCTTCGTTTTGAGACACGCTTGAAGTTGCAATTAAAGCAGGGAAGACAGAGCCACGAAGAGCACTCCCTATACAACTGGACTTGAATTACAACCTCTATACACACAGCAGCTCACACGCTGACTTGTTTCAGCACTCCCACCTCTCTACCTCTACGAAATCCTGCACGCAAAAATTGGTTTTAACAAAAATAAAACTCTTTGCTCAGCCAAAAAAGCATCAGTCTGCACCCCGCTCCCTTACACCATCTGCGCATGTTTATTCTCAGCCTTCTGAGCAAAAAAAAGCAACACTCCAACGTTTTACTAATCTTTATGCCCCGCCACTATAAATAACAGAAATAAACCTCAACAACAGTTAAGCATCACAGCTAAAACACATCCAATCCACTCTTATTCTTTCTGCTCGTCTGTCCATGAATAGACGAAGCCATTGGCTGTAGGAGGAAGAGTGCAAGTCAGACCGCATTTATTTACAGTTGTGCTACCACGAGAAAGCCTTTCCCTGTCTCTTCATCCTATAAATATTTTAAAACACTTTTTTTCACCCCTTTCCCCTCTCTTTTTTTTCTGGAAGGGCGTGAATGCTATATATATATATATATATATATATATATATAAAACTCCTCTAGTTTTATTTTCCTTGTGCTCCCAAATTGTCCCGACTTCTTGCCCAGATGAATGAGTGGGGCAGGTAGCAGCGCCCATGGATGCACACACGGAATTACACACACGCACCCACCCGCGTGGCAAGCCGCGCATCTCGGCGGGGAAGGGACACCACCACCCCCTCTACCCCCCAACCTCGCACTCGCTCCCCTCCACCTACGTCCCCAGCGTCTCCTTGAACTCGAAGATCTTCTTGATGTCCTCCGCCTGCTTCTTCCACGAGCTGCCACCGTCCCCGTTCTCCCGGGCCATGGCCGCGGCGCGCAGCCCCGCGGATGCCGGGCCAGGCGGCACCGAGCCGGCGTACGGCTTTTGCTTTCTCTTCTGCCGCGGCGGCAGCGGCGGCTGCTGCTGCTGCTGCTGCGGCGGCTGCTGTTGCTGCTGCTTCTTCTTCTTCTTCCTCCTTCTCCTTCTTCTTCTCTCCTTCCTCCTCCTCCTTACACTTCCTGCCCGCCGCCGCTTTTATTTCCTCCGCGCTCCGGCGAGCTCCGCGAGTGTCACTTTTCCTGGGCTATTTCCTCCCAACTTTCTCTGCACCCCCCTCCTCCGGCTCCTTCCCTCTTCTCTCCTCCTCCGCGCCCCCCCCGCCTTTCCCCACTCGAAGTCACTCCCGGGTCTACCCCGTCCCTCCCTCTCTCCTCCTTCCGCGCCCCGCGCAGCAGCTGCGCACACCCAGCGCTTGAGGTCACTTTGGTCCCTGACAGACCCACCCCGCGAAAAAGTCCCCTTTTTTGTTCTTTTTTCTTGTTTGGGTAGCCTTTTCTCTTTTTTTCCCCCTTTTTGGAAGGATGTCACTATTTCTCTTCCCTCCCCTAGCCCCACCCGTGCGGGGCCCCGTGGGACACTCAGCCCTTCAGGCGCGGTGCGGTGCGGAGCGGCTGTGCGCGGTTGTTATGGCAATGGGGGGGAGGAGGAGGGGAAGGGAGAAGGAGGAGGCAGCCCCGCCGTTGCTCTGCTGCCTGGCGCTGCCCCTCCTGACTGAATGACTGGAGATAATTCGCATTGCACCAAAACCGCGCACGTCAAACGGGAGGGGAGGGAAAGCCGAGGGGGGGGGGGGAGGACGACACGACACACAGCACGGGGGAAAAGAAATTCCAAAAGCCACCTCGCCTGGCTGGGCACTGAGCCGGGATGCGCCGGGGATGGCAGTGCCCATCTGCCACACACACGCTCATGGGATGCAAGACCTCATCCCTTGGCAAGGACTGCCCTTGCCCCACACAGAAGTAGGCACCCAAACCCCAAGGACACCTTCTTGAGCAGCAGCAAACCCAAAGGCAGGCGGATGGGCACCGCGCAGCCTCCACGGCCAGAGGCCCGAGCCTCGGCACCGTGCCCACCCCGCAGCATAGGGCTCGCAGCCGGGCACGGTACCGGCCTGGCACACACACGCGTAGCCACGCTGAGATGATGGCTGAAAGCAGCTTTTTCTCGGCAACACTGAGACCTCTAGCGTCGTTACACCGGGCATCGGCTGAGCTGTGCTGAAGGAGACGGGCAGGAGGCATCAGAGAAAGTTACTGTCCAGCCTGAGTTCTGTTCATCGTTAACATCTCTGGGAGTCAGTTTTGCCGCAATATGTTAGACACACACACACAAAAACCGCAATTCTTCGGGGGACACCCAAGTTAGGTGATTCTATCAGGCGACTCTGTACTAGCAGGTACAGTCTGTCCTGTGCCTCGAGGTTAGCTCCAAACCTGACCATCACATTACATGCCTGGAAATAAAACCTACTACAAGCATCCAAATAATATTTACTTCAAAATCGATGTAACTGCATACAACTGTTTAGCACGCGTTGTGTCCTTAAAAATCAACTTTTGAAGCCGGTTTTCCAGGTTTCTCATCATTTCTGAGCATAATTTACAAGGTATCAGTCAGCGGGAGTTTCCCTGGGCCTGAGAGGAGCTGTGTCTCCCACCTTAAAGGAGGTGTGGCAAGCGTGGGAGTTCAAACGAGTGCTAAGGTGTAAACGTGGAAAACAGGCTGGGGTGTTTGGGCAATGCTACCCTCTGCTGGGCAGAGCCCCTTAGCGTGTGCCAACTCTTGCAATTTATTACTGCATCTTCCAAACTTGACGCTTTGGTGGCTGTCCAGCTGCAGGGCAGCCCACACAGCCTGGGATTTCGTACTATGCATGTTTACGTCCTGTCACAGTGTGAGCTTTCAACGGCTTTCCTTCTGCTCCCAGCTTATTCCCATCCTCTCACTGCTCTCACAATTTCATTCAAAGCATGATTCCTACAACCTACTCTCTGATAGTGTCACCAGTAGTCCCCAGCCAGGTTCTCCATGCCACTGCATACCTGGGAAATGAAAGACGTGAGCAGTCACATCTAAAAAGATACAGCTGACTATCAAATCTAAGTTTCCCTTCAACCTGCACCACTGTGACATTTTCTCTCTTTTTCACACATAAATCACTTGGTATCAGAAATGCCACGCTGTGATTTGGATTTGTTGAACAGAGCTGCTGAGTATAGCCTTCTGAATTCAGGAAAAGACTGAGAGAGTATGAATCCACAAGGGACAAGTGTGATTGTCTGCCCTGACCTCCCACATGACAGAAGCCAGAGAGCTTCATCCATCCACAAGACAAGTGTCATAACTTCTTTTGGCATACTAAAACCATCCACCACTATTATGAAGTCACACTGGTCTGTCTCTACAGCGTCACACTAAAGGCACACTGCACAAACAGCATCACCCACTTTTCAATTTCTGCTTTCATTAGGCAAAAAATGCACTTAAAATTGCTGAGCCCCTTGCCAGTGCTGCAATTTCTCAGCACCACAATCATAGAAAGTAAAGATACATGTCAGCCTGTAAATCTAAGTTCTCTTTTCCTTATTTAACCTGCAGCTGTAGCATCATTTGAAGGGGAAGGGAAAGGGGGATGCAGGGAGAGCTGTGATAAAATAACTCATATTTGAAGTGGCTCAGATGCCAGAACCACTACAGTTTTAATGAGGAGTATATGAGATGCTCCTATAAGGCAGGGACTATTGGCATGATAGACCATAACAGCCCCTTCAGAGTCAGTACCATCTGTCATGTCAGGCTGAGTTTAGGAAGCCTGTAATCTTGCCTGACTGACAAGCTCTTGCAGAGCTATTGTAGCTATTTGAAGAGCAGGTATTTTAAAAGAATTAAAATCCTAACATGAAAAGTTCTCTCTGGAGTGGCTGCATATAGCAGGGAAAGCTGCAGCTATGTGGCTCTGTGTGGCTCTATTCAGGGCTAAATTGCATACAAGTATATTACAAGAACACTAACACAGTGGTAAAATGAAGCATGCAGGTAATGCCAGAATTCAGACTACTGATAAGACATCATTTTGGAGCTTTTTTTTGTGGCCACAAAGTAGCAATCTCTCATTACCTGGGCATGCCCTGCAGTTCTGCCAAGGGTTATGTCAGAAAAAGGCTAAGGAGCAGAAGTGGCCCATGTGCCACACATGCTGCATGTGCACCCAGCCACTCCATGCCACAAACCCCTAAGCCCTTATATAGAGGATGCACAAGTTCCAACTTTTTTATAAAGCCTTCCATGAAAATATTGGAAATCCAGGGGACAAATTTGAAATCAACTTCCCTATGTGATACTTTATTTCAGAATAAAGTGATAGCATTTTTGGAGTAACCTTTAGAACTGTCTATTTACCACTTTGCTCCTTCCAAATGATGCTGAGATTGCTCACATATGGTACAACTGTGCTCAGCCACACTCACTGCTGGTCTTAATATGAGCACTGTGCAAACTACCTTATAATGAGCATAAATAAAGGAGTCATGTCTGCTTTCCAAGCTCATCTACTTGCAACCTGAACTTCTTCTGTTTAAATACTATGATACTGCATCTCATTGCCAGTGTTCTTTCTGAGTCATACAATATAATCTTTCTTTTTTTTTCAATTGCAAATCAGCACTATTGATGCTTTTCTGCATGGACAGCAGAAATATGCCTGTCGCTCAGCTGCTCAGGTCCATGCTCAACACATGAGCACCAGTGTGTTCAGGTCCATGTTTAGGTTTAAATCCCCATGAGCAAGCTGTAGTTTGCAAGGCAATAACCTTCAGCATCTGAGCCAGAGCAGCTTCACTGTAAAGCAAACAACACTCAAGCACACAGCTGTTCTCTGCTGCCTTTGCTACCACACAGCAACCTCAGATAGTAGCTTTTCTGCTTGTGACAGTCTCAAGTTGTGCCAGGGTAGGTATAGGCTGGATATTAGGAAGAAGTTCTTCACAGAGAGAGTGATTTCCCATTGGAATGGGCTGCCCAGGGAGGTGGTGGAGGCACTGTCCCTGGAGGTCTTCAAGAAAAGACTGGATGAGGCACTTAGTGCCATGGTCTAGTTGATTGGTTAGGGCTGGGTGCTAGGTTGGACTGGATGATCTTGGAGGTCTCTTCCAACCTGGTTGATTCTATGTGGATTCTATGTGGACAGAAAAAAAACTTAGCCAACCCTAGTGAAAAGGTGGATTATTGGTTTCACACACACACATGCAAACTGTCATACAGCAGGAGCAAGGTTATTTGGTGCTGCTCTGCTCCTGTGGATGCTGATAGTAATGCTGTCATGTGTGGGTGTAGGGCTTGGCAAGAAGTTCAAAGCAAAGTGCTATCTCCAGTGCTTCACCGCCTGTATGACTAGCCTAAGATAAAGCCCTGTTGGCAAGACATCTTCAAATACAGCAGCATGGGTTACCATGTAATTGTTTTATATGCCAGATCTGACTAGCATGATAAACATTCCCTCCACATTGGTTTTTTTTTTCTTTCTTCATGCATTTCTTGGCATTTTCAAGAGTAGGAGTGTTGTAGCTCCAGCCTTGGACCAATGCAACCCATCAAAAGGAAACCATGCTGAGTCATGAGTAAATCAACATATTACAAGAACTGCTCACTTTGAAAAGAAAGAAAATTGCTTATTTGAATTGAGGAGTTTAAATGCTTATTTAAATGAGAAATTTGCTTAGTTCAATAAATGGTCCACTGGCTCTTCTTTCATTGGCTAGTAATTAAAAAGAACTGCAATCTGAAAGGCACACTTTGGTAGAAGACCATGGGCTTGGGGTTTTCACCATAAGTTTAACTTGTGCTTACAGAATGACTTCAATGTTTTGCAGGTCATTTTGACACCACAGGGTCAGTGCAGAAAATTGCAAACTCAGCTCTAAGGGTATCCACAACGGCAGCTCAACCTGGTAGAGCTGATGCCAACAGCAATGGTCCTCTGAACTAACTGAAAACTTTTCAGTGACTTTAGGGTACTTTGACTTGGTCTGCACATCAAAAGGCTGCAAGTGAAGAAAAGAAAAAAAAATAATCCATGCCAAACAAGAGACTTCTGCAGGTCTTTGACATGCAGTGTTTTGTTTTCTTTTTAGGGTTAAGTATAATCAATGTCCTTACACCACCCTTAACTACATTAAAGCCTTAAAGCACTTTAAGCTCTTTAAGATTACTTAAGAGCCTTGCTCATGTTAGACTGCTAAAACACTGTCCAAAACCACACAAAAGCAAGGAAGAGATGATAAGTGGTTACCGCCTGTGATGCTTTTCTCATAGGGAGGAGGGACTTTCAATTGCTATAGGGGTTTTAATTGTATCTGTGAAGTGGAATAAGCAAGTGCTGATACAGATGTGACCCCTCGGCCTAGAATTAGTTAACAAGACCATCTGGTGCTTGGTTAAGCTCCCAGGTGGTTATATTGTTCACGAGGTTTATAATGCCAGTCAATCTCTTCGAGTTAGGATTTTTCTTCTCTGCTTTTTATCTCAGCTGAATAAATCTAGGAAGTTAGAGGACAAAAGTCTTGACAGCATGATGCAGAAGCCACTTATTTCACTATGGAAAAACTGGGATTTAAGAGAGTAATAACCAGGATGAGCACATCATTTACAGTCTGTTGTGACATGTGTGCATTGCAATAAATATTTAAACTCGGGGTCATAAATCACAGGCATATAAAAGTGTAGTGGGAGAAAAAAGCTATCATTGCCAAAGCAGAAGACAAAGGAATAACACAATGTTGAAGATGGATGTGGGAAGAGGGAGAACTGGCAGCAGCCAGGCAATAGAGCAGGGAATAGATAAAAGTTGGGCAGGACAGAAGGATGAGGGACAGAAGATGCTCCCAGAGGCAAATGTTACAGAAAGCAAAACTTGACACCCCACTCTGTTCCTGGTGTTGAGTTCTGGAGTCCCAAATCTTGGTGTTTCCCTGCTGCTAAGCACCTGGCATGCAATCACTGGACAAACATGTCTCATAACTTTAAAGAGCTGCCTGGTTAACCCAAACCCTGCTCATATGATTCCTGTCTCAGTTCCTCTGTGGCAGAGGTGAAGGTCTGGGTTCAGGACCCAACAGGCTGAGCCTCACCAATGAGCCAGATTTTGGTCAAAATAAACTGGATCTTTCTCCAATTGGTTTGGCTGGTTTGTCTCTTCACAGTTGGGTTTTGAGGGGTGTACTGAGCTGGGACATTACACCTCCAAAGTTTCCACTGAAAGAACATTAGGTGATTAGGTAAAGAAAGAAAAAAAAGAAAAGGAAGACCTGTTCTCTAGACCCTTCACTAGCTGTGATGCTCTTCTTCAGACACACTCCAGCACTTCAGGATCTTTCTTGTAGTGAGAAGCCAAAAAACTGAGCCCAGTATTTGAGGTGCAGCCTCAACAGTGCCAAGTACAGGGGCACAATCACTGCTCTACTCCCGCTGGCCACACTATTTCTGACGCAAGACAGGATGCTGTTGGCATTCTTGGCCACCTGGGCACACTGCCAGTCAGTATAGGTTTATTTGTGTCTTGTTTGTATTTTCCAGCAGGATTTCTGCCTTGCTCTGAACAGTTCAGCATAGGGAATTCAGCTGCACAGTGAAGCAGCTATCCATGAGGGTCTTCTTCCTATTTCTGCTGCCCTGTGCAGGGCACTCAAGACTGGGTTTGCACTGGGAGGCAGGAACAAAGTCATATAGAGTTGTGCTTTGGGCACGTGAAGCGCGGCAAGATGTCGAGTGCTCTGGAAAATGAGACACCCCCCCTGTTGCAAATCGAGTCCCCCAAAATTAGCAAGCACATTTGATCATTTTGGCCTTAATCTCTCTGTGCCCTGGTTCACCAGCTACGCCAGGAGCACTGTGAAGATAAACTCATTAATATTGATCAGAGGCTGAAGCACTACAGAGGCGCTCGCAAGGAAATTAATGTTGAATTCAGTGTGTGGTTTGAACAGTGTGTGCTAATGGGGCCTGGAGCAATTCACTGGATTAAAATAACCCCAAATGAGAGGTGATCAGATAATTAAAGGATGCATCACATCCAGTGTGCACAAAGACCCAAATTGTGGCTGTGCAGGCTGTTTAATTCTGGCGTTTCCTAGTTCCTGAGAGGTTAGCTTTACAACCTTACAGACTCCAGCTGGGTTTCTAGCCCATACCCTGAGGAAGGAATTTTTACACTCTCTCTTTGCACCACCTCCATGCATGTGCCTGTTGGTCTTGTCCACCTCCAACAACATTGGACTCTCACAGGCAATCCCAATCGCATATCATACCACTGTAGGGAAGCCTGAAAAGAGAAGTTGCCTACAAATGCGAAGGCATAGTAGAAAGAATAGACACAGTTATTCCTTCTCAGAAAGAAAGTCACTCTGCTTAGTCATCAGAGAGCCTGCAGAGGATGCAAGTGCACCTGGAGACACAAGTCTGTAGGTCATGTCACTGCTGGTTTAGATGCTCACCACACTGCTCTTTTATTTGATGGATATCTACCTGGGAGCTGGGCTTGTGAACCTCCCTCAACAAGTACAAACTAGATCATACTGGCTGTGAAGCAGCTAGTGGTCACAGCTATGCTGACTGACACCATTGAATAGCAGAGCCTCTTTCTCCTCTCCAGCTTGGCCCATGCCTGTGCTGGGTCCATGTTCACCCTGAGAATGGACCTCAACTCCATAGCTTCAGACAATTTTACCATTAAGGCTGTACATCTACCATGAATTTTCATCTCCCTGAGCCTGATGTATTCATCTGAGATGCACGAATCTTGCACTGACATAAATCACTTCTAGAGGTGACAGGCCAGATTTGTTCCCTCCAAAGGAGGTGACCTACTCTGGATGACTTCCACTTGCACTGAGGGGAAATGTCAATAGCCTCCAGCACCATCTCACCACACCAATAGAGTCAAATAATAAGTAAAGAGCAGCAGGAAAAAAATGAAATGACACAGGCAGGGGAAGAAGATATGGAAAGTCATTCAATTGCTTGTGAAGTAATCACTTTTTCCATTTAAGCAGAACATTCAGCTATCTTTTATACTGCTATTGGTAAAGACCTCTCAGAAGCTGGAAATTAATTTTTTTTTATCTCTTCATTTTCTGTCTTTCCCATTTGGAGAACATTGCCGTTTCCCGTGTTGCTCTCAGCACTGAAATGAACTTGGCTCATTTTGTTCTTTCCTTCCGCAGACATTAACGTTGCTGAATAATGAAGAGAGAAGGGAGATTTGCTAATTAACTGCAGTCTCCACATTAAGTCCAGGCTGACATTACTCTCACATGCAGGAAGCAGTACAGTGCTACCAGCCAGCAGTAGGCATTTGAGACAACAGCCAGAGCTGAGCCTTGTGGCCCAAACTGACTCAGAAGAAACGTGAGGCATTCTAGTCTTTAACAATGGGCAGCTTCCCCAACAGGTTATTTAGTCTTGCTTTCAGTGTTTTGAAACTATTTACTCAAGTTGTGCCAATGGAGGTATAGGCTGGATGTTAGGAGGAAATTCTTCCCAGAGAGAGTGATTTGCCATTGGAATGGGCTGCCCAGGGAGGTGGTGGAGTCGCCATCCCTGGAGGTGTTCAAAAGAGAGTGGATGAGGCACTTAGTGCCATGGTCTAGTTGACTGGTTAGGGCTGGGTGCTAGGTTGGCCTGGATGATCTTGGAGGTCTCTTCCAACCTGGTTGATTCTATGATTCTATGATTCTATACTTTTAAAGCATCACAGGATTCCAGGTTAAAATGGTTATATCTGTTTTCAGTCATTGTATGACACAGAATTACTCACGTGGAGCAATTGCTCCATTCTGGCACTCCACAAAAATTTGCCACCCTTATGAAACAAAGGCTGAGGCCTTTCCCCTTGGCCTTTTGCTTTGAGTGTTGGTGCCAGAAAAAAAAAATGTCTTTGAGCAGGTAGTGAAAAAAAGCAAGCTGCCTCACCTTCATCTCCCATAGAGAGACCTGCATGCTTAGAGGGAAGTCTGACTGACAACATGATCCTCTGGAGAGTATTTTCTTCCCTTTCTTCCTGCAAAAGCCCCAGGTGAGTACCAGAATCCCTGGCTAACTGGACAGCAAACTGGGAAGCAGCTGTCACAGCTTGGTCTCACATTTATTCACTCCATTTCCCTCTCCCTCCTGTTTTTAATGCCCTGAAGGCCCACGAGGCAAACTTAGGCTATTAGCACCAGGTCCTTGTCAAAAGGGTTGTGTTTCAGGAAAGGAGAAGGAAGCATTTCTGGGCACGTTTCTACCCCTTCTATCCCTGCAATAGCTGCATGGACCTTAGCAGGCCATAGGAAGCTAAAAATATGCAAATCCAGGATGGAACCCATTAAAAGCTCATGCATGAGTTGGAAAAAAAATCTAATGGGTGAAGAGGACCTACAGGAGAAATGAGTCACACCAGCTTGGAAGGAAAATGTAGACATTCACATAAGCATAAGCTTTCTCAAATCTTTGTTCATTACATAAAACATGTCTTTGCAACAGGTTTAGGCCATGCTCTAGAGCTCCCTGGCAGGCAAACCACAAATTCAGTGGGTGCTTTACAAAAAGACGAAGAGCTTCATTTATCCAGAGCAGTGATGTCAGGACTGGCCCAGGCTGCTCCCCAAGGGTAGCTCTTCCTGCATGCAGAGTAAGTGTCTGAACTTGAAGCTAACAGTTGGACTGATGAAGGGCAACTAATTCAGGTGTTAACCCCATTCACAAGATCAGGCTTTACTTATGGAGTTGCTGTAAATTTGGCATGGGGCACTGGAATGATCTTTTGGATCTAGGCTTAAATACTTGCTGTACACAGTTTTCACAAGCAAACAGGTATCACAGTATCATCAGGGTTGGAAGAGACCTCACAGATCATCAAGTCCAACCCTTTACCACAGAGCTCAAGGCTAGACCATGGCACCAAGTGCCACGTCCAACCTTGCCTTGAACAGCTCCAGGGATGGCGACTCCACCACCTCCCTGGGCAGCCCATTCCAGTGTCCAATGACTCTCTCAGTGAAGAACTTTCTCCTCACCTCAAGCCTAAATTTCTCCTGGCACAGCCTGAGGCTGTGCCCTCTCGTTCTGGTGCTGGCCACCTGAGAGAAGAGAGCAACCTCCTCCTGGCCACAACCACCCCTCAGGTAGTTGTAGACAGCAATAAGGTCACCCCTGAGCCTCCTCTTCTCCAGGCTAAACAATCCCAGCTCCCTCAGCCTCTCCTCGTAGGGCTGTGCTCAAGGCCTCTCCCCAGCCTCGTCGCCCTTCTCTGGACACGCTCAAGCATCTCAATGTCCCTCCTAAACTGGGGGGCCCAGAACTGAACACAGTACTCAAGGTGTGGTCTAACCAGTGCAGAGTACAGGGGCAGAATGACCTCCCTGCTCCTGCTGACCACACCATTCCTGATGCAGGCCAGGATGCCACTGGCTCTCTTGGCCACCTGGGCACACTGCTGGCTCATGTTCAGGTGGGTATCAGTCAGCACCCTCAGATCCCTCTCTGTCTGGCTGCTCTCCAGCCACTCCGACCCCAGCCTGTATCTCTGCATGGGGTTGTTGTGGCCAAAGTGATGCAGTTGAGCTCAGGTTGCCCGAGGGCTAAATCAGTGCCCTCCACTCTTTGCAAGCCATGTTCCATTTACACAACATAATTACCAGATGAGTTGCCAAGCACAGAAAGAGTCTGACTTTGGAGCTGTAGCCAAAAGTCTAATTTGCTGCCAGATCTGAAAGTGGAAGCTGTCAGTGTTCAGCAAAAGCAGACATTTTTGGGAAACTTTTACTGGACTTGGTGACTTTCAGGATGCCAGGGCCAGTGTCAGCCAGTGTAATTCTTCTAACTGTCCAACTTCATGTCTGCTGGGATGTGAGCAGATTGTGAAAAGAGGGAAAGGACTTCAGCAGGAGGTTTCAGGAAGGCAGGGCTTTCAGGAAAATTAAAATAACTCTAGTTTTATAATTCCTGCCCCGTTAAATTAATTCCCAATCAAATCAGGCTGCTGCAGAGTTCTGTCTTGGTCCCATCTCCATGGTAAGACTTGGAGTACCTGAGTGATAATGTGCCTTCTGAAATAGACCTTGGTGGATACTCTCCAGGAAAATTTAAACATAAACTTCATGTGTCCAACCTTCCTAAGGTATCAGAGCCTGTAAGCTCCGGTTGCATGTGCAAGTGATGGTTTGACTTGATTCATTTCTATACTCAGAAGTCAATGAGCAGGCTGATTGCTGGATGTTAACAAGTCAGTTGTCAGCTATAGCTATTAGGGCAAACCTGTGCTAACCCAATGCTGTGACAATGATCTGTATGCTTTAAAAAAATAGAGAGAAGTGATGGTGCCCAAAAGTGTAACTTCCAGGTATGCTGCTGTGCTCAAATCCTTTTTATTTCAAGACTAAACAATGCATCAAAATGCAGAGTGAAGACCCTTGGAAACTTTACTCCTTGTGCTAGTCTGAAACTAGCTAGAATGTTTTGGTGAGAAGAACTAGACTACAGGCTGTGAAAGGAAAACAATGGTGATGTCTACTTCCCTCACAGGCTTGCTGAGATGTATAAAAACATGAATCCAAACATAGATAAGGCACTACTTCTCCTGCTCAGGAGCTCCAAGCCACATCTCTCTCTCTGATCTCACCCTCCGTTTCTCTGACTTTGGACTGGGGTAAGGTTGAGAGGGGTAGGGGGAAGGTGAAGGGGTAGTTGAGAGCCCCTCCTGGGGACTCAGGTTTCTGGGAGGGGAGTTGTGTTTCTGTATTACCTTTTACCTTGTATATTTCTGCATATAACTGTTTATACTGTACATATCTGCTTGTATATTGTGCTAAGCTGTACAGAATAAGATTCATTCAATTCCCAGAGCTGGCTGAGTCTAGTCTAGTCTGGGTGATTTCCAAAGTGGGGGGGGGGGGGGGTGTGTGTAAAACCCAAACCATCACACTCCTTCTCACCCAGCTGGATTGTGTGCATCACAGGCATGACACACAACTGTTTTTACAGGCTTAGTTAGCCCTCACTAAGAACTCTGGGTCAGGGTCAAATGGCAGGGAGGCGACAGAAGGTTTTATTTATCTGTCAGAGGTACATTCACTCATATAGCCACAGATCTAGAGCCAGATGACTTCACCAGTGTGAGCAAAGCCTTGCAATTAGGGGTGAGCTCACTCTGCCCTTGTACAGCTTCTTCTGCCCTTATGCTAACTTTGGAAAACAAACAAACACCACCAAGCATTTCAGGGACTGTCCAGAAAAAGTACAACTTCTCAAGAAGATTATGCACACATTTTTCATGGCCACTCTTAAGTTTTGGATGCACTTGCTGTGCAGGCAAGGCCATTACTCCCCACCAGTGTGGTTTAGCTGGAGAATCACACTGTGGATAAAGACCTGGATAAAGCACAATGCACCTACTGTTCTCCCCAGAAGCCCATGACAAAGACCTGGACTTATCTTACTGACCCATCTCACCTACCCTAAGCCTTTAGCACACACCATGTCTGAACTTGCTCTCTTGCTTAGGTGTATCCAGTCCAACCTGGACACCTACCAAGGAGATGAAAGTGCCCATTGCTCAGCACTCACTGCAAAACAAAGCTGGGTTGCTAGCTCAGCACCTCACTTCATCAGATGTGACCTATCCAAAAGCCTCTCTTGGTTTTCCTCTTATTGCACATGTAAAAGACAAAGTGGCTTCTTGTCCCCATGTTGACCATAATCAGGGCAAGTTAGATACATGGCTGGTTTCCAGCACAGCCACTGTCCTGGCAGTTTCAGACTGTTAGAGCAAAGCAAATTTACCAAAGGTGATGAACTGAAAAATCACAGCACAAATGAGGACAGATCTAAACCAGACCCTGTGCTAATACCTGAAGAGTACTGCCTCTTCCTTAAAAGCCTTGCTTATTCCCATCAGGAGGTGGACAGGAAGCATCTGTTTGCCTCAGCTTACCTGATTCTTAGTTTATACACCAAATGGCAAAGTTAGGATTTCAGCAGGGTTGTTGTTTTGGTTTTTTTCAAGAAGAGCTTCTTTAGTTAGTGGAAAGGGCTATTCCAGAAATGTCTGCTGCTCTCCTGCAAGGGGTAACACTACTCCTGATGCCACGTGTCTTATTACAGCACCGGGACCTGGGTCTTCTTGTCCCCAAGGTTACTGAGTGTCTGTCACAGACTAGAGCACACACAATGGCTGTTCAGACAAACAGATCTCTTCCAGGAACCCCTCACACCAGCAAGTCTGTAACAGCCACATCTGTGATGTTTTCAACCCAGGACAGGCTCAATAGTTTTCCCTGTTACACCCCAGTACAACAACCCCCATCCACCCAGCTCCATGCCACTTCTTCCTCCAAAAGGAGTGCCTGCAGTGACACACATGATGCTATCCTCTCCTTAAAAACAAACTCCCAGCCAGAACAGAAAGCTCCTCTTTGCCTGAGAATGTTGATTTTCAGAGTATATCCCGGGTGGGAAGTGGTGGGGGGAAAAGGCTGTTTCCTCTTTCCTTCATGCTCTCAACTTGGTGTAGTGGCAGATATTCCTGCCCATGGAAAGAGCTTTGGAACTAGATGATCTTTAAGGTCCTTTCCAAATCAAGCCATTCTATGATTCTATGAATTCTGCAGTCTGCCTCCATACTGTCATAACAAAACCAGCAACAAGGTGTCTTTGCCTTCCCCCTTAAGAAGGGTCTGGATTACTTTGGAAAAGCCAGCCTGATAGCCATGTGGACATGCAGAGGTATGAACAGTGGAAATATTTTTCTTTCAGGAAGCAATTTTCGCTGAAAAAAACAAGAGTGGCTGTGATTGGGGAGGAGCAGGTACACTCATGAGCTGTTAGTACACAGGTAGATCTTGTAGGCATCACTTTGGAGCTACTTCTCCTTATAGTATTTGTTACAATAATTACAAGAGGTATTGGATTATTGGGTAGGAAAAGAGGTTGTGAATGAAAAAATACATGTAAATGATATTTTAATGGTATTTATAATACATGCTCCTGATACTGCTATATTGCTAACTTCTCTTTAAGTGGATGCACAAGGTTTTTCATGGAATCATAGAATCCACCAGGTTGGAAGAGACCTCCAAGATCATCCAGTCCAACCTAGCACCCAGCCCTATTCAGTCAACTAGACCATGGCACAAAGTAGATCTACACTGTTTGTGTACAGCAAGCCCAGGATATCTGCTTCCCCAAAGCCAAGACACCACCCAAAGCAGACAGGCTCATGGCCAAGGCAATTTTCATGCCAGTTTAATACTGCACAGCTTCATATAAAGATTCAAACAAGTCTGAAGGTGGCACAGTCTCTTCTCCAACATCATTTTGAAGCCAACACAGGGTGATCCTGGTAAAATTCTAGTAGAAAATCCAACAGACAGTGGAAATGCAGCTATTCCCAGTTTAGCACTGAGGAATTTGTAGAAAGGCATAAATAAAGTGAAATTATGGACATGTTTGGAATCAGCACTACGTTTTACCCGCTGGCATCATATAGGAACAACAGACATTTCATGAAAGGCCATTAAAATTTAGTAAGAAAAGCCTATTCTCAGGACAGAATCCCACATTTCTTCCATCACTGGCTGCTCAGCCCTAGTGAAAGGGAGTTATGCAGGCACCCAAAGGGGTTTCACATTTGCAGTGCCTGCTCTTCAGCACTTCAGGAGCAGAAGTGACACTGCAGCAAGGGGCTTTAGAAGAAGAACTACATATTTTCCCTCTTCTCTAGCAACATACTTTTTCATCATTATGAGTTTCTTTGGGTTTACTTTTTCCAGTCTTGACAAAATGGATCTGAAGCCAAGGAAGCATTTTTGCTGTTAACCACTTTGGTAGTGTGGCCTTACTGGACATGCTCTCCCACCCTGCTACTTACAAGTGCTAAATCAACACTGTCCACAGGAGCTGGCAACAAAGGCCTCTCACACTGTCTGATTGTATATCTGATGTGCCCCACACTCAACTGAGAAGCCAAGCATGTGTTTTCCTTCACCCTGCCCTTCCTGTGGTGTCAAAAATCATTCCCCATTCAGCAGCCACACTCAGATTCTGCCTCCAGTCTGCTGTTGCAACAGCTACAAGAAACATCATCCTGATTTTGCAGCTGAGGTGAAGCAAGCCTTTCTGACCAGCACTACGTCTTATGTTCTCCACTGAACCAGCTGCACGCTCCTGCTGCCCCTGTCTCAGCCTGGAAATGCCTTGGGGAAACATTTTGGTCAGCACATAAAAGGAGGAGGAAAGACAGGGACCAAGACCTTTTTTACACAAGGCAGGTGGCACTGTACAGAAAATATTCAAAAGGATCCATTTTAAGGTTTTTATAGTTTTACATAGCATGAGTAAAAGTCTACAGTCACAGCATCACCCAGAACACGACCTGGCAACAACATACAAGCAGCCAGGCACTAACACCAGCAGGAGATGCCATGGCCAGCCAGACACTTGTGGCAGTGGTTCCATCACAGGGTTGGGGAAGGATGGATTCTAAGCAGGTTGCTGAAATGCAGCACGATTTGCTTTGCATTGCTTCAGGTCACTTAGGAGATGGGTAGGAGCACCTAAAGTACATCTTTTTATGCAAAAGCCCTGGTTTGCATGGAGAGCTGCCCCAGGAAGCACTGAAATAAACGTGAGTTGCTTCCCAAAACTGCAGCTCCCTTCACCTGCTCTGCTCCCCATCAGCCTCCAGCTAATGGCAAAAGAGCTGCAGTGCTACTCTTCGAATCACTTCTGCCTGCAAAGCTGTAGTCAGCAGCTTAGTATAAATTTGGAGCTGTGCTGATTTCTATCAGCAGATAATGTGGTTCTTTGGGATTTTTCTCTTTTTTGAATGAAGATATGTGCAAAGAAGCACATTTGTTTCCACTCTTCTATCTGAAATAAAACTATTCTTGTTTGGGGATAAATTCTGAAAGTCTAAAGGCCGCCTGGCAGCTCTCTCTCAATGCATAAAATAACAATTTATTCTTCTAACCAAAAGAAAACACTGGGGTCTATCCCCTCCTTTTTCAGCACAACTGACTCATTTCTTACATTCTCAACTGAGAAGTCCAAAAGCTATTTTTGCCTTTATCCTGAGTGCCCAGTTCTCAGAGTAAGGTCAATAAAACAAACTGCCCCCCAACAGCAGCAGGGCTGCCAGCACTGCCCATGTGCTCTTGAAGACATGCTGCAGGAAAAACATCTTGCTGCTGCTGCTGCTGCTCTGCACCCAGAGCTCTGGAAATCTGCAGCCTGCAGCCCCAGGAAACTGGCAGTTTTTTCCCCATTAGGGAACAGTATTTCTCTCTAGCTCACATCAGGTTTTCCAGATGTTTTAGAACCTATGTAATCAATGGTGATGTTTTAGTAGCTGAAGGCAGACTCTAACAATATTGATGCAGGAATAGCTGTTATTTCAGAAGCTACTTTTACTTTAGAAGTTATTGGATTCTGAGTATCTAAAACCTGTGGCTGCTTCTGTGATTTAGTTCTTATTCAGAGAGAAAAGCAGTACAACTGGTGCAATGGTCCAACATTATTTGTATGACACATGAATTTGTGAATCTTTCCATATTTTTGGGGGACTGGAACTAGATGATCTCTAAGGTCTCTTCTAACCCAAACCATTCTATGATACTGACATCACAAAGACAGGAAAAAAAAGCCCAACCAAACAAAAAAACCCCACACCACTAATCTGAAAATTTCCATACTGCTATAAAAGCTGGGAGCAAGTCTGTGAGCTAAAACTGAAATCTCTGTGCTCCCAGTCTGCTGATGGGATCTTTCCTCTGTGAGCACTGTGCTGCAATTTCTTCCCATGGTGAAAATGTGCCACTAAGCTAGGGGTGCACAGATGAAGTCTTCCCCTAGCTCACACTGCCCTGCATGGGATTAGAGAAGCATGGCCAGCAGGGCAAGGGAGGTGATTCTCCTCCTTTACTCTGCTCTCATCAGACCCCACCTGGAGTACTGCATACAGTTCTGGAGCCCCCAACACAAGAAGGACATGAAACCATTAGAGCAAGTTCAAAGGAGGACCACAAAGATGATCAGAGGGCTGGAGCACCTCTGCTATGAGGACAGGCTGTGAGAGTTGGGGGAAAGAGAAGGCTTTGAGGAGACCATATAGTGGCCTTCCAGTATCTGAAGGAGGCCTATTTACAAGGGAGGGACTATTTACAAGGTTTTGTAATGACAGGACAAGGGGTAACAGGTTTAAGCTGGAAGAAGGGAAATACAAAGTAGATGTTAGGAAAGGGTTCTTTCCAGTGAGGGTAGTGAGACCCTGGCACAGGCTTCCCAGGGAGGTTGTGGATGCTCCCTCCCTGGAGGTGTTCAAAGCCAGGTTGGATGAGGCCTTGAGCAACCTATTCTAGTGGGAGGTGTCCCTGCCTATGGAAGAGGGTTGGAACTGGATGGTCTTAGAGGTCCCTTCCAACCTAAACCATTCCATGATTCCATGATTCTATGACTATGAGCCCTGGACACACCAGGCAAACACAGTATAGATTGTTCCCATGCAATGCTCAAGCCTAGCCTAAAATGGTCATGGAGATGGGGAAGAGGGACACAGAGGCAGAACTGCCCTGGCAGGAAGTCTGGTGGTACTGCGCACTCAAAGGGCTCAGGCTGTAGCCAGGGAAGGCTGGGGAAGTGCTATTCCTTGACAGCCTCTGCATCAGGCCACTGTCAGGGCAGTGCAAACTCATCTTTTGGTAATAAGATTTAAGTTTGGGGGGTAAAAACTCACAAAGACCCCATAAACCACTGCATCCCGAGCTGAGTCCTTGGTCCAGTTCCTGAGCACCTTTCTGCTCCCCTGAACCTGGTTTTGTAGCAAGACAGTCTGTTGTCATCTCCCTTGGTGTCTTGGACTGGCAGATCCCTTAAAAGCAGATGACAATGTGGCTTTGTAAAGGCACTTCAAGGAGTTCTGCACACAAGTGAGCTCAGAAGCTGTCTAGATCAGATCCTACACATTCAGCACAGCTTGTTTGTACAAGGCTTTGCCAAATGAAAGTCTGGAATTCTAGATTCAGGCAGGCTTCTGGCCTTCAGTGTTTCTTCTTCAGCATTCCAGCTTTAATGGCCTTTCACAAGGAATATGGGCTTTTGTGCTCCCTCAGATGAACTGGCAGGGCATAATGAGCAATTTAATAAAGGTTGCATTTGGAGAACGGAAATGGTTCTGTGGCAGGAAATGAGGGAAGGTGGAAAAGGAGAGGAGGGCAGAGAGGTACACGGCCTTGTAGCATGCAATGGCTAAAGATTAAATTGTAAGGACTTGCAGTGTCTTCAGCCTTGGAAAGAGCTGGAATGGAATATCTGGTTCCCCTGGTTTGTTTCTGAGAGTTGCACCTATCTGTGCTAACTCACTGGTTCTTAAACATGCCCCAGGAGCTGGGACAGGAATGATTAAGGTAGAAAGTTGGTCTAGTACAGCTGAGACTTTTGTAAAGAGGCCTGATGCTGAAAAGGAAGCCACAGAGAAGGAGACTGTGCCAAGAGTGTAACTTTGCTCCAGAATGTTTGCCTTGCTATCATGTGAGCAGCCACACTGCAGCACCACGGATTGAGGGTCTCAGGCCACATAATGCTCTGCAGGAATGACAAACACTGTGGTATGTCCAAAATGCTGGAGTCATCCCACTGTGGAACAAACTCAGACCCAGACACTGATGTCCCTGTTCCAAAACACCAACCTGGAGGCAGCACCCAGGCCAGTTCAAGTCAGGAGTTCTGACACTTACTGTTGATAGCTTCAGCAAGAGGTCCAAAATATATCCCCATAGTATATTTACTTTGGCAGCATCCTTCTTGTGCAGCACAGACTGATGGGATGCAGCTAATTGCTTAGCTGGCTTCCTTTACTGTAATCTGAGCATTGTGTTTTCTGGCTTCTTCTCTATCCTATTCTAGCATCACTGTTCAGAGGAGAAGTTGGCTCCTCACATACCTAATTCACCTGATCATGCACAGATGTTCTGAGAGCCACATCTGTCCTTTGGCCTCATCCTATCAGTTTGACTGAAAATATATTCTGCATGCTTCTTTTCTCAGGGATCTGGGTTTTGCTTTGACCAATACACAAGAATCACTGTTTGTAGCATGTTTCTCCTCCACCTCAGGGATAGGTCAGTTCCTGGAGACTTTAAACTGGATGATGCCATCTCATGGACAGCCCCTCCAGATGTTGGAAGTAAAGCAGATTATTGCAACTTTCATTAATGCCATGTAGCGATGTAGAACATAAATATCCTCCCTTCTCATTCTCCCTTGGGGACAAAGCTTGGAGAAAGTGTGAGGTCTTTGCAGATGTTTTTTGTGCTCCAGGATTTATGGGGCTGCAAACTCTCTCTCTCTTTCCTGGGACCCATATATTTAAGAAAAATGTTCTTTCATAACTGTGCATGAAGCAAAACACATATTCATAAAGCATGTCCACCCACATACCCAAAGCACAGCTCAAGTACTCAAGCTGGAACAAAGACTCACACTACCCAAGAGATAAACAGTTGCAAGGATACAAGAGATAAGGAACATTTTGTTTCTTTTAATTGTTTTTATGTTAAACCACCAGACCTGGAATACTTTGGTTTGCATTTGAAATAAGTCTCAGTGTTGGAAAGGCTCATCTCAGTGCCTACAAATTCATCACTGCTAACAGCACAGTGCCATTGTCTATAGGGGATCCAGTTCAATGGAAAGCCTGAGCAAAGTTAACCTACATGGCAAATATTGATTGGATTAAGGTAACCAACTCTCTTCTGTTTTCACCTCTATATGCCCTGCTGCTAATTTTCTGACCTGTGTTTTCTATTTCTCCTCTACAGCCTCTCCCAAACCTAACAAACAACATCTGCACTTCAAACTAATAGAACTTACTGAAATCTGACATTAGACAAGTTTCAGCATTAAGTCGCTGGGAATCCTAAATCACTGTCTTCATTTACCACAACATCATTATATGATGAGAAGGGCAACAGAATCAGACTCACAGAATATACCTGGTTGGAGGAGACCTCAAAGATCATCCAGTCCAACCTCCAACCCAGCACTGAAGGGTCAACACTAAATCAGGTTCCTAAGCACCAGGTTTACACACTGTTTGACTCCACCACTGTCCTGGGCAGACCATTCCAATGTTTGAGAACCCTCTCTGTGAAGAAGATACCCAACCTAAGCCTCCTCTGGTGTAGCTTGCAACCATTTTCTCTGGTCCTGTCATCAAAGAGAAGAGGTTGGCCCCCTCCTCACTCTAATCTCCCTTCAGGTAGTTGTAGAGAGCAACATGGTCATCCCTCAGCCTCCTCTACTCCAGACTGAACAGTCCCCCAGACACTCGACATAGGCCATGTGCTCCAGGCCCTTCACAAGCCTCACTGCCCATCTCTGGGCACACTCCAGCACCTCAATGTCCTTCCTACATTGAGTGGCCAATGAAACTGATGAAGGGGATGGAGAACATGTCTTACAAGGAGTGGCTGAGGGAACTGGAATTGCTTAGTCTGCAGAAAAGAGTGTGGACAGGGTACTCTGGGATATGGTTTAATGGCCATGGTGCTGTTAGGTCAATGGTAGGAGTTGATGGTCTTAGTGGTCTTTTCCAACCAAAACAATTCTATTAAATATTTACCAACAATTAACTTATTTTTAAGTAGCCCTCAATGATGTTGCAAGAAAAAACATCAAACAGGAAGAAATATAGGCTAGGAGCTGTATTTTATACATTGGATTTTAACTGGAGCAGAAAAGCAACTTCCTAAAGAGCATGCTTAGTCTTACAGTCCTTCTTCATGCAGATCCTTTTCCCTGCACATCTTAGGGTGCTGTGGATGCAAGGCATGAGATGGAAGTCCTGGCTACCAGAAAAGGAATTATTGCAGGAGAGAAGAGTGACATACAAAGGAATGTACCACTATGGAAGACCTCCTTTATCATATCTATTGTTTTCAGCCTACCACCACAGGACCCCTGAAGATCATGAATGCATACATAGTTGTCTATAAGAGGCAAGGAAGGAAGGCAGCACAGGTTTCTCATCTGAGTTTCTGCACTTCTGCTGGATAAGCTTTCTGCTGAAAGTCAGTTTTCCCTTGATTTACAGTAGCCTCTTTAGGCCTGGACATCTGAATCTCAGCAAAAAACACTCATCCTGCAAACAAGCCTTCTCCTTTTCTCCACCCTCCATCCACCCTTGAGATGGATGGGAGAAGACCACTTGTACACAAAATCACAGAATGTTAGGGGTCAGAAGGGACCTCAAAAGATCATCCAGTCCAACTCCCCTGCCAGAGCAGGACCACCTAGAGCAAGTCACACAAGGAGTGCATCCAGGCAGGTTTTGAATGTCTTCAGAGAAGGAGACTCTATGATGGGCACAGAGCCATGAAGAAGAGCCTTGTGCTTAGGAAGGGTGATCTCGTGCAAACAGAAGCCCCTGCTGAAGAAAATGCACCACTGGCAGCAGCACACAACACTGTTTTCAGGCTGCAGAGGTTCCCAGTAGCTGGGTTAATGCCATACCATGCAGAAACCTGTTTCTCTAACTATAAATGTCAGCTACAAGACTGATGGCTACACATGGCAGTTGCAGGTGTCTGGAATAACACCAGTTAATTTATTTCAGGTCTGGGTCCTATTTTCCCCCTACATTAATTTTAAAGAGGGCTTTGCCACCATAAAGTCACTGCAGCCCTTATCTCCTGACACATGAAAACTGTAAGCTGGGTAACTTATTAACAGCCTCAATAATGATAAACACTTCAATATTTAGGACTAATGCTGATTTCCTGCTGAAAAATAAATAAATCTGTCAACAGCACCTGGAACCAAGTGCTCAAGGTAATAATTAAGAGGAATTATCTTTGCTACTTGTATTTAAACAACATAATTGAAGTTAAGAAATTATATGTCCATATTAAAGAGAAGCAGAGAGTTTTCACTTAGGAAACGAAAATCAAGTGGAGTAACTGTCTCTGTACCTGAATAATCTCAGGCTGGATAAGAAAGGTGAGAACAAGACGCCCAAATATCACCCCAGTTCCTGTGCTCCAGACCCTGAATGTGAAGACTTCAACCTCAGGCAGTGCTCTGCTTTCTCCATCAACTGCACATGGAAGAGGCTGTGTGCATCACAGCTCTCAGATCTTCACGGAGTTACAGAAGAAGGTCCTTCTCCCTAATGCACCAAGGAGCATGTAAAGCAGGATCCAGGCAGCAAGAAGCAAAAGCTAATTATTTTGCTGATTGCCAAGGTATTTAAGATGTTGGGCGTTTTATTTCAAAATCCACACTGCTTCCACATTGGCTAATCCAGGAAATAGATTTCATGCACTCCGAGATGGAAGGAGTCCTCATCACTACCTGCCATGAGGCCTGACTGATGCTATGAGGCCATGAGGGTTTGACTGATGAAAAAGCAGCAATTAGCACTGACTAGCACTTTCCAGGGCTTCTTTGTGGAAAAGGGTCATCAAAAAGCAAGCTGAAAATGTTCAGATTAACCAAAGTTCTTCAACAATCCAACACTTCTGACTTAAACTAATTTGATGTTTATCTGCTGGGTAATAGATAAGTCTGTATATGCACACATGTTTAAGCTCTCAGGTTTGTTTCTGTTGTGATTGAGAAAAGAAATTGATTTTGAAGGTTTTCCCACCCTCAGGGCATTCATGATACATTCATTACCGGCTGCTAGAGAAACCACTAGGAGTGTTTTCAGAAGGGGACTTTCAGAGCACCTCACTCTTGCCTGTCTCTCCATCTAGTTGCCTATTCTCATGATATTCAACATTTGAAAGAAAGTGTTTAATCAAATTAGGCTAAAAATGGAGAGGGGGCTGAGCAATAAAAACATCTCATTATAGAAAATCAAGTGTGATAATTCTCTATGTGCATTTACTGCTCTCCATTTTCAACCTAATTTGATTTTTTTCCTTACTACAAGTATTCACACTCCAAAGGACATGAAAAGCTGCAAGGTAAACCCTTTGAGACAGAGGAGTTTCCACACAACACCTTTTTCCTTTTTCCATGCCTGGTCCTGCTCTGCATCTCTCATTCTAAACATCTGCTATCCCTTTCCCAACGAACATGAATACAAATTAGTTTTCCATTCTCTTGCTGCGAGATGAGGAAGAAAAACCTATCTCCAGGCAATCAAAATCTGTCATCCAATTCAGCAGGTAGTTTTTTGTAGCTCGATGATGCCAATAAAATGGTGTCTTGTGAGAGACTAACTGCTATTCACAGACTGGCTGACTTCACTACTTGATGTGGATCACTGCCTCCTGGGAAAGGGAGAAAACTCAAATCCAAACTCAGCTGCATTTCCCTTGCTCCCACCCCTGAGCACTGAGAAAGGCTGGACCACTATCTACAACTACCTGAGGGGTGGTTGTGGCCAGGAGGAGGTTGCTCTCTTCTCTCAGGTGGCCAGCACCAGAATGAGAGGACACAGCCTCAGGCTGTGCCAGGGGAAATTTAGGCTGGAGGTGAGGAGAAAGTTCTTCACTGAGAGAGTCATTGGACACTGGAATGGGCTGCCCGGGGAGGTGGTGGAGTCGCCGTCCCTGGGGCTGTTCAAGGCAGGATTGGACGTGGCACTTGGTGCCATGGTCTAGCCTTGAGCTCTGTGGTAAAGGGTTGGACTTGATGATCTGTGAGGTCTCTTCCAACCCTGATGATGCTGTGATACACTATGTCCCCAATAGAGATGACAGCAGCCACAAGTACATAGGATAACACTGAGGGCTTCCATCTGAAGCCATCCATCTGTGAAACCAGTCATGGATGTAACTCTGAAATGGCACATGGCACCCAAAGGGGAGATTTGAGGGCAGAGATTTTCTCACTGGACAAGGCAAGAATTCTCACCAGGCCTTGAGGAAGTACAGTGAGAGTCTCAGGTAAGACTGAGCATAAGAAATATCATTGCTGTAGATTCCACAGACTCTCTTTGTAGATTGCCTTAGAGCTGGGATCAGAAAATCTTTTCCTCTGAGATCTCTCCTTACCCGTACTTCCTACTTAATAGTTGATTTCTTCTGGAAACAGTACATAGCTCAGCACCTTTTCCCATACTGAAGGATTGGGATTTTCCTAATGAATTTATTATCACATGAGATGCCCCATCAACTATCCATTTAAAGGCAGCTCTTAGCACATCCCTCAGGGATGAATGACTTGTGCTCAGGCTGCTGAGACAGAGGGCAGGACCTCATAAAATCATAGAACATCTAAATTTAGAAGGGACCCATAAAGATCCTTGAGTCCAAACCCCTGATTCTTTGGGACACACACACACACCTCATTCTGGACTTCAGAGAAGGGCACCTGTGTTATCTTCACGCTGAAAAAGAAGCATCTAATTGCCACAAGACTGGCAGGCAGGAACTTAATTAAAACAGCCAGAGCAGCCTTGGCAAGGAACTGTGCTCCATGCTGCAGAGGAAGCAAAACCATAAAAAACCTCAGGGACCAGCACCAATCTGCCCCAGAAGAAAAAATTCCTTCCTGACTCAGCTGTTCCCTGAGCATGTGAGCAAGACCTGCCTCCCGGCCTCACCAGGTGGTCACAGCTGCCCAACCCCTCCCCTCCTACAATCCAGAGGCATCCCAAAGTCTCCCAAGAGTGGCAGAACAGCCCTGGTTAGGTTGACCTTGGCAGCAAGAATCCTTTGAATGGTTAGCAGGACATTGGTGGGGAAGGTGCTGACACTGATACCCCTTGCAACATCTCTGCAGTCCATTCTTTACTAACATTAGCTCCCCAGGTGATGAAGTGGTTCTCAAGCACAGAAAATGTATTCCCGCGATCTTGGCAAGCCACCAAGTCAATCTTTGCTGCTGCTATCCAGCATAAAAGGCCTAACCTAACAGCCTGGGCATCTCCAAGTGGTTTGTGGCACTTCTTGACTCCCCAGGTGCTTGTCTCCTTTCCCCAAAGGAAGGAGGGAACAGAATTTCCATCCAGCAGATACAGCTTTGAAAGTGGCTCTACCAGGAGGAGCTGGGAATGCAGCAGAGACATCCTGAATCAACCTCAAGCCTTCACCTCTCAGCCCTTTCAATTAATCTGGTCCCTCAAAGATATCTTACACCATGCCATGGTGCAGCCCCTGGCCAGCTCTGCCCTGGTGGCTCAGCCAGTCAGAGGAGCACGAGAGGATGTCCCTTTCATCCTGTCTGAACATTTTGACAGCTTTGTTGCAAGGTGATGACACTGGTGTGATAAGAGGGGGCATGGCCCCCCATTTCACAGTGGAGGGTCAGTGTACCCTTGCTGAAATTGTATGCTTCCTTTTCAGCATGAAGATGCCACGGGTGTCCTGCTTAGGAAGGAATTTTTACCTCTGAGGCACATTTGCACTGCTGCCCATGGAGTTTTGGCCTTACTTGGCCACATTTAGCACAGGACCTTGCAGGCCATTGGAGTTCATTAACTGCTGCCTGCTGCTCTTACAGCGCCACCATGCCTCTTGTGTCTTGGGTCTAGGATTGGGAAGGCCTTTTTTTCTCTGTGGGTTTGTCATTTAGCTTGACCACATTTAGCAAAGCCCCTTGCTAGGACTTTTCTGGAGCACCTCAGCCAAGTGCCTCCCTGCTATTCTTGCAGCACACAACTAGGGAACTCCCCTAGAGCTGCCCCATTTTTTACGACTGCCCCTGCATGGGACAAGTGGAGTTTTCTCCTCAATCTGCATGGTCTTGGCCTGGAAGGCTGGTCCTGCAGCTGTGCTGTCAGCAGCACCATGTACACTCAAGCCACGGGACTGTCAGTGCCCTGAGCGAGCCAGGAGAGTTGGTTGGTTGTCCAGCCCTCAGTGAAAGGTGACTTTTGACAATGGGGCTGGACAATTCACTTCAACATATGGTTTAGTTTTAGTTAGTGCTGAGAGAAGCAGGGATTTTAACTCAAAGATCTTTATGGGTCCCTTTCAAGCTGGCCTGGTCGACAGCTGATTGAATGTGAGCCAGCAGTGTGCCCAGGTGGCTAAGAGAGCCAATGGCATCCTAGCTGGTATCAGTAACAGTGTGACCAGCAGGGCCAGGGAAGTCATTCTGCCCCTATCCTCACTGCTGGTTAGGTCACACCTTGAGTACTGTGTCCAGTTCTGGGCCCCTCGATTTAAGAAAGAGTTTAAGGTGCTTCAACGTGTCCAGAGGAGGACAACAGGGCTTGTGAGGGGGCTGGAGCACAGCCCTACGAGGAGTGGCTGAGGGAGCTGGGGGTGGGCAGCCTAGAGAAGGCTCAGGGGTGACCTCATTGCTCTCTACAACTACCTGAAAGGAGGTTGTAGTCAGGCAGGTGTTGGTCTCATTCTTCCAGGCATCCAGTGACAGAACAAGAGGACACAGTCTCAAACTGTGCCTGGGCAGGTTTAGGCTGGACATTAGGAAGAAACTGAAGGAAAGAGTGACTGGTCACTGGAATGGGCTGCCCAGGGAGGTGCTGGAGTCACCATCTCTGGAGGTGCTTAAGAGGAGGCTGAATGAGGCACTTAGTGCCATGATTTAGTTAATTGGAAGAGTTTAGCGATAGGCTGGACTCGATCTTGGAGGTCTTTTCCAACCTGGTTAATTCTGTGATACAGTATGATTCTGTGCATCAGACTTTGGCCCCTCTCCAATGACCCACATACTTGCAATTCTGTGCCTAAAATGACACATTGCAGTACACCATCCTCACATCAAGCAAGATAAACTCTCTTGTTTCTTTCATCCCTCTCTCCTGCTAGCCTAGAATGACAACTGCCTTTTTCCTCCCCCACTAGCTTATTACTGCCTTGCATTTAATGGTCTCTAATGTAACTTATCCACTCCCACTGTACAGTTCCTCAGAAGAGCCCGTGTGTATTCTCAGGTCTGAGACTATACAAGCTATTTATTTCACTGCTCTCATCATTAATGATGTTATGGAAAAAGACAGGCCCAGTAATAAAATGTACAGTGGTCTCACACCGAATACTCTCTTTGGCTACCTACCACTAGCTATTCCAAGTGCAGTTTTTCTGCTACATTGTGATAATTTAGTTCATTTGCTTCTTTTGCTTGTAAAATGAGTGTAGGGAGGCAAAGAAAACATTAAATGCATCAGTTTTCTCTGAATCATCCATAATCTTTTCTCTATCCCCTCATCTTTTCACACTTAATCATGTGCTGTTCCCTCCAATTTCCTGCAGCTTCACTTTGATTGATCCTTAGAAGTCCTTGCTGTGCCATTTTTCCTTCACATTAGGAGATTGCTGCTAGACCATTCAAAAAAGCACCTTTCTTCAGTTATCCCACCCATCATCATCCAAATGGACCCAGGCACCAACACCTACACTTAATGAAACTGCCTTTTGGAGGTCCTCATTCTTATCTTATTTCCCTGCTTTCTTGAGAGCATCAAATGCCAATTCCACAGTCACTTTTACCTGAATTACATCTGATTTTTTAACCACTTCTAATAAATCTGACTGTAATCCAGAACAGCCAACTCTAGAATAACACACTGAACCTTCCGAAATACAAACTCTGTCCTCTGAAAAGAAATAAATCCATAAACTCTGTCTTCTCAAGTCTCCCCATATTACTTTCTGAACAGATACCTAATTAGCAAATACTTGGCATTTACACCAGAGTTCCTAATCTGGTGATACTGCTGAATTTGAAAAGCTGGACATGAGCTAGCTATGTGTACTTGTAGTCCAGAAAGCCAACTGCACCTTGGGCTGTGTCAAAAGCAGGGTGGTCAGCAGGTCAACAGAGCAAATGCCAACCCTTTACCTTGCTCTGGTGAGACCCCAACTAGAGTCCTATGTCCAGGTCTTGGGTCTCAGCCCAAGAAAGATAGAGACATTTTAGCACAGGTCCAGAGGATGGCCACTAAAACTGCCAAAGTGATGGAACACCTCTCCTGTGAAGGAAGGCTGAGAAGGTGGGGGTTTTCAGCCTAGAGAAGGCCTCTGGGGACACCTTACTCAGACCTTTCCATGCTTAAAAGGGGGCTACAGGAAAGATGAAGAGAGACACTTTACCAAGGCCTGTAGTACCAGGACAGGGGCAGCAGTTTAAAACTGAAAGAGGCCAGTAGTAGACTGACATTAAGGAAGAAACTTTTCATTGGGGCTGTGCAACACAGGAACAGGTTGCCCAGAGCAGTTCCATATGCCCCATCGCTGGAAGCGTTCAAAGTCAGGTTGGATGGGGCAACCTGATCTAGTAAAAGATGTCTCTGCCTCCAGAGAGGTTAGATTAGCCAATCTTAAAAGACTTTCCTTCCAGCACAAATGCTTCAGTTGTTCTACAATTCTCAGGCTTTGGAGATACAGACACTGTTGATGTCTCCAGACCTCGCCGAACCTCAGGTCTCTCTGTTCCAGTACTGCAGTTTGTCTGCAATGCCCACCAACATTTTCAACATATATTGATGTTGAGTTCCTCCTGTGTATTCCTCCTACTAGATGTTTTAGCTTACCAAGTTGCTATGTTTTCTCCCCTCCCTGCAGCCCCAGCTCCAATGAATAATTCATTTACTTCAAGGAAGTGCCACACTCTGTCAGGACAAATAAGTTTCACAGCAGAAGCTAAGACAGAAACAAAATTCCAAGCCCCTTCACCATTTGAATTTAAGCCCAGGCAAACTCCCACTCTTACTGTAGTGCCAATGTCTTTACCACTATAAAAATCTGTAACCACACATTACTGCTTAAAGACCCTGCACCTTTAAGAAAGCTTCAGGTTTGCTCAAAATACCTTAACTATAGCAAACAAGTCTTATTTCAATTCTATATAACTTCAGGATGACCACAAGTTGGAGACTCTCTCTTTAGAGAGGCCATCAAATTCAAGCAGAAATAAGGACACTGATAATTCAACATCCAGATAAACCTATTGAAGATAGATTTATTAAGCTTCTAAACAGCAGCACTGCCACTGACTCATCCATCATGCATCAAAACCTGGCCTGTTTTTTGTATTACACCTTAAAGCCCATCTCCTCTTGGTCAAAGACACATATTTCACCTATTTCCTTAGGTGACACTTGCTATCCAAACACAGCCTGAATAGTTAACTCTTGGCCTCCAAGGTTGAAAATCTTTATCAGTTTACTGGCTGACAGATAGCCTGTGGTATTCTCCGGTGACTGTGAAAGTCATGCACAAGAGCACCAGAAACAATTCCACACAGTTTTGTGCCACACTACTACTCTGCTCCACGCTACCACTGATGTATTTTACAATCCTTCCATCTGGCAATGCTTTCTTGAAAGGCTGAACCCTTGACCACTTAGTCCAATAGTCTATGCTGCTTAAATACCCATCACTGCATCCTGGTGTTACAAACACAGTGGTAAAAAGGCAATAAATAAATAATAATATATTAATTAATTATTAATTGGACTCTTCCTCCCACATAAACTTGATAGAAAGTTTATAAAGGTTATAAAGGTTTGGTCTTCAGTTGAGGTTATCTTCACAATAGGAAAATGTTTGAGAATAACATTTGCAAAAAGATAAATCCAAACCCAGTAAATATTACCCCACTAACAAAAGGAAAGAAGTTCCTGGAGAGTTTAGGAATATATCAGTTACTCACAATGCTGCTTGCTGATTGTGGGAATTTCTCTTTTGTCTCTTTTTATCAGAAAATCCTCCTAAACTGCTGCTTATAATCCATACGTGGAGAGGGCAAAGACCCTTGTGCTCTGCAGGTCACCTATTTTATCAAGCCAGGCTAATATTTTGTCACATGTTACCACTGAGCATGTCCAAAGCTGAAAAAGGCCAGAAACCAATAACCATCAGTTCTCTGCCTAAAACGTACCCAGACTTGTCCTAGCTCAGGGTTTGTGCCTGCTATGTGGCTTGGGGGAAGGGCCCATGTGCATTCACTGACCACAGCCCTGGGAGGAGGTATTTCCCCTGGGTCCCTGAATCCCAGCTTCTCTGTTTCCCCCCATCCCATCTCCACGGAGGGGTGTGGGGTGGGTGGAGTGGTGGGAGTTGTATGTACTGCCACACCTGGACATCTGCAACAGGTGAATGCATAGGAATGAGGTGCTTGGCCTTTCTAGCTAAGGATGTTAGCTGCAGTTATGTAGATTTTCACAACACATACAGTATCACACAGTATCACAGTATCATCAGGGTTGGAAGAGACCTCACAGATCATCAAGTCCAACCCTTTACCACAGAGCTCAAGGCTAGACCATGGCACCAAGTGCCACGGCCAACCTTGCCTTGAACAGCTCCAGGGACGGCGACTCCACCACCTCCCCGGGCAGCCCATTCCAGTGTCCAATGACTCTCTCAGGGAAGAACTTTCTCCTCACCTCAAGCCTAAATCTCCCCTGGCGCAGCCTGAGGCTGTGTCCTCTCGTTCTGGCGCTGGCCACCTGAGAGAAGAGAGCAACCTCCTCCTGGCCAACAAGTGGTATTTATTTTACCAAGGCTGAGAGCTGGCTGTGATTCTCCTGCTTTCAGGACTTCTTCAGGTATTACAGAGCACCAGTCCAAAAAATCTCTTGCTAAGAGGCAAAAAGTGGACAAAGAAAAGTTTTAAAATTCAGATCTGTATCATCTCTGCTGCTTATTCTTATCTTAACATTAATCCAAGTACTGGATTGGTGGGTCAGAAAAGATGAGGACAACAATGGAAAAAAAATGCAAAGGAGCACAAAGAGAACAGTCTGCAGCCCAGAAGTACAGAGGTGTTATTCCAAATCCTCAACTAACTCAGTACATGTTAGTAACTTATGTGGCTACTGAAATCCTGATCCTCACTATGCACATGGGAAATGAAATGTCTCAAGCACTGGCTGTGAAACAGGGGCCTTCTTGGGTGCTCCTACCAGAGCTGCAGTCCAAGAGCTGAGTCCCACTACACTTAAGCCTTTAGACACAGACAGACTTCTTAACATTTTGGCAAGCATATGTTCTGTAAAGAACAACTGCAAGCTTTCTTCCCTCTAAAACTTCTCATGTTTGTCATCTAGGTCAGAAAACAAATATCTCTACATCAACTTTTAAGCATTTAACCAAGAAAATAAATGGCATCCATAGTATACAGTTAGGCCTTACTCAGCAAACAGTGGTCATATCACTGAACAGCATAACCAACAACATGAACTACTGGAATATTGCATTTTCAAATTTATCTATGATGGCTGAAGTAGAAACTGTATTTGTGACATGAAAGAAAATTGTATTATATACTACTCCATTTAAACCTGATCTGAAACATTTTTTTATGTATCAACAATAACTTCCTCACCTCCCTAAGAGAAATACATTTGTTAATTATCCTCAGAGATCAAAAGGTCTTCTTTTAGAAGAGCATTCTTTCTTCTAGTTGACAAAAAAATTCAACATCTGGTTACCTGAAGTTAGAGAAAGAAGCAAACTGGGTATGAAGTACATAAATGGTAAGGACAGGATATTTTGGAGAATCTGATTATGTAGAATAGATTTTTAGGCTGGGGACTTTGGATCAGGAACTGAACATGGGACTAATATTTTTGCTGTGCTACCTTTCTGGATCTTCAACAAGACTAAGCCCAGAAGAAGTGCCATAAACTCCTGCAACTCTGAAACAAAGTTAGTTATCAATGTTTGATAGCTTGAGTGAGCAGACCATTAACCCAGATTGGTCATCTGTTAGCAAATCACAGGAGGAAAAAAAACCCAAACTTTTAATTTACTTCTCATTAGCACACAGCAGAAGTCTGTGAGTAGGTTAAATAGCTGTGAGATCTGATGAGGGATGGAGAGATGTGAGCTGTGTCAGAGGGCACTGGAGAGGAGATAGGAGAAACACAACATGTTGTTATGATGGTTCCCCAACTACAGGATCAGCACAGCCTAACAACAAGCAAAGCCAGCTGCTGGACCAGTGTATGATTCCACTGTGATTTGTCCTAGAAGAACTCAACTATTAAGGCAGAGCACTCACAAAAGACTGCAGTTCTTGCAAATGTATGAAAGCTGCCAACAAGTGCAAAAGCTCTGCACCTATTATGGTCAGTTCACTTGGTGATGCCATTTTCAGGATAAATAATGTCAAGAAACAAGAGACTGTTAAAAGGCTCCAGCTTACTCATCTAAAGCATGAGGGTCCCGTCAAACTGGGCCAAACACTGTATATGTTCTGGTGAATATCCACCACAGAAAGCTGTGATACTGGCAAAGTAATTACTGGAGTCCATAAAAAGGATGAAGGAAACTATCTTAGAGCTTTAAATCAAGACCGTATTTTTTGGAAGACAATAATCTGTAAATCAGAAACATTTAAGAATCTGCTAGAAAATTCCAGGGTATTACCTATGTAAAGGAAGTGTGGTGAGACCACCACAGTAGCTTTAAATGATGCTAGAAATCTCAAAACAAAAATGAAAGCTGTGTTGATTTGCTATGTTTTTAAGTTCCCATCTGATTTACAGCCATTTTAAATCAAATAATCTCAAAATGTACTCAAGAGTGGGAAAAACTCATCCAAAGTTCTGCAGTATGGCAGTATTAAGTACTGCCCAGCCCTGAGTTACTGATCATCCTTTCTCAAAGCTACTGAGAAAGTGATTCCATCAGGGGTAGGACAGATCTTGTACTCCAGGAGCTATAATTTGTGGTACTTCCACCAATACATCTGGTAGAATTGGATTCTTAATCTGTAACTAGAGTAAATATTCATTCAAAACTGAAGTTAAATAAAGGCAGTGAGTAATAATTTAACATCTAAGAACATATTGTAATGGAGCACTGTAACAATTTGACAGCAAAGGCAAGGCAAAGAAACGTGAACGGCTTTATATGCACACATGAAGCATTGCATAACTGGTTTGAAAGAGGGATCAGTTTTCAGGGGCTATGAGCACTTCCAAGTATGCTTTCATTTCAGCAGGACACTCCTGACAAATTACTGATGCCATGCAAACATCTACATCCAAGTTAGTTGGCTCCTCGTCAGAAACTGTCCTCCCTGCACCTGCCAAATGGGTAACTAGAGCTTCTGCTTCACTCAATTTCGTTGAGCTTCTTGAGCTTCCTTTTACACAGAAAATATGAAAAGTACTAAACAAATACAGCATTGTAAGAAAGTAATTACTCTTTCAGCTTGTAAAAACTTCAGAGATGTGAAGAAACAAGACAGTCTGCATATAAAATTACAGGCTGATGTTAACCATTTATGTTAAAGCCAGATGATGCACAATACACAATCACGTTAAGTTTCAAGAATGCTTTACTACAAGAAAGAAATGAAATTTGGTGCTTAACAAATTTCATAGCTTTAGCTACTGTGAAATTATTACTTTACTTGCAAGGCATTCAGAATTTCAAATTCCTGAACTGCAAAGTTTTTAAGCCTTGTGTTCTATATTTGTTCTCTGAAATGAAGTATTAACTCTCATTAAAAAAAACCACCACCACAAAACCTTGGTTAAATCCACTCTTTTATGTTAAGAAAAAAGAAGAAAGAAAAAAAAAGGATGAAAATTGCTCCCAAAACAATTTACAATTTTATAGGGTTACTACAGAAAGATAGTATAATCATATGGGAAGAAAGGAATGTACTAGATTTTAAGCAAAACTGTACCTAAATTCAGAGAATGGTTGACGTTTTCACTGCACAAGTGTTGTCACCTTTATCACTGAGGAGTCCAATGGTATACTGCAATGGCATCAATCTTCACATTGAGATGGGAAAGCAGTTGCTCAGGCGCACTCTGATTGTTGCTTGTGACACAAGCACTTAACTTGGAATCCAGCAAGAACTCACTGTGACCTTTCAGGTTCCTCTGATAAAACTTTTCTATACTTTAATATAAACCAACAGACATAGCTTGAACAGCTATTCAGTTCTTTCACTGACTATGAAAAACAGGTTTTCTTTAAATTCATAGCTTAATAGTTATGCTAAATATAGCTTTTGTCACATTTCTTGCTTGTAATTCAATGTAATGCTTCCTGATACTTCAGTCATCATCTTGCTGGTTTCTTTTCTGTCAACAGAACAGGAGAGTTCATAATGTTAGGACACAGTTATCTGAAGTAAGAGCACTAATAAATCATGACAAATGTTTCCAGATACAATGGATATTAGACAAGGGCTGCATTTCTAAGTCATTTTCTGAAGGGTAAGAGATAATGTTTCCAACAAATGGAACAGAGCAGTATCAATCCTCTCCTCATTCCATACTACAGGATTTTATTTCCAGGTAGGAACAAGATTTGCCCTGTATTTTAACTGACAAAATATATGAGAACCAGAAAGCATGATGGTGGTGGCAGAAGTCAGGGATCAAGATGAGAGTAACCTGTCACCCCCTCCCTAGCTCACAAAGACACCATGTAATTGTTTATCAAAGGAACAAATAAACTGTATTGAAAAAGAAATAAAAGTTTAAAGACTTTTGCCCAGTATCTTCTAAGTTTCAGAGAAATTCTTAAAAGCATGAGCTTCAGCCACCCAAATAAAGACATTTCCATTTACACTATGTTTGCATTTAAATTTCTGTATCAAAGACAACAGCTAGGTCCCTCAGTAAGAGCAGTCAAATGACATTCATTGCTTCCCACAAAGATAAAATTAACTGAAGGGAGATCAGTATGAGAGCTTGCTCTTCATCACTTCAAAGTTTTTCAACCCAACAACATATTTATAGAATCATAGAATGTCTTAGCTTGGAAGGGACATTGGAGATCATCTGCTCCAACATCCCTGTTACGGGCAGAATGCCTCTCAATTAGGCGTAGCTGCCCAAGGTCTCATCCAATTTGGCCTTGAACGGCCCCAGGGCATCCACAACCTATTCCAGAGTCTCACCACCCTCGTGTTGAAGAACTTATTCCTAAGATCCAGTCTAAACCTACTCTCCCTCAGCTTCAAACCATTCCCCCTTGTCGTATTGCTAGACATCCTTATGAAAAGTCCTTCTGTAGGATCCCGTCAGGTATTGGAAGGCAGCTCTAAGGCCCCTCCAGAGTCTTCTCTTCTCTAGGCCCTAATATTGTATGATGGCTTCACAGATTACACAAGCACAGGAAAAGTCGAATCATAGAATCAGTCAGAGTTGGAAGAGACCACAAGCATCATCTAGTTCCAACCCCCCTGCCATGGGCAGGGACACCCTACCCTAGATCAGGCTGGCCAGAGCCTCATCCAGCCTGGCCTTGACCTCCTTAAACACGTACTTTTAGAAGTAAAGTATGTTAATGACAAAAGCACAATTCCAGGCACTCTGATGGTGCTATTTCACAAAACCAGAAGGTTAGATTTTTTTCCCCACTACCTCTTACCAGTTTAAGAAAGTCAATTAATTTGTGAACATCCTCCCCTGTAGAAAGGTCCACAAAATCCTTCGGCAGTCGGTAACTCAAGTATGGACTAGGCTGGACAGGAACTTTACTGTTTGTACAACGGAAAACTGGGTAGTCCTGTGGAGAAGATACCGGATGAGACTAGAGAGCATGCAAACAAAGCTCCCTGAGACTGAATCATCACCTGGCCAACAAGTTTATTGAGCATTCATTCAACTAAATCTGTTCTTTCTAAAAACTGTAGTGTTCTTATTAAAAACTCTGCCCACTTAATGCCATTAACATTTTAACTTTCGCTCTTATTTGACTGTTATTCATTCCCTCAGTTAAAGATCCTACAATGTATCAATGATTTATGCATTTAATATACCTACACTTAGAGCAGCAATGGAGCTATAAGGAACTTTTGGGTAATAGTACCCACATAAATATGTACATAAATATTTATAATAGACTCTCTAAACCTGTCTTAAAACTCATGTTTGCAAATATAGCTTTACTAAAATGATGAACTAAGCATTCCAACCAGGGGAGATTTAGGCTCGAGGTGAGGAGAAAGTTCTTCACTGAGAGAGTCACTGGATACTGGAATGGGCTGCCCGGGGAGGTGGTGGAGTCGCCGTCCCTGGGGCTGTTCAAGGCAAGATTGGACATGGCACTTGGTGCCATGGTCTAGCCTTGAGCTCTGTGGTAAAGGGTTGGACTTGATGATCTGTGAGGTCTCTTCCAATCCTAATAATACTGTGATACTGTGTGATACTGTGAAATGAAATCTCTCTACACATTATGCAAATATATCTCAAAGTGCCCAATTGTAGCAACAGGTAGTGGGTAACGTGATTTAATTTTCAGTTCAACACACTGCCAGGCAGCCTAAGTGTCCAGTGCATGGTAATAAACAGCTTCATTTTAAAGGCAGAAATTCAGTAACTTAAGACCAGATTCTGACTGGCTGTAAGCTGAAGTATGAAGACAAGTCATTCTACGCTTCATCCAGTCTTACACCGGGGTAACTGCATGAAGAATCTGGTGCTGAGGACAAAGAAATGCTGAAAACAAAATTCAGGTGTCCCCTGGACAGCTCCAGATTTGGAAGTGTGTTTTAACACAGGAAACACAGCTTTTAGCAGGAAGTTTTATTGAATGGGTGTTCATACACCAATAGCCACACAGACTAAAGTGACCTGAATGAGAACTTGCAGAGGTTCGTTTCCCTTTCAATGTGTAAGAAAAATGGCAACAGAACTAAAGCAAAGCTCAAATGTTCAAATCAGCTCAATAAAGCACATTGTTCTGTGTAGCTCTCATGCAGTTTTATGGGCAGAAAACAAAGAAAAGCCCATGCTATCTGCCTAACCACCTTTCCTCAGACAAATGTCAAGCGTTTCCCAATATCAAGCAACAGGCTGCTTTGTATTATCTGTCCAGCTCTCTGAGGAGTCAACTAAGATGTGAGAAATGAAGCATGCAATGAAGAAAAAGCTGGAGTAGAAATAAGTGAAGACTATTCCTACTTCCCTGTATTAAGAAGTTATTTGTTTTTATGGAAGCAATGTAGCTTGGAAGAGGGATGCATAGCAGGGCTTCTCTAAGTCCAGGGAGTTCACCCAGAAGACAAGGCTTCCCTGAGGATATTTGATAGAATCATAGAATCAACCAGGTTGGAAGAGACCTCCAAGATCATCCAGCCCTAGCCAGTCAACTAGACCATGGCACCAAGTGCCTCATCCAGGCTTTTCTTGAACACCTCCAGGGACAGTGCCTCCACCACCTCCCTGGGCAGCCCATTCCAATGGGAAATCACTCTCTTTGGGAAGAACTTCCTCCTAACATCCAGCCTATACTTTCCCCAGCACAACTTGAGACTACAAGGAAAAGACAGAAATCAAGGTTCTTTTTGCCCCTCTCCAAGCATAAATCTAGAACTCTGGGAAACTGTCTGGCAGGTATCAGGAACAAAGCAGAACTCTGAGGATTAAACAACAAAGTTAGTGATTTTAAAAGAAACTGAAAAGAGCACCATAGAAACTGCATAAAAGCAAGCTTCAGAGTATCTTTGCAATATGGTCAAAGCTGCAATATAGGCTTGTACTGTTTGAACTAAGAACTCCCTTGCTGCAGGCATATAAAACTAGCATGCAATACCTGTTGAGATTAACTACTGTCTAACAGGGTACATTCTGCTTACAGAAAGGGTACATTTCATGAGTTAAGAGCATCCATTTACTTTGATTATAACAAAAATAGAGAAATAAAATAGCAAATCCTGCTCAACCTCTTAGCCAGCTTCCCTCACCACAGCACTGTACCTGTTCTGTCGCTTCCCCTTCACCCTGGTCTCCTTTCAAGTTTTTCCCAGAGGTCAGTTCTTCCCATGTAAAGAGGAGGGAGTCTGTCACTTCACCAAATGGGTTAAAATCTATTAACCAAATCCTACCCTGCAATGGAGTAATAGAAAAATTAAAACAAACCACAGAGGAAAAAAAAAACAATACCACCACAGGTACTGATATCTATTTATTATATCATTTAGTTAAAAATATATCAAAATTGAAATGATCTAGTTTTAAGCACTTAAAATATTCTAACATCCTAGAAGACTATTTTAAATCATACCAAGCTATGACTTCCTAATTTTTTTCTCAATTAATCAGAAGATCAGGCAGAACTCAAAGTGACTTCAGTTCTATGCAAGGTGGTTTCAGATGAGACCACAGCAGTTCTAATTCCTGTAGTCTTCCAAGAGCCCCAGACAGCATGAAGGAGGAATGAAAAAGACTAAACAAAACACTGAACGAACAAGCAAAAAAACCCAAGCCAAAACCAACCCCCAACCCAGAGATTTGATTTCCATTAGAAGCCACTTCAGCACTGCTGTACATTCAGCAGTCTACAAGAACTGTTGTCTGAGAAGGAACTCTAAAATTACAGAGCATGGTCTGCAAAACAGAGATCATGAGAGCTGAAAAGTGCTGCAAGCAGACACATTGAGTAACTTCAAGGGATTTTTAACACAACCATTCCTAGTAGTCCAGAAGAGTTTCTTGTGTCTCATCTTAAACACATTTGCATTCCACAGTTTTAGTAGCATGCACAACAGTTTGTTTTACAATTGAAAAGTTAAAGCAGAAAGACCAACACAACATATTCAGGTTAACAGAGACATTTGCAGTGGGAGCAAGAAACAGTCTGCATTCCTTGAGTCATCTCAAAATAAAACCCCCAGCACAGGGCCATCTGTTATTCAAGAAAGTAACATCTATTTAGGTAAAACAAAACATCATAAGAAACTACAATGAAGCTCTACGATCTCAAAGGTCTTTTCCAACCTAAATGGTTCCATGCTTTTATGAGATACTGTTCGAATCAAAGAGTCACAGAATGTCTTAGATTGGAAGGGACCTTAGAGATCATTTACTCCAACCTCCCTGTCATGGGCAGGAATGCCACTCAACTAGACTCGGCTGATAAAGGCCTCATCCAGCCTGGCCTTGAACACCTTGAGTACTGTGTCCAGCTCTGGGCCCCTCAATTCAAGAGAGATGTTCAGGTGCTGAAACGTGTCCAGAGAAGGGCAACAAAGCTGGTGAGAGGCCTGGAACACAAACCCTATGAGGAGAGGCTGAAGGAGCTGGGGGTGTTTAGCCTAGAGAAGAGGAGGCTCAGGGTGACCTCACTGCTGTCTACAACTACCTGAAGGGACAGTGTAGCCAGGTGGGGGGTGGCCTCTTTTCCCAGGCAACCAGCAATAGAGCAAGGGGACACAGTCTCAAGTTGTGCCAGGGTATAGGCATGTTAGGAAGAAGTTCTTCACAGAGAGAGCGATTTCCCATTGGAATGGGCTGCCCAGGGAGGAGGTGGAGGCACCGTCCCTGGAGGTCTTCAAGCAAAGCCTGGATGAGGCACTTAGTGCCATGGTCTAGTTGACTGGATAGGGCTGGGGGATAGGTTGGACTGGGTGATCTTGGAGGTCTCTTCCAACCTGGTTGATTCTATGATTCTATGATCTACAGGCATCTGAGGCATCTACAATCTAGTCCAGAATCTCACCACTCCTCTACTGAACAACCTCTTCTTAAGATCCAGTCTAAATGTACTCTCTCTCAGCTTTAAACCATTTGCTCTTGTCCTCTTGCTAGACATCCTTATGAAAAGTCCCTCTCCAGCCTTCCTGCAGGATCCCTTCAGGTATTTGTGAAACAAGTATTACATCTGGAAACCAGATCTATCAAATTTTGAAAGAACATGTTGCTGTAACGTAAGCAGGGCTGAAGGAGTTTAGTGTGTTTATTAAAGCTCAGCTGGAATTGGAAATCAAGCCTGGAGACTGTGTGGCTACTAAAAAATAATTTTCCTTTCTTTTTCTTTCCCTCATTCCAGAGGGATCTTCTTTCTTTAAAATATCTTCCATATCCTCGTAGAAATACTAAGTATCTTCAGTGATTTACACTACATCTATCTGATTTCTAACTTACAAGGATGCTTGTGAAACCTTCAGAGAGAGAGACCCATGGAGATTTCCCCTCCCACCCACATGACATAACCCATCCCCACAGGCACTAACACACTAGCATAGGAAGTGCATGGAAACATGCAACGGAGACCAGAAATGCTCTGACTGGTTTGTCATCATCTACAGCAAGTTACTCATGCAGGTGTGAGAAGACCTAGCACAGACAAAACCTGGGAAACTGCTGTAAGCTGGAACTGAGCCAGCACCCAGCTGATGAGCATGTGGTTGAAGGCAGGCTTTCACCAGTCTCTCCCTCTCTCAGGACAGATCTATGGGCTACAACTCTTGCAAAGCGGGTTTTAAGAAGCCAGTGCACTGTAAGAGCAGAACTGAAACCAGACAGCTACAGAAGAAACTGTGAAGTGTGGGGACACAGGGTTGTTTCACAGGGTGAAGAAGCACAAAGTTGCACAGCTAGTTGCAACACCCCTGCACTAATATTGACACCATTGGTGCAGAACACGATTAGGGGCAAGCTCTGCTACCATTTTCCATCTCCATTCCTCTTCAAAAGGCAGTCACAAATTCTCATTGTAAGTGATGATTTACTTTTGCTAATGGGGACATCTTGTCAGCTCCAAGGCAGCAGGAGGAATCTGTAATTTTAGATTCACTCTATTACACTAGAAAAACAAGCTAATGAACCAATTTAAGCACAGACAGAAGCAATGGATGGCAAAGTTCCTTCAGCAGTTCAGAGAAACTTTCCTTGAATCCTATGTGTCTTTACTCAACAAATGACTTCCTTATGAAAGGCTTTCATGGAAACTCTTCCTTACCCCAAATGCATGGAACTCAGCTTTTTGATAGGCACTCAAGGGACCATTTCTCTCAAAAAGAAACATACTCTGGAAAAAAGCCTGAAAATTGGGTTTGAGACTACTGAAACTGACACTTGTTTTTTGAGGGCACCCAGCAGTATTCCTCCCTCCCTGCAGACAGCAGGGCACCATCTACAACACCACTGTTTCTGTGAGCTGGTCCTAAATCTGCACTCAGCTTTGGTAGATGCAGTTGAGAAGCGCTAAAGTAAACTAAATACTCCTTTTTAAAGCTCATTAAAGGTAATGTATGTAACTCTAGGTCAGCCACCAAACTGTATTTTATCAAGGTTAAACGCTCTTTCAAGTCTTGCATGCAACCTCATGATCTAAATGGAGTTTCAGATGACTTGTACTGTGCATCTAAAGAGCAGTAGCAGAGCTATTTATCTGCCATCTTCTGGTATTAGTAAGCTTTATCATACAAGAGCACGGAAATGCACAAGCCAGGAAGACAAAGTTGCACTTATCTGGAGAGGAAAAAAAAAAACAATCTGTATTAGATAAGACTCTTCCTCTCATCCCATCCCCAGGAACCAATAGATTAACCATATCATGTTAGCTTCATGCTTTGTTTTGCTAAAGCATTAAGCAACATGCTGCTGAAAGGAAGTGCCTATGACAAAGGCTGTTTAAAGGAAACTCAAATACCAACAAAATGCAAAATCAACTGTTACACCTCCCCAGCTCCAGCACTAGTTTGCATATTAACAAAGACAGTTGTGAGCTAGCAGTGGTCTGGAGTCATTGAATTAATTGTTTTTTGTCTTACCAGTGACTTAGAATCATAGAATCAACCAGGTTGGGAGAGACCTCCAAGATCATCCAGTCCAACCTAGCACCCAGCCCTAGCCAGTCAACTAGACCATGGCACCAAGTGCCTCATCCAGGCTTTTCTTGAACACCTCCAGGGATGGTGCCTCCACCACCTCCCTGGGCAGCCCATTCCAATGGCAAATCACTCTCTCTGTGAAGAACTTCCTCCTAACATCCAGCCTAGACCTCCCCTGGCACAACTTGAGACTGTGTCCCCTTGTTCTGTTGCTGGTTGCCTGGGAGAAGAGGCCAACTTGTCTTGAACATGGTTAGAAGTTGTTAACATCTGTGAGACTGACAAAGAGCAACAGCAGAGACGATTCTCAGGCTTGCCAGCTGTTGCACAACCTCTGTGAACCACTAGCAGCAGTAAAAAACCCAGAGGCGGATCCAAAGGGAACAGGCTACCAGTCCTGCAACATCACCTCGAGGACTAGACAAGATCTCTAACGTGGAAGAGTGTTTGCCAGTGATTATCCCTTAAAAGACTACTTGTCTGCAAAGCCAGGCACTAACTTAGCTGAGCTTGGTGAATAGAGTGTGGCAGAAAAGGCAGACACACAAAACCTTGTTCTCAACCAGGCCACCACTGCTTCTATGCCACCCTCCAACTCAATGAGTAGGACCCGTAGCAGCCTACTCCATGCAGTCTCTCAAGTACCTAACGTGGGGGGTTGCACTAATTCACAACAAAGCTTCTCCCAGCTGAATAGTTAGAGATGAAATAATCTAAAATAAGCAGACACTGGTCGTTTCTCTCATTCTGTAGGTGAGGTTGCTGTGCAACCACCCTGATGAGGAGCAACAGGCTCTGGAAAATTAATCACACTCAGCAACACTCAATATTATTTTGCTGCCTACAACTCAAAGAGAGTGATGAACAATACACTTGCAAACCACAAAAGCATGTGTCAAAGCAGGAGGATGTGACACACAAAGGGCTATCTGGCATTTTACAAGACCTGAGGGTAGAAGGCACTGTGAGATATCTAGAAATAGTTTTTTATCTTGACAGATGAAGAAACACTGTTCATTTGAGACCACACAGGCTCAAACTTTTACTTAAAATAATTTGTCTTCATGCCCCAGCTGCGAGGAAGAGTACCTGTCCTGGTTTCAGCTAGGACAGAGTTCATTTATTCCCAGTAGCTGATATACAGTGCTGCATTTTGGATTTAGTGTGTGAAGAACATCTATAACACATCGATATTTAGTTGTTGCTAAGTAGCACTTATCCTAAGTGAAAGGCTTTTCAGTTTCCCAGGTTCTGCAAGCAAGGAGGTTCACAAGAAGACGGAAGAAAGCATGGGCAGGGCAGTTGATCCAAAGTAGCCAAAGGGATGTTCCATAACACAGGATCTTATTTATGCTCAGTATATAAAACTGGGAGAAGTTGGCTGGAAGGGGCCAAATGCTGCTCAGGGACTGGCTGGGCATCAGTCAGCAAGTGCTAAGAAATTGCACTGTACATCACTTGTCTTGGATTTTATTTCTCTTGGTTATCTTTCTTTCCATTACTATTATATTTTATTTTATTGCAATTATTAAACTGTTTTTATCTAAACCTACAACTTTCAACTGATTCGTTTTAGGTTTTTTTTCCCCTGTTTCCTTTCCCCGTCCCACCAGGACTGTCCCATTTAAGAGGCATTTGGACGGTGCCCTCAACAGCATGCATTAATTTTGGTCAGCTCTTAACTGGTCAGGAAATTGGACTAGATGATCACTGCAGCCCATCCAAATGAAATATTCTATTTTAAATTATTTCAGCAAAGATTCTCTGTGTCATAATGAAAACTAGATTGTCTCCAGTAGATTCACAGAACTAAGAGAACTGCAGCTGAATCCAAAGTTGAATGCTTCAAGACTACATGACTGGCACAAACATATCTACATCTCTAATCCTATTACTCTTCTACTGCAGACAGTCTCTGGCATACAAAACAACCTGGGAAACATAAAAACTTTGGGTTTGATCTTCTTCTTTGCCAGGACCACTTCTAGGAAGATGAAGTTATTATTTGCTCCATCTCGTTAGCACTTTCAGAGTTCCCACAAAATAAAAAGTTATATACAACCTATTGTTCACTTACCCTGCTGTCTCTGTATACATCAAAAACAACTGCAAAGGAGAGAAAAGAAGAGTTAATTGTAAAAGACATTTCATTTCACAGGAGATGCCTGAATCTGAACACACGCTCGTGTACAATCTGCAAAGTCTGCATGTCTAAAGGACTGCAAGACAGAAATAGGTTTATTTCCAAGAAGCTGCTGAAACATTTCAAGAACTATTGGTAATGAAGTGAAAGATCAGCTGCTGAGTTTTTCCATTGAATGCTGGTTCCTTCTGTTGATTTCCCCCCCCAGTGAATAATATCTGATAACTGTTAACCCAGAGAGAAGCTTATCTTTGACATTACTGCTGTTTGGTTTACAGCAGAATGGAGAGACTTCAAGGAAGGATCAAGATTCCACTGCACTAGACACTGCACAAACGTTTAATAAGGGAAAGTTCCTGCTTGGTGGAGATTAGGACTTAAGCAGATAACAGAAGAAACAGGTTGCAGGAACAAAGGGGCTGGTGGGTGTGCTGAGGCGGCAGTGAAATGGCTGTCACCATGGTTTACTGTAACCCAGAGCAGATACAGCACACCTACGGATTATCAACAGCTCTTTCAAGCGGTCCCTTTGCTAGTGGGTGATTGACACAAAGCTGCTTTCTGTAGCTCCATTGTTATCCCTTGACTTAATTAAGCGTGAATCTTCCTACATGCATCTTTCTATTAGCTTCTGTTCTGTGTGGTTAAACTAATCTTTGTCTTTCTATTCAGCCAGGGAAATCGACAGATAAGCATTCAGGCATGACTACATGCAAAAGTTGTACCAGTTTAGCAGAAAGAAAAAGAAAAGTCTGATTTACAAAAAGCTCAGACAATGCTAGACTGTCACTTCCTTCACTAATAAGGAGGGGAATATTCCAGCTACGAGATTTCCCAACACATGTGGGATAAACTGAACTCAGGATATGACTGAAGAACACTTGAGCCTCTGAGGATACTCAGGAAGCTGCCGTCAGTAACAGGGATGCTGATTGATCACATTCATACATGTAAAGCCACTCAGAAGCTTAAGCTAATGTTTCATGCAAAGTTGACTGGGTGAAGTGCAAACCACAATTCAACAGCATCAAAATCAATTACGTAACTGGTTTTGACCATATAGCCTAAAAATCCACACAGCTTTTTGCACAAGCTCAGTTATGTCAATTTAAAATGTCATCCCACAATTAAGTGCTATGCTTGCTCAAGAGGGCAGCATAACTAAGTCATGAACGCAAAGAGGAGCACAACAACCCTAGATTTCTTCTCCAGCTGTTCAACTGAACTACCAGCCCAGACTGCATAATCTTATTAGTCACATCTCATTCATGGGAAAGTTGCATCCGAGCTTTACTATAAAGTGACTCCTGTCAGGCTACAGCAGGCCTGTGGCCACTGAGGCTAACAGCACTCAGAGAGATTTACACCCCCATCAAGACCGGCTGCACTTTGGTGACTAGTTGAGGACACTCACAGACTGAATAGAGAAGAAAATCTGAACTGTTTCTTCTCTTTAGGGACCACCTCAAAGCAGGAGTGTTGTGTGCCACTAAAATCACAGTAAAACCTTACCAGCAGCTGCCCAAAACAAAGGGCAAGCCAAGGCCTGCCTCTACAGTATCAATACCTCCAGAATATTGTTCTTACTGGGCTCTCATGAAAAGTGTTAAAAGTATTTACAGAGCATTCACCCATCTGTTATCCTACTGCTCTGACTCTACAATGCTTCAGCTGCTCTGACTCAACTCTTCCATCTGGAGATGCTACGAGACCAACTGGAAAAAGCAGAGCAAACAGCATCAAAATCCCCAACAAAACAAAAAGTTGGTTAAAGAAAGCTGTAATACCTTTCCTTTTAAAAGCAAACAAACAAGTAAGCCCAGAGTTTTATTTTTAACAACACATATGCTACCAGACAGTGGATGAAGGGAGGGTGGGGGATAAATGAAGGGTGGTAAAAACTAACAGAATACATTTTCTGCATGGCATTTCTCTGCAGATGAACAAGGCACCACTGCATGAGGACAAAAGGTGAACAAACCTTCATTCCAGAAAGTCACTCTGAAACCTCATTTTCCCAGAAGGCAACTTAGATGGCACAGTTTTATGCCTTTACATAAGCTGACACTTCATACCCTTCAGCTCACCAGTTTCAGAGCCTAAATTCAGGCATCAATTTCCAAAAATAGTGCCCTGAATTCTTATCTATCAGTTGATTACATACTAGCTAAAATTACTTTGGAACACAGAGGAAAATTAAGACAGTAATCAGAATATCATATCTATATGAATGATCTTACTTCAAAATGTTAGGGCTGTGGGCCTATTAAATTACTACCCTGATTTCCAGACTAGTTGTCTTCTCCAAGCTGTGGCCCTTGAAAACTTCTGTGGACTGAAATAAAGGAACCCTGAAAATTATTACAGATTTTAGTATAACACAACAGCCTGGCATTAGAAAGTATCTTTTTCAGCAAATCAGGCAGGACAGATCTATTTGATTGCTCTGGTGGTTCAGCAAAAATACTTAACCATGTTTAAGCTCCCCCTAAAGGTTAATCAACCTAATACTCAACATAAAGGTTGATTATCCCAAGCTTTGTATAAGATAATAGAACCAACAGACAATTTTTATGCTTATGTATTTTACTAAATTGAGGTTTAGCCTGTCCCAGACCAAATTTAAACTACTTCAGCATATTTTTCACCACTCGTAATCACACATCACAAAGGAACACTGCTCAATTCTTGCTAAACCATGTCAGGAAACTATGTCCAGTATTGTTTGCAAAAGACTTCACAGTTGAAGAACGAGACAACTGGCTTGGGTTGTTTAGGAGTATCAAGCACCATGGCTTTTATTCAGAAGTTTCAGCAGCCAAACTCCTGTGCTTCAATATCCTAGGAGAAATTACCACAGCTTCTTGAAAAGAAACGTACACATCGCTTTTTTCAGGGGATATGTGAATAATTTAGCAGCTAATACTTGACATCTTTATAAACAAGCATTCTTAACTACTGAATGCCTTTCATTAAGCATTTCTAATCTCAATTCTCAGGTTTAGAATTTTTCATTACTAAAAACAAGCATAAGGGAGGAAAAAAAAGCCTTAAACAACCCCCACCCTGAACTCCAAAGTCAAGCCTTCTTGTGCTAGTTTGAAGCTAGATAGAATGTTTTGGTGAGAAGAACTAGATTATAGGCTGTTACTGAGAAAGTGGTGATGTCTAATTCACTCATAGGCTTGCTGAGATCTATAAGAACAAGAGTATAAACATAGATAAGGCATTCGGGCACTGCCTGGGCTCTGGGCTGCATTTCTCTCTAACCTTGCCCTCTGTCTCTCTGATTAACCCACTTGCTTCCTAACCTCCCTGGCCGAACCTTCATTCTTCCTTGGGGCACAAAGGTTGAGGGGTGGGAGAAGGTGGAAGGGTGGTTGGGAGCCTCTTCTGGGGACTCAGGTTTCTGAGAGGGGTTTTGTGTTTCTGTATTACCTTTTACCTAGTACATTTCTGTATATAACTGTATATACTGTAAATATCTGCTTGTATATTGTGCTAAGATGTAAGTAATAAGCTTCATTCAATTTCCAGAGCTGGCTGAGTCCAGTCTGTGTGATTTCCAAAGAGGGGAGGGCGGGTAACACCCAACCCACCACACTTCTGAAGATGTCTTTCACTCATTCACTCTATTTTCTGGAAAGCTCCAGCCTGTTCCCTCAGGGTCTTTTTGTCCCCAGTTTTACTGTCATTCAAAACCCACATTGCTCTGTGTGCTCTAGCCACAAGAGCTATAATACTGTCCAAAGTTAAAATGAACCAAGCCCTGTGAAAGCAACAGCTGTGAGAAGATGCACATACACAGACTTACTGGGATGCCATTATTTATTGAAAAGTATCTGTTTTCCACTGATTTCCAGGATTAAACTCCACAGTGCTGTGCTGTGGAGGAAAGGAACCTGGACCAGCAGCAGCAAGAGGCCAGAAGGACAAATCTCATTTGTATATAGCTTGCTCTCCAAGTCCTTTCAATTTCAAACCTCCCAGTATCTTGCAAAGAACTTCAAAGAGGCAGACCTTTCATTTGTGTTTTTAAGTCTTTATAACAGTGTGGGCACTAGGGATTTAGAAGCTTTCATAAACAACCTCTTTCCCCCCCGCCTTGCTAATTGAAGCCTTCAGATACTTACAGTCTTCATCCAAGAACTTATACTGTATGTGTTTCTTGAAAAACTCCTGTATTGATCTACAGATCTCCTCATGTTGCTTAGATATATGATCGTAGTATTGCGTGTAGTCCCTCTGCGATATACCTGCCAACAATTTCAGTTGATTTAAAAAGAGATTTAGGCATGCAAAACCCCCAACCAGGGGGTTATCTGAGACACAAGTGTTATAATCAGTATTTCAGAAGAGAGGCTTCTCCCATGTCTCAATCGTTACCAATGGCTTACTGCTGAGCTTAAAGCATTTCCATTAGAGAGCTTCTCCTTGAAAGGTTCTGCCCTACATTTTGTGAACTTTATTTCATATGTACACACATTTACTGATTTTAAGTGAATTTCAGAAGGAACCTCTGCCTGCATTTAATTTCCAGTTCCTGTCTTTCCAGTTTCATTTCTCCTGGTTATTCTAGTCAAAAGTCTTTTCTGTTCTGCTCCTCTGTAGAGACCAAAATGTGGAGCAATGAAAGGGGTACAGGCTAAGATTGCACATTGGCAAAGACGACAGACCATAGTGTGCCACAAAGGTTCTAATTCAACTAATTTTTCAAGAGTGTGGAATCACAGAATGTTAGGGGTTGGAAGGGACCTCCAAAGATCAGCAAGCCCAGCTTCCCTGCCACACTGACTGAGAAGGCATTAGAGGTGAAATCTCACATTCTAAAATCAACCAGGTAGCATGCAGTCTAGTACCTTACTTCTTACATTTGTCCCCATCAAGGGTTATATTGCATATCTGACATTAGATAAACTCTTAATTAGATAAGCTCTTCATTTCAGACATCTGTTTGTCTACAAGACAATAGTTTAAGATGAATTCATCAGGATTACACACTTGCATGCATCTTAAGTGACAGAAGTTCTCATACAGGATGTGTCAACATAACCTGCTGCAACACCCTGGTCTCCTCAGAGGTTGGTACTGGGACACATCTTTGTTGGCAAAAGGGACAGTGAGGTCAAGCGCATACTCAGCAAGTTTGGCAGTGATACCAAGTTGTGTGGTGTGGTTGAATGCTGGAGGAAAAGAATGACATCCAGAGGGACCTTGACAGGCTGGAGTGATGTGCCCATGTCAACCTCATGAAGTTCAACAAGGCAAAGTGCAAGGTCCTTTGCCTGGGTCAGGGCAATCTGAAGCAACAAACACAGGCTGGATGCCAAGTGGATTGAGGGCAATCCTGCAGCAAAAGGCTTGGGGATGCTGGCTGATGAGGTGCTTGACATGAGCCACCAGTGTGTCCTGGCAGCCCAAAAAGCCAAGAGTATCTTGGGCTGTATCCAATGATATGTGGCCAGCAGGTCAAGGGAGGTGATTCTGCCGTTCTACTCTGGTCTTCTGAGATCACACCTGGAATACTATTACTATCTCTAGAGCCCTCAGCACAAGAAGGACATGGACCTGATGCAGAGGGCCCAGCAGAGGCCCACAAAGATGATCAATGTTGGAGCATGTCTCCTCCAAGAACAGGCTGTTGTGTTTGTTCATCCTAGAAAAGAGAAGGCCTTGAGGAGACTTTCTAGCTGCCTTTCAGTACCTGAAGGGGACCTACGGGAAAGCTGGAGAGGGACTATTTGTAAGAGCCTGTGGTGACACAACAAAGGGGCAATGGTTTTAAACTACAGTAGAGTAGATTTAGACTGCATATTAGAAAGAAATTCTTTACTATGAGGGTGAAATGGGTTGCCCAGAAAAGCTGTTGATGTCTCAATCCCTGGAAGTGTTTAAGACCAGGCTGGATGAGGCTTTGAGCAATCTGGTCAAACGGGAGGTGTCCCTGTCCACGGCAGGGCACTCGGAACTAGATGATCTTTAAGGTCCCTTTCAAGTCAAGACATTCCATGATTCCATGGCAGACTATGCCAAAAAATAACTCAAATAACAAAACAGATTTCAGTCTGAAATTAAACCCCTCTAACCAAGCACATGTATGGGCACTACGTGTCTAAGATCCTGTTATAGTCAGCAGAGAACAGTCTAGAGGAGAACAATTCAGCCAGATGTAACCTAGAGCTGCCTAAAATACATAGAGTAGTACAACTGGCCTGTCCTCCAGCTGTCACAGGACTCCAGCTCTCTGAAAGCTGTAGACACTCCAGCTGTTCCATGTCACTTGAAACATTGTACATTCAAGTTTTTGAAGCAGAGAAACAGATCCAGGCATTTTCTGACTTAGCTACACTGAGTATGAGAGCTCAGGCACTGAATACACAAGTGGACATGTTCTCACCTCCTCAACTATGTGCATATAATACCCACATGTAGTCACATTTTATCAGCATTATACCCAACTGCTTCTGTGCTCATTCTGCAAGCTGGCTATAATGCAATTTGGTCATTAATCTAAGAGTCATTTATGAAACTGCCTTTGGGTGAAGTTTCTGAATCAGCAATTAATATTAAGAGTGCTTCAAATGCAATACTAAGCATGCTTTCAAATACAATGGTAAGACAAATGTGGCACATCACATTCTAAATTACAGAAAGAAGAAAAAAAACAACTCCAGAAACCAGGTGTGCTAAGACCTGTCTTCAGATTTAGTTCTAATTCAAGGAATCAAAAAAAAACTCTTCAGAACTTAATCTAGTAATTTTATCTTTAAGAAAACCCTTACCTATAAGCTTGTTTTCCTTGACAAAGCATCTGAATTCTGCACCGGGGATTAGTTCACACCACTTACGAAGAACAAGCTGTAGAGGAAAAACAAATGGCAAAGTAGCATTTCAGAAAGGAAACAGGTAACATTTTGTCAAAGGCTATACCTCCTGGATCTACAGTTCCACTGTAATGAGAAGATGATCTCTGAAATTATTCCTGATACAAGAAAACAAAACAACCTTAACCTGCAGCTCACATCACCATCTTAGTAAACACTTATATCGACTAGACTTCATTTCAGAGGGGCACAGAATGCTTTTGTTTGGAAGGCACATTTAAAACAATGTTATCCAAACTAAAACAGAAAGGCTCAGAGTGGACATAAGAATTTTTTTCACCATGAAGACTGTCAAGAATTAGAACAGCTCCCTCAGAGAGGCTGCAGAGCCTCCACTCACTGAGATTTTCAAATCAGGTTTGATAAAATGTCAAGCAACCCAATCTGATCCCATTCATCATGACAATGGACTAAAGATGTCTGCAGGCCTGTTCTCTCCTCATTACCTTATGCTCTTCCATGGCATTTATAACTGTGAAAATATTTACACAACAACTTTAAAGGTATATTAATGATAAAGCATGGAAGACAAAAATCCTGCTGTACAACACAACAAATCTGCCATGGAATTGGCAGAAAGTTGCTCCCTAGTCAAAAGAGCTGATGAGCAGAATTAAATTTAACCAAATCAACCTCTATTCTGGTATACACCCAAGAAGAATTCTGTGACGCCTTTGAAGGCGCAGACCAGTTAAAATAAGGACACAGGACAGAAATAGAAGCAGTAACCAAACTGTTATAGTCAATAGGACAGACTGCCTGGTAATTAAAGCACATCTCTGGCACTTGCAGGCTTCTGCATTTCCTGAGCTGAAGTATTCAGATGGATCCATTTTTTGAAGGCCTCCGTTACTGCTGTGGGATACTAGAAACTCCCACCGCCTATCAACTGCAGCAGAGAAACCTCAGTAATCAAAAGTGACATTCCTAACTACAGTGTAAACACAAAACTCTTTGTTCTAGCTTTCAGATGTCCTGTATCTTCAAAACAGATTAGATAGTGCTTTAAAAGCAAGCAGGGTTCATTCACTTTTCTGAAGCCCTTCAGCACTACAGGAAGATGACGAATGCTGTATTCGCACTCAAAAAGAATTAGAGAAATAACTAGATGCTATCTTAAAGGTGATAAACCACACATACAGTGTAAAGCATTAATAGCTACATAGATAGCTTAACATTTTAATCTAGTAACAAGGACACGAAACAAGATATGACAAACCACTTCAGTTAAGGACGTCCCAGTTGCTACAGCTAGCTTCTCCCTTAGTAACCTCAGCTGTGATAGTCACAAGCAGCACACTCTCAGGAATACACAACTTTGAGCTTTTGAACTTGGCCTTCTGGGAAAAAAACTGATAGACATGAAAGGAAATTGAAAGGAAGTTTCAAAAGCCTGAACTTCAGCTCCTCTGATCTGTAATTAAATGAACGCCTTATGACCTGTAGTACTTAACCAGACTTCCCCACACTGCCCAAGCAACATAATTAAAAACAAACAAAACAAATGTTATGGGCACACACCCAAGCACAAATGGCATCCTGCCCATGAGTGGTTATTTCATTTAAGCTACTTAGAAATCATGCATCAAATCCTACCTCATAGTCCAAGGAAGGATCAGGGGAATCATCAGTACAGTGAATAAATCTGGAAAAGTAAGGCATGGGCATTAAAATCTGATTTGACATACAAGATTTTAGTTAGAGAAAAATAACCCCAAACTGTTAATCACAAAAACTACTGTTAAATTATCTCCAAGACATATAAACCAAGTAAATTCCTCCTCCTGACAATTAACAGGGGTGGGGGGAAGAAAAAGAAAATTCATCTCTTTTCATCCCTTAAATTTGTACAGGGACATGGATGAAATCTGGTTGGTTTGATTGGGTTTTTTTTTTCTGTTTGAATCAGTAGTGCTGCTCCTTTTCTCTTCACTGTTGCATTGGCATAACTGGATTCCCAAAAATCCAAATTTGAGCAATCTAATCTAGTTTCACAGCAGCATGTTTTCCCTAGTACTTTTAGTATTTAACTTGTTAAACTGCACATAGGCACACCCCCACGCCTCACAGCAGTTCATTTCCATGAACAAGGGATGCAAAACAGCACCACAAATAACTTTTGATTCCACAGCATGGTATCTTCAGAAATTGAGAGCCTCAAGAAATCTCAGATTCACAGAATGTTATAGGCTGGAAAGGACCAGACCTCAAAAGATCACCCAGTCCAATCCCCCTACCTAGAGTAGGTCACACAGCAAAGCATCCCAGCTGGTTCTGAATGTCTCCAGCGCAGGAGACTGCACAACCTCTCTGGGCAGCTGTTCCAGTACTCTACCATCCTCACAGCAAGAAAATTTTCCCTTATGTTCACGTGGAACCTCCTATGCTCCAGCTTGCACCTATTGCCCCTTGTCCTGTCATTGGACTTCATTGAGAAGAGCCTGGCTCCATCCTCCTGACACTGTCCTTCACGTATTTATAAACATGAATGAGGTGCCACTCAGTCTCCACTTCTCCGAGCCCCAGCTCCCTCAGCCTCTCCTCAGAAGGGAGATGTTCCACTCCCTTCAGCATCTTTGTGACTCTGTGCTGGACTCTTTCAAACAGTTCCTCAAGGTCCTTCTTTAACTGAGAAGGCCACATTACCGGGGCAGAGTAGAGGAGGAGGAGAACCTCTACCTACTAACCACACAGCTTCTGACACACCCTCATAATACCTAAATACTCTTTACAAATCTCTTGAAACTGGGAATAAACAAAACTATTTTAACAACTGCAATCGGATGTCTTGTCCCTAGTGATTAGCTGACTCCGTGTGTCACCTTCCAGGAACTACCAGGAATGGAGGCAGCTACAGCCAACTTCTATGTACCAACTTTTTTGTGGTTTTACAGCAAACTGCAATAAATCCTGTCACATTCAAAGGGAATTAGCAAAAGAACATGCATTTTCCTTCCAAGTGCACCCAATGACCTCATTGGCAACAAACTACTTTGACGCACAGAACTGTGTAAAGGGTCACTGCTGAGAAACAGTCTTAAATGGCAACATTTATACTATCTCCTTTTGGCACTTAAACTAATCAAGCAATCCAGAAGTATAACAGCTCAAACATAAGCATAGTATTTGTAAGATGTGGCTGTCCAGCCTTCAGTTGAAAGTGAAGAGCTACCATAGGATTTCATTCAGCGTGATGCCAGCAGAAGTGAATTTCATGTCTTAGTTTAGACTTCAATATCCACTGCACACAGAAAAGAAAGGGGATAGCAGGCATGCTTTCCAAAAATATTGTAATCAAACTGATCATACATATTTGTAAGCCTATGTAAACAGATAAGGGCCCTCAACTACAGTTTAGATTCACCACAGGTTAGGATTTGTCAAGGTAATAGTAACAAACCTGTGAGAGTTTGCAGTTGTGCTAGACTCAGAGTTTCTCTCTTCCTATTCTGTATGCCTACCACACTCAAGAAAATATCACACATACAAAACCAATCATAAAGTATATGTAAAAGACAGCTGAAGTCCAGCACATGGACCCTAAGATGTGTGTTATTACCTCTCACAGACTCCCATATGTGAGACTGGAGTACCTACAATCTGCTTCACTCCAACACCATGCAGTCTCTTCCAGCAGTCAAAAAACAGCCTTACTAACAAAGTTATCCTTGACTCAGCCCTCAAATACTGTGGGTGAGAGTTATGTGAGGAAATAAACTTCCTATTTACTTGTAAGTCAGAAAATGAAATCCTTGGGTGCCATCTCAAGACACACAAGACTGCTCAGGTATTGCTGCCAAATCAAGCAAATAGGCAAAATGATTATTCAGACAAAAAATACTGCAAAAAGAAGTACCATTATTTTTCTTGAGCCTTAATGACACAGGACTGAGTATAAATGAGGAAAAAATAGGGAGAACACAGTAAAAGAAAAAATAAGCTCACGTTTTGATAGTCCCATTTTCCTTCTAAATAGTACCATGACTTTTTGTCAAAAAATGGATATAACTGGCATCCTTTTTTGGGGGTAAGATTCTGTGCAGCTTGAGGTAGTTGCAATTTGTAATTTTTACCATTAACTGTTCAGATCCAGCCCTCATAAGAGGCAGAAGACTTACCACATCCTATTTAGTTTTGGAGGTACCTGAAAGAACAAAAGAAGGAACCCAAACTTGAGAGACATCTGGGCTCTCTTTTCTGAAGTCTTTGAACCTTGTAATTTTGAACATTACTAAGGGTGAAGGAATTAAACTCTACTGCTTATATGCCTTGTGCTGTGGTTGACAGTCTGATTACAGATTTATACATGGATGTCAAGAAAAGAAGGCTCAAAATCTCTCTGTATGTACCTGCTGTATGTCAATCTCCAAATTCATGCACTTGGCAACAGGTCACTCTACTTGAAGTCATTATATGGGTCAGTTTTTAACACTGAAAAAAACAGCTTAAGAAGGTTTGTAAGACCTCCAGTAACTATCCTGTTAAGAGAGAGATGAAATCATTGGCAGATCACTGAGACCATTCTGTGGATAATAAACTATTATGAATATAATGAGAATTGTATAAGTCCCTTGCACTCATGTTTTAAAATTAAAGAAAAAAAAATCAAGGAGAAACTTCTATCAGCCTTTGAACTGCATCTTTATGTCTTCAGTACTGAACCTTGCTGGAAAAAAGGAAATTCATGCACCATTCAAAAGAGGATCTCATTGTACTCTGTAAATTAACAGGAAAAGTGAGAGATGAATAAAACCTCAAGAGAAAAAAAAAGAGGAAAACAAGTAAAAATATTTAAATCTTTATTTTCCACATCCTCTCATGTGGAACTGTCCATCTCAAAACTGGTTATACTCTAAACCAGCAACTACTGTTCTTTCAAAAAAGGTATCCTGAGTGCCAAGTCACATTTTTATGAGCCAACACTGCCTCCTATGTTCTGTTAGGCAAACACAAGCTGTTCTTCCTCCACAACTGAGAAAAACTTGATTGTTTCTTTACAATTTGCAACTCAGTAGTTAGAAGCACTAAGTCTGGTATTAAAAACATAGTCAGAATGTTAGCTTGAACACAAAAAGGATGGAAAGTATCTGCTAGGTAAGTTAAACAATGGGCTTTAGGAAACTAATAGGCTAGACCTCAGTCAAGAGCTGACTTTCCTCACTGTTCTCAGAAACAGGCACTTAAATTTTAACCAAACCCTCCTATGAACACCTTAAAAAATTGCAGTTTGCCCCATGTTCCTTTGTGTCTCACATATTAATGTATTTGGAAACCTTAGCTTTTCTCAGTGGGAATTGTTTCACCTGCTCTGTTACCCTAGTAGGCATTTCTTACTTACTAAATGTGGCATAGATGGTCCCTTCACTCTGTTTCCTAGCTTAGGCAGGATTGAGTGGCTACATTTAGACTCTTTACTTAACCTATCTAACCAGCTTCTCAAAATGTTTTCAGGAATGACCTTATGGAACTAACAGGTCCATGGCACCAGCTGGTCCAATAAAATACTGAGTCAATTTACAACACTTGGAAAACAGTTATTCCTGTACACGACTCATAGGGTCCCCCTGTAACAAACCACAGGGTAATCTCTGCAAAAGATGTTCTGCATAGGGCTGCTTTTCAACCAGATGGAACTTACAGGACTTTACTTAATTAATTATTAATTAATAATAATTGTGACTATTAAACAACTGGTAAAATAAGAACACTTTAGTGTTCAAAGTTCAAACAGCAGCAACTGCAGATTTAAAACATCTAGCACTGTAGAGTTGCCAGACTCCAGAGACTGTTCCTAAATTTCCATGTTTCTTAATGAGCAAGATCTAACAACAAGCTTATGACTTAAAAGGCACCATCATATCATTGGAACTGCTGTGACTGCTGTGGGCAGTCACATCTTAACTAAATACAACCCATTCATTCTAACAGTAAGAAAACTGTCTTCTAAACCAATCCACACAACAGGTCTTTAAAAGCATTTCTGATCAAAGAAGAGTCTTAAATACTCAACAGAAATAACAATTAGAAAAGGATTTTTTTTTCATCACATATGCACAACTCTAAGGTTTTGAAAGCCTACATAAAAACCTGAAAATTTAAGGACAGGATTACACTACCTATGTTTTAATGTGAGCTCAGCTAAGTAAAATGCAGTGCTTAGTTTGAAGCAGACACATCAAGGACATGGAGTGCATCACTCAGGAGTCTTTGTTAATTTATACAAAACTAACAACAAGAAAAGTTCACACATTATTCTGAACTTTTCATCTGAAGTGCCAAAATCACAAGAGAATCTAAAGACTTAAAATAGAGCTCACTGAGTCGTGCTCAGTACACCTGCATTAAGGCCACAATTTTTAATGGTTTGTATTGCATAGCTCAAGTTTTGTCAGAATTTGGAATAGATGAAATCTATTTCTGCAAGGGCAGCTCCCTGACCTGAACAATGTATAAATCAATATTTTATACTGCTAATGAGAGAGGAAGGAAGAGGTTCCACATGACTGGCAAAGCTGGATTAAGAAACAGATTTCCAAGCTGCTGTTGTAAAGTCTTTTCCACACGATGACCCATGATGTGGATTTTTAAGTTAATATGACTTAACAGAACACAAAACAACAAAAAAGGGGGCATACAATGTTTCAGCTGTTGCTTAGGCAGGCAAGAAACTTTTAGACCATACTGTGTATTAATCAGAATAGAAATATAGTGTATTTATCCTCCCTTGGACTAGGCCTTAACTAGATGTATTATGTATCCAATTCTCATTTGTTCAGCACTTCAGGTTCCTATGTCAGCTATATTTTTAATTTCTGCTTGCTAAAGACTAAGGAACTGACATGTAATCAATAGTATAATTAAGGAAGACCACTGTTCTGATTCAGCAGCAATCATTTCACTGTTTGTATGGGGACATTTTGTACAAGTAACTTAGTAAATTAAAAATGCCATGCACATAATGGACACTAATATCTGCTTCAATCAAGTATAACATATTCATAAAATATAAAGTGGAGACCCAAGTGATTTTACACACTACACTTTCTCCTAGCCACGAGTACAACTTCCATTAACATAAGACTGCACTGCCTATGTTAATTCTACCTTACCAAAACCACAATGCCTGTTATGATGAAAAAAAACAAACAAATGCCATAATTCAAATTTATAGACAGAAAACATCAGACTAGAATTTACAGGAAGGGAAATAAACACAAGACTTCTCACATGAACTTAACCTTTATATTAGGTGATGATCCCACAAAACATCACAGGGTTTGCTTATTTATCTCTTACTAGGTGAGCTTCACCTTCTGGCAGTGCGTGCTCACCTAAAAAGGAGTCTAAACGGATTTGACTACAGCAATTCGAGGTGGTGTCTTTCTGCTGCAAGTTATTCTCCCACAGCAGGATCAGCAGAAGACAGCATGCCCACTACAGGCTACTTAGCCATTGCTGTTCTTAGCCTGCTGTGAACCTAAGGTGAAATTACTGATGGTTCAAGTTAACACCCATGCTGTGAAACCTCACAGCATAGGAGCCAGAACACATTCATTGCTTCTACCATTAAACCCACGCTGCTTGCAGAGAGCAAGTTGAATACTAAGACACTAACTTTACCCAGTATGACATAAAACCAGACAGAAAATGCACTGATTTCAGTCTCAGTGAGGATGGGTGAACTAGCTCATTCTACTATACAAATGGCAATAACTAAAAGCACAAACACACACACAGATTCCATATCTTCTAAATCAAGTGATGCTTGGGACAATTGATTGCATCCTAAACTAACCAGACAGGAGTTCTCCAAGGAGTTCAGGGTACTTTTTGCTGAACCTCTTGATACATGAGGATAGCCCCATATTGTTTAATACAAGCCACATACTGTTTAATATTCACAAAGGTTTGATACAAAGCGTACAGTTGTCTCAATATCTACAAGATTGAGTCCTGAAAGCAGTTACAACACAGGACACATTACAATTTATCATTCAACTCTCTGAGCGAGCAGTCCTCAAGACCCCATGCCAAGTCACCTAGCCTCCCAGCAGGCAAAACCATGAAAAAAAAACTTGCAATGCTCTAAAGTCCTCTGAGAATCACTATTTCACTTACCTCTGAAATGTAAACTGCCAATTTCTTACCTCACCCACCCCTTTCATTTTCTGTGACCCCAGAATCATGAATTCTCAATGCTCACAAATGTTTACCTATTCCAACAAACTTTTCAAACTGTTTTTCTCACTGCAACATCTCCCTTCCTTCTCAGTCTCTTCCCCAGCACCTCAGATTGTTGTAGGTTAGACACAGTGTAAAACCTAGCATGAGAACTGAGCTGACAGCATTACTAGCACTCCATATATGCAGAGATAAGGATGAGGATGTTGCTACCTATCATTTCTTTTTTAATATATCCAGCAACAGTTACACAGCATTAATGCAACTGTTTTTACATTTTACACAAGACAACTCTTACTGGGTCATAAGCTACATAACATAGGACTATTACCCTTTGTAACCCTCTATAACACACCTAGAATGAGGGCCCTGCATTTGACAAGTCTCCTAAATATTCCAATAATATAAATATGCACTGAATAATCACTGGAAACAATCTCTCAAGTGCCAGGCAATAGATTGCCCTTTTTCTACAAATTTCTGCTTTGCCAAAAAAAAAAAGTAACAGTAACATTAAATTCCAGCAATTTTACTTTCTTTCAGAAAAAGGTTAGTAGGAAACTGTTTTATACAATTAAATCCTTGTGAGCAGATGAAACAACCCCCAGGCAAATCTTATCTATAGTTTTATCTGTAAATATTATCCCTAGTCATGGTTCTTGGAATGCATTTGCTCAAAAGCTACAAGAACTTGGGTTCAGATGGAGATGCTACATTAGCAGAAGTCTCAGTTATATTCCAGGCAGCAACACAAACTTCAACAGCTTTAAAATTTAAAAGGGACATAGCATAAGTCACACTGTATTACCATGAGAAGTACCAACAATAAAGGTAAGTAGCAACAAGAAAATACCAAAAGCGGTTGGAAGGGAAAAAATAAAACAAAAACCCCAAACAAGCAAACAACAAGATTAGAACATTGTTTGGTCTGGAAAGCAACTCAATAACAATGGGCTAGTTCCATAATGTCATTTGTATGCAGTACTGTAATATAATGTCTTCCTGTTTTGATTTTCACTCACTTGCACATTAAATCAAGAGAATTAATATAAGAACAAAATGGAGAACTGCTCCTCTCTTGTTGAGTGAAGATAAGTAAACAATTTTGGTGTATTAGAAAAGACTCAGGTAGGTAACAGTGAAGATAATTTGACTTGCAGCTCTGCACTACATTTGACCTCGCATTTATTTTTGCATGGTGGACAGAAACAAAGAAGGAGGGAAGGCGCTGGGGAAGCTTAAAAGAACAACTAACTTAGTACTGTACTTGAAACTTGTATTACTGTGCCTGAACAACTTCTAAACATGAGTATGTATTTTGGTATCAAATATTTATCATTACTGTGCAGGAAAGTAAGATCTTTCAGAACAGAGAAGCTACCCTCAAAGAGTTGGGTGTTTTTTTTGACTGAGTGTAAATAAGATTGCTAGAAATCTACTTACGGCTGAGTGAGGTCACGAGTAATGAAGTCTGAGCTCTTGAAGAGGAGGAAGATGTCACTGAGAGCTTTACACTTCAGAGAGCTGTTCATTGCTATCCAGTAGGCATCCTAATCAGAAAAGATTATCCCAAAAAAAAGCACCTTTAATAGCAGGAAGGAATGCAAGCTACACATGTATCTAAATCTTATGCAACATTCCAAACACAGAGAAAACTAGCTGATATAAGAGACACAATAGTTACTGATTCTCGTACAAATACTGTTGAAAGTAAGAGCAAATCCATTTAAAAAAATAAGTTTTTATCTTACTGCTTCCAGGCAATTTCCTGGAATGCACAACTGATCACAAGTTTCCCTTGAAAACATGATGAAAATCCATTTGGGTGCTCCCATCCTTAAGGTATAGAGTACCTAAAAATAACTAGAGGGCAGTGGTTTGGGTCTTTTTTTGTTTGGTTGGTTTTAGTGTTTTTTTTAACTGGTTTGTTTGGTTTGCTCTTCAGTTTTTTTCTGGGTTTTGGTTTGTTGTTTTGTGGGTTGTTTTTTTTTTATATGGGGGTTTTAATCTTTATCCCAGATAAAGTTTCCAACTACTATCCTAAATGAGATGATTCTGACCATCCTGCTGTTATCTGTGAAAAGGATACAGAGGTTTAAGACGCACTCTCTGGCTTTAACCCACAAGAACAATTTGCTGTATCATACTCCCCTGATACCTTGTCCATCCCCTCTTCCTTAATCAGAAACACGAGTATCTTCTACTCTCCAATGCATTAAGACCAAACCAACAAAAGTCCTTGTGACGTATCTGCTGCAAGTTTTGGGAATGTCGTAGTAGGGCATAAATCCTGCCCGACCAGTTTAACCCTTGCTCTCTTCCCCCTGTTGCAGGTCTGGGAACTGAGTAGATAAGCCAACGGAGGGTTTGGCCCCAGCAAAGCCTTGAGGGCTAAGGGGCTTAGCACCACCAAGTCAGGTGTCTTGTGCTGCCACTCAATGTGTGTGCATGGTGACAGGAGGCACAAAGCTTTGAATTCACTGGCCAGAACAATGATGCTAGTGTCTATTGACTGGCTTCATCTTCAAAATAATATATTTAATGAAGAGGGTGATTTAGAACCCACAGCCTTTCTGCACTGACCTTCCACCAGGAGCAGCACCCCATGCATGGCTCGTTAACTGGGAATCAAGGCAGCCATGTGCTTGCAGCTTGCACTAGCAGCTTAGCAGCAACTCAGTTCTTGCCTCCTTCCCACTGCCTGGAATATTTTGTATTTTACCTTGGGATGGTTGTCATGAGTTTTGGAATAGTCTCTGTACAGGAAACTTACTCAGGGACCAAAGTGTTGTTGAGTATATATCACAGTATCATCATCATCAGGGTTGGAAGAGACCTCACAGATCATCAAGTCCAACCCTTTACCACAGAGCTCAAGGCTAGACCATGGCACCAAGTGCCATGTCCAACCTTGCCTTGAACTGCCCCAGGGACGGCGACTCCACCACCTCCCCGGGCAGCCCATTCCAGTGTCCAATGACTCTCTCAGTGAAGAACTTTCTCCTCACCTCAAGCCTAAATTTCCCCTGGCACAGCCTGAGGCTGTGTCCTCTTGTTCTGGTGCTGGCCACCTGAGAGAAGAGAGCAACCTCCTCCTGGCCACAACCACCCCTCAGGTAGTTGTAGACAGCAATAAGATCACCCCTGAGCCTCCTCTTCTCCAGGCTAACCAATCCCAGCTCCCTCAGCCTCTCCTCGTAGGGCTGTGCTCAAGGCCTCTCACCAGCCTCGTCGCCCTTCTCTGGACACGCTCAAGCATCTCAATGTCCCTCCTAAACTGGGGGGCCCAGAACCGAACACAGCACTCAAGGTATGGTCTAACCAGTGCAGAGTACAGGGGCAGAATGACCTCCCTGCTCCTGCTGACCACACCATTCCCGATGCAGGCCAGGATGCCACTGGCTCTCCTGGCCACCTGGGCACCTGCTCCATAAGCATAGTAAGAATTCTTCCTGTTTTCATGTTCCTATTTTCCAAGTTCTGATTGTTTCAACTGTTTAATTCCATGTCTCTAAATACCCTTTGCGCAACTACTTCCTGTCAACCAAAAATCCAAAGAATCTCAGGAAACTTTCCCAATTTTTTAAATGTTAATTACAAATATCTATACAGAAATTAAGATTCATAATTCATAACCAGTTATTAATTTCTACAACAGGAAGTCAGCATTCTTACCCTTGGAGCGCTCCAGTTCAGTTTAGGAAAAACACTGCCACCCAAGGAACTTATTGCTTCTTGAACTTTAGCTGTGAACTCAGGAAATTCTGGTGCCTGAACAAAAATCAACAATAGCAAAAAGCTCAATTTCAATATATTTAATAGTGAAAGTGGTCATGTTTAAATAAGAATTACAAACTGCAGGAGGAATAAAGGTGTTCAAAATCGGGACCTAAGCCAAGAAAATAAGGGTTTTGTAGGAACAAATCACTTAAGAATCCATTGACTCTGACATTCTTTAGAAGAAAACTGAAATTAGGTTTCCAGTTCTCACTTTCAGTACTAGCAAGATAAATGAACTCCAGGAGAATACCTGAAACTTCGTAACTTTCATCAACAAAGCTGCAACAGCTGGCAAAGGTGCAAGTCAAATAAACAGACTTAAAAACATGCCTGTTTGATACGTGATGGGAGGTTACTGTATACAGGGATCCAAGAAGATCTAAAAACATCCTTTCAAAAATTGTTTAGAATTAAGTATCTCTTTAAAAGGCCCAAAATACAAATATTGCAGCATTCTGGCAACGTGTTAGAAGGTACATAGGAAGCAGTTCTGTATTAGTTCTCTGGTTGCATTTAGGGGCACATAAATCAATGTAAATTTAGGAATAAATTCATCATCAGTTTGAGTGACAGCTCTTCATTTAAGCTTTAGTTTTACAATGTTGTTAGCAACATTTAACTCATCAGCTCTTGAATTACATCTTAAAGTATCACAGTATCACAGTATCATCAGGGTTGGAAGAGACCTCACAGATCATCAAGTCCAACGCTTTACCACAGAGCTCAAGGCTACACCATGGCACCAAGTGCCACGTCCAATCCTGCCTTGAACAGCTCCAGGGACAGCAACTCCACCACCTCCCTGGGCAGCCCATTCCAGTAGCCAATGACTCTCTCAGTGAAGAACTTTCTCCTCACCTCGAACCTAAATCTCCCCTGGTGCAGCCTGAGGCTGTGTCCTCTCGTTCTGGTGCTGGCCACCTGAGAGAAGAGAGCAACCTCCTCCTGGCCACAACCACCCCTCAGGTAGTTGTAGACAGCAATAAGGTCACCCCTGAGCCTCCTCTTCTCCAGGCTAACCAATCCCAGCTCCCTCAGCTTCTCCTCGTAGGGCTGTGCTCAAGGCCTCTCACCAGCCTCGTCGCCCTTCTCTGGACACGCTCAAGCATCTCAATGTCCCTCCTAAACTGGGGGGCCCAGAACTGAACACAGTACTCAAGGTGTGGTCTAACCAGTGCAGAGTACAGTAGCTCTTTAACAATCCATTGCATCAAAACAGAGGACACACTGCAAAGCAATGGGTTGAACTAGAAAACCTGGCTTTATAAAGAACGGCGTTGATACTGTAAACAAAAGATGGGTGGAAAAATGCCTACTCAGGGTGCTATAAACACCACTCTGAATGTGGTGCAATACAGAAAAAAAGAACCACCACAGATGGCTGACCATTAAAAGAATATGAAAGGATTCCAGGCACATGTCAAAGATTTTTCATGTAATAAATACTTCTTTTATATAAATCCTAAGAACACTATTTCTGCCCGAGCATTTTTCAACTCAACTCCAAGATAACATCTAGGCTAAAGCAGCACATTAACATCTCCAAACCAAAACTCTCACAGTTATAGAAACGATCCAAAAAATCCCTACGTTTTGCTGTCTCCTTTCTGCAGCCCCTTAAAAAATCCTCTCACATTTTAGTGCAATGACCTTGACCCAGCTTCAAATATTCTGAATCTCACTACATTACCTAGACTCCATGGGAAACTACCCTTGGAAAACTGAAAAAGCACTTTGCCTATTTTACATTTTTTTAGAGCTTCAGTCAATTCTAGAAATTGTTCCTGCACATAGTAAAATTCTATGCACTGCATTCTGACCTAATCTCCTCTTGTTTTGACAGAAGTCAGGACTCATACTATATATGTAATACCAGCACATATTAAGCCTCCCAAGGGAAACGTTACCATCTGTTGGGCATAATGTTATATGGTATGGCATGTCTCTTGAGACAATTTGGGTCAGCTGTCTTGGGCTCTGTCCCCTCTCCTTCGCTTGCCTACCCCTCTAGCCTAGTTGCTGGAGAGGGGTGCTGGGGCAGACTGGTAAAAGATAAAGCCCACTACACAAGCACTGTTCAGCATGAGCTGAACATAAACTCCATCCCAGCCAGCCTCAGTAGAGCTTCAGCTGTAAAGCTGCAATCAGTACACAGCACACAATGCTTACCTAGCTAAACTGAAACTGAGGTGTACTAGAAGGGCTGTGGTTAGGTCAAGAGAGGTTCTCCTCCCCCTCTACTCTGCCCTGGTAAGTCCGCATCTGGAATGTTGTGTTCAGTTCCAGGCCACTCAGTTCAAGGACCTCAGGGAACTGCATGAAATAGTCCAGAACAGAGCCACAAAGATGCTGAAGGGAGTGGAATATCTCCCTTCTAAGGAAAGGCTGAGTGAGCTGGGTCTCTTGAGCCTGGAGGAGAGGAGACTGAGGGATGATCACATTAATGCTTATAAACATGTGAAGGGCAGTGTCAGAAGGATGGAGCCAGGCTCTTCTTAGTGATGTCCAACAGCAGGACAAGAGCAGCATAGGATGTTCCACATGAACATAACAAGAACCATTTTCACTGGGAGTGTGACAGAACATTGGAACAAGCTGGAACACAGCAAGTTCCACCTCAACATGACGAGAAACATCTTTAAAGTGAGAGTGATGGAGTACTCAGAGAGGTTTCAAAACTTGCCTGGACGCACTCCTGTGTGGCCTCTAGGTGAAACTGCTGTGGCAAGGAAATTGGACCAGATGATCTTTTGAGCTCCCTTCCAACCCCTAACATCCTGTGTTTCTGAAAAATCACTTAGCCTATATCCTTCTGAAGGGTACCATACGTCCTGATTACACATCCTCTTGTGTATTTTAAAGAAATCTGTTTCAGAAGTCTAATATTATTTATTTTTAAATGTTAAGAGGAGCTTTACAAAAGGTATGATGGATACTAAAATCTTTGTTCTCAATAATTTCAGTCTAAGGCATCTACTTTACCAAAGTTTAGCTATTTGAACCAAAGATATTAGTGTGTGCAAATATGACTTGTGCTAGTTTGAAAATCTAGGCTATAAATTCTGTGCAAACCCACAGACAACTTCAAGCAGGGCTGTGTTTTTATTGCATCTAATCCAATGTGAGCAATCCCACACTACATTAGGGAGCTAACAGGACTGAAATAATAGTAGCAACGGCAGACAAGTGACTCAAGTATATTAACTCCAAAAATTATAGGGCAACCTCAAGTTCCAAAAAAGGTGTAAAAAAAGGATCAAGGAAGCCTAGTTAGCATCAATCATGATCCTGATTCTAAGCCAGGCAGAGTTCAAGAAGAGAATAAAGACAGAGGAAAAGAAACAAACAACCATGACAGACAGAAATGTATTTAGGAGGAAGTAATGGCACAGGTGTAAGAGAAGAGCTGTGAAAATTGAGCTGCAGGGGCTCAGTTTCTGTTGCATCCAATCTGATTAAGTAATTGGGAGATATTCAAAGTGGTGAAAATGAAAAATAGCTAAATTTAGAGCCATGCTTCAGTCAATTTCCTATTGTCCAACACGTGTGATTGTTGAGGAGAAAGTAAAGCATTTTATTTTTACTTAAATATAATTAAGCCAGAAAAACTTCTTTGAAGTTACAGACATCTACACTGCCATCTATCTAGAATGGGCTGAAAAAATGTTAAACACAGCAACAGACCTTTGCAATTACTAAGAAGTTTATATATACTGCAAGGTTGCAGAAAGGGTACTGCTGACAAACCCACATTAGGCTTTTACAGGACCTTACCTTAAGTGTTGTAGTATTCTCATCATCTGACCACTGTTAAAAATAAAAACAAATCAAAGCTTACTGGTTTTCTCAGACCTCCTTTATAATTTATGAGAACATCAGAATTCAGGCTTCCTATAACATGTAGATGAAATCCTTGCCCTGGAGCTCCTGTAGAATACCATCACCATCCTCCAACTATTACAGCAGTAAAGAAAAAGTATATTTAGCAGAAGGATTGATCTAAAGTATGAATAAAAGAAGGCACTTATGTATTTTAATTGTGATTTATATCACAAACTTGGACATTTCACAACTCAGTCTTCCCTGTCTAAAGTTTGTCTTCAGCTCCAGCACTTCCATCCTTCAACCAAGCATCCAGTACTTCCACATAAATTTCTTTTTTATCTCCCCATTGATCTTCTGTCACCTTGTTCTTACACCATTTTTTTTCCATTTTTCTTCTAGAATATTGTTCTATTAAAAATATTTTTAAGAGTCTTCTTTGAAAGAGCACAGAAATATTTTAAACATTAAACCATCCTTATTTATATTATGGTGTTAGATAAAGTTTTTCAAGGTAACTACCACATGTTCATTATTTTTGTGAAGTACTCTCCTCACCTATAAATTATGCAGTAAAAGGCATCACCCTTGATTTTTCTCAGAAGACCTGACATTTTATACTGACCTGTATTTCCTCTGCATCATCACTCCTCTCCTGAGCATGACTTGGTGGATCATCTCTAAAAGAATAAATCATCAGGAAAACAAAATTAAGCACTGGAGTTTGACTCAACCATATACATCCCCTCCACCGGGGAGGTGGTGGAGTCACTATCCCTGGAGGTGTTCAAGAAAGCCTGGATGAGGCACTTAGTGCCACGGTCTAGTTGACTGGCTAGGGTGGGGTGATAGGTTAGACTGGATGATCTTGGAGGTCTCTTCCAACCTCGTTGATTCTATGATCATATTTCCACAGCATCTACCAGCAGTTAATCTCAAAATGTTTTTTGTGAGAGGATTAAGCCTCAAAACCCCTAGGAGAGAAAAAAATCAGTGCAGAAAACTGAAGACTGAACACCCTGACACTAGACTTAGGCCCTACCCGAAACACTTTGCTTCTTAAAAATTACCTTCTGCTCTGAAAACACCATATGGAAGCTTTGCAACAGCCTATTAACTGTTCAAACTGCACTCTGACAGAAGGAAATTAAACAAACAATTTTAAAAAATATTAAAAAACAAGTTCAATTTAAATTATGCTTTGCCTCAATTGTCCTTTTCCAAGGAAAAGTTTATAAAACTCAAGTTTCATATGTTGTCCTATGAATTTCTGGTACTGAGGAGAAAAGGTTCTCAGACTCCACACTCAGAAAAGGTGATCCTACAGAAAGTGGTTACATAGTTATTAGCTGCTCCCTGAAAAATTCCTCTTTCTACGCACTGGACATCTGATGGTGTAAACACCAGCATGTCAGGGAGAAAGCACTTGGCCTTGAAGTTTTAGGTGACTTTTGATTTTTCCTTAGCCAAGTGAGAAGCTCTTAAAGATGACCAAGCTTTTGAAGACTTAGTCACAGCAACTCTGTGTAACAAACATGGTGTCAAACACACATTCTTGCCAGAAGTCAACTCCTTAGCAAGGCAAGTCTCTGCAGTTCCTTAATGTACTTTGTGTTGGTTTGAGACTAATTGGAATATTTTACTGAGGGAAATGAAATCCTTAGCTGTGAGAAGAAAGAAAAAAAAAAAACAACAGTACCCTGTATCACTCATTCTTCTGCTGAGAAACACAACTAGTCAAAATAAAAACAAGATACTCACTTCTCACACACTTCTCAGCTCTCAGTTCTGTTTCTTCTTTCTGGCAGGCTGTGTGGTTGCCTCTACCTTAACTCTTTAATCTGACCTAACCCTTTTTCCTCTAACCTCCTTGTCATCTTTTTGACATTTCACCTCAGATCTCTGCAGATTTATCACATGAGATATACATGAGTTGATCTGGTTATTTCTGAAGGGAGGGAAAGAGGAGAAAAAAGGCAGAGCAGGTTTGGATCAGGAGCCTCCCTGGCAATATGATTTTCTGGGAGGGGTACTGTGTTTCAGTATTACTTTTAACTTGTATATAAGTGCATATATTTGTGTATTTATATGCTTGTAAATTGTGCTAAGCTGCAAATACAACTTCATTCCTTAACTTCCAGCTGGCTGAGTCTAGTCTAGGTGATTTTCTTAAGTTGGGGGGGGGCAGGTAACTCCCAAACCATCACACACTTTTATAGAAATTAAACTATCAATTCAGTTCTTGAGATCTAGAGGTCAGATATCAATTTACTGAAGATTAAAATCAATCTTGGCCTGACTGCAAGACCTCATTCAATTCCAGTTAAGAAAAGTTGAACTCTGAGAAAAACTGATTTCTCAAAGGGATTTTAAATGGGAAATACCTTCAAAAATATAACTTAAGTTAATTATACAGCTGTTCATTATTTGACTGAAGGCAACAGAAACTGTTTGCGTAACATAGCTTTAAAGTCAAGTCCTCGGTTTCAATTCTTCTGAAGGCTTATTAAAAATTAAATAGTTGCTACTGACTTAGTTGCATAATTCTGCAGAAACAAGTGATGATATTACTTCTTACAAAAAAAAGGTTTTAAAAACCCCACAATTCTAATTTTCTGGATATCTTTTATTTAAGAAATAGAATTTTAAATTTTGAGGAGACCTTTCATCTTAATGAGCTTCAATTTTATACAAATTGATTCCTGAGAAATTAGATAAAGCCCCCGTACAGTTACAGCTTAACTGGTTGCTCTGTGAGAGAATAGAATAGAATTAACCAGGCTGGCAGCCATCTCCAAGATCATCCAGTCCAACCTAGCACTCAGCCCTAGCCAGTCAGCTAGACCATGGCACTAAATGCCTCATCCAGGCTTTTCTTCAATGACTCCAGGGACAGTGACTCCGCCACCTCCCTGGGCAGCCCATTCGAAAGGCAAATCACTCTCTCTGGCAACAACTTCCTCCTAACATCCAGCCTACACTTCCCTCGGCACAACTTGAGACTGTGTCCCCTTGTTCTCTTGCTGGTTGCCTGGCAGAAGAGGCCAACCCCCACCTGGTTACAGCCTCCCTTCAGGTAGTTGTAGCCAGCAAAGAGGTCATCCCCTGAGTCTCCTCTTCTCTAGGCTAAACAATCCCAGCTCCCTCAGCCTCCCCTCACAGGGCTGTGTTCCAGGCCTCTCACCAGCTTCATTGTCCTTCTCTGGACACTTTCCAGTACCTCAACATCTCTCTAGAATTGAAGAGCCTAAACAGCACTCAAGGTGTGGCCTGACCAATGCTGAGTACAGGGGAAGAATAACCTCCCTACTAGTTAGGAAAAGGTGGAGCATGGACTGATTTCTGAGTCGTCTAACCATTAACAAGATGTATGCATGCAATAACCATTTTAAAAGGAGAACTGTAAGCAGATTGTGAGCAAAATACAAAGCACAAAGCCTGGTTTCTTATCAACTGTTTTTCGTATCTCTCCATCTTATTCTTCTCCATCCAAAATCTTGGCATGAGTACACATATAGGACATTCAGCCTTATCATATGCATGGGTTACAGAATCACAGAATGTTAGGGTTGAAAGGAACTTCCAGAAATGGAGTCCAACTCTCCTGCCAAAACAGGATCACCTAGAGTAGGCCCTAAAGGAATGCATCCAGGTGGCTTTTGAATGTCTCCAGAGAAGGAGATTTTACCATCTGTATCTGACACCAACAAGTGAAGTTTTATTAACAAAACCAGCCTCCTGCCTGGGGTTGTTCAAAGGCAGGCTAAGTGAGGCCTTGAGCAGTCAAGTCTAGTTGAGAGGCATCCCTGCCCATGGCAAGGAGGCTGGAGCAGATGATCTCTAACGTCGCTTCTGAGCTGAGCCATTCTATGATTCTAGGATTCACATGCTCATACTGTATGAGGATTACTGCAGCCAGATTAGTCAAATCACAAGATTCATCATGTCAAACATAACGTGGGTATACAAAATAGCACTGTGAATACAAAACAGTATTTATACTTTGAGGGTGGGGTGAAAACACTCTTTACCTTCCTGAAACCACAAGCGTTCCATCATCCAGCAAATATTCTTTCACATTCTCTGGTAGGGGAAGTACAACACTGGAATAAAAATGAGAATTTCTTTCATAAATTATTTTTTACTATTACTTCTTAAAATAGTAACAAGAGTTGAACAAAAAGAATTTGCTTTTTAATAGAGTCTATCTCAATAACAGTATGTTTTATTCTCTGACGCTCTCTTCACTCCCTATCCTTTCCCAAAAAAGCAATGCCTATTTCCTCTCAGCCAAGTGGAGGAGAAACAAAATGAAATGCACAAAAATGCCCCACTCTTTCAAAGCCCTAAGAAATTCAAAGACAGAGCAAGTGTGGACAGTGAGGAGAAAACATCTTGTTCAAGCCAAAGGTCTCCTTTCTGAGATGCAAACCAAAACTTGCTTACACCACCTGAACTTTCAAAAACTGCAGGGTTCTCACTAAACTTACCAAAAACATGCACTAAAAAGCAGCACAGATTAAATGCTTTGATTACTAAAAGCCTGGTACTGGTGCCTTTTGGTACAACAGGGCAACTACTATGACTTTCCTGAGTTACTGGTACTTGCAATCTACAGCAGCAGCTCAGACTGAAGTTTGCTGCAGCTTCCAAAAATACAGAGATACTAAGTCGGTCTCCAGGTTTGGTGTGTTCAGTCTGTTTCCTTGAGCAACCAAGCGGGAATAGCAGTGGAAGTGGCATAAACTGGTGCTCAGTGCAGATCCCACCAGGAGAGCAGGGAGCACAGAGGTGTCTGGCCTGCTCCCAAGGCGGCCCGAACTAACTCCCTCAGGGTGCAGAGCTAAGATCCCCGCTCCTGAGGTACCAGTTTGATCAAGCCTTCCCCAGCCACATCGCATTAAGATCCCCGCTCCTGAGGTACCAGTTTGATCAAGCCTTCCCCAGCTCCATTGCATTAAGATCCCCGCTCCTGAGGTACCAGTTTGATCAAGCCTTCCCCAGCCACATCGCATTAAGATCCCCGCTCCTGAGGTACCAGTTTGATCAAGCCTTCCCCAGCTCCATTGCATTAAGATCCCCGCTCCTGAGGTACCAGTTTGATCAAGCCTTCCCCAGCCACATTGCATTAAGATCCCCGCTCCTGAGGTACCAGTTTGATCAAGCCTTCCCCAGCTCCATTGCATTAAGATCCCCGCTCCTGAGGTACCAGTTTGATCAAGCCTTCCCCAGCCACATCGCATTAAGATCCCCGCTCCTGAGGTACCAGTTTGATCAAGCCTTCCCCAGCCACATCGCATTAAGATCCCCGCTCCTGAGGTACCAGTTTGATCAAGCCTTCCCCAGCCACATCGCGTTAAGATCCCCGCTCCTGAGGTACCAGTTTGATCAAGCCTTCCCCAGCCACATTGCATTAAGATCCCCGCTCCTGAGGTACCAGTTTGATCAAGCCTTCCCCAGACACATCGCGTTAAGATCCCCGCTCCTGAGGTACCAGTTTGATCAAGCCTTCCCCAGACACATCGCGTTAAGATCCCCGCTCCTGAGGTACCAGTTTGATCAAGCCTTCCCCAGACACATCGCGTTAAGATCCCCGCTCCTGAGGTACCAGTTTGATCAAGCCTTCCCCAGACACATCGCAGCTGTGCCCCGCAGAGGTCCCCTCTACCTCACTCAATACTACCTCAAAGCAAGCCTGAACAACACTAACCATCTCCCCTGCCCCCCTCAACCCAACCCCACACGCCTTCCCGCCTTCCCCGCCACACAGCTCCTCCGCAGTCGCTTCTCCCGGCTTCTCTCCCGGCCTCTCGCCCGGCCTAGGCCTACACTCAGCCTACCCCACACGGCCAGGGCCCCACCGCCCCCAGCCCCAGTCCGCGCTCCTCGCTCCCCTCACCTACGAATGGTGACGGCCCGGAAAAGCGGGTACCACACGGAAAACTGGCAGTGCGCTACCTGCTCCTTCTTCATCCTCTCCTTCAACCCAACCCAGTGCAGCCCGGCCCGCCTCGAACCGTCTCGGCCCGCTGCTCCCGGAAGCTCCCGCTCTGCCCGGAACCTCCGCCGCAGCCCTCGGCTCTACCCGGTCGGCCATCGGCAGCGCACACAGCGCCGCGTCACCCGCCGCTGCCTCCGGGGGCGCGGGGCTGCCGCCTCACCTCGCTTCACCTCCGCTCCGCGCTTGCCGCTGGCGCCTCCACGCTGCTCGGCGACGAGCCCGCTCCGTCTTCCCTGACTCCACCGCACCTGCCTGCCTTACCGGTCCCCCCTCTCCTGCTGGCCGCTCTCCCGGCCTCGTACGTGTGACGTGGCCTAAGCGGGGCGGGGGGGGTGCAGGCGGTTAAGGTTAAAACACGGGCGGCGTTAGGGGAGCCGTGGGTGGTGGTCCCACCTAGTAGGCTTTGCTTTCTTGCTTGGCATGTGCTTGTCTAGGATTTCAACTGTCCGGCGTTAAAACCGTTACCCAGTCTTGTTTAGTATCCTTATCACTGATCTGAGTGCACCCTCAGTACTGTGTCCAGTTCTGGGCCACTCAATTCAAGAGAGAGGTTGAGGTGCTGGAACGTGTCCAGAGAAGGGCAACAAAGCTGGTGAGGGGCCTGGAGTATAAACTCTATGAGGAGAGGCTGAGGGAGCTGGGGGTGTGCAGCCTGGAGGAGGCTCAGGAGTGACCTCTTTGCTGTCTACAACTTCCTGAAGGGAGGCTGTAGCCAGGTGGGGGTTGGTCTCTTCTGCCAGACAACCAGCAATAGAACAAGGGGACACAGTCTCAAGTTGTGCCGGAGAAAGTATAGGCTGGATGTTAGGAGGAAGTTCTTGCCAGAGAGAGTGATTGGCATTGGAATGGGCTGCCCAGGGAGGTGGTGGAGTCACCGTCCCTGGAGGTGTTCAAGAAAAGCCTGGATGAGGCACTTAGTGCCATGGTCTAGTTGACTGGATAGGGCTGGGTGCTAGGTTGGACTGGATGATCTTGGGGGTCTCTTCCAACCTGGTTGATTCTATGATTTCAGTAAGTTTGCCGAAGACACCAAGTTGGGTGGAAGTGTTGATGTGCTTTTGGGTAGGAAGGATTTGCAGAGGTATCTGGAGGAGCTGGGTTGGTGAGTTGAGGCCAGCTGTATGAGGTTCAACAAGGCCAAGTGCCAAGTCCTGCACTGGGGTCACAACACCACCATGCAACACAACAGGCTTGGGGGAGAGTGGCAGGAACACAAGCCAGTGTAAATTTACCTGGGAGTCTTGGTCAGCAGCTGGTTGAATAAATATGAGCCAGCAGTGTGCCCAGTTGACCAAGCAAACCAAAAACATCCTGGCTGGGATAAGAAATGCTGTGGCTAGCAGGACTAGAGAGGTGATTGTTCCGCTGTACTTGGCACTGGTGAGGCTGCACCTGGAATACTGTGTTCAGTTTTGGGTCCCTCACTACAAGAAGGAAAATGGAGTTGCTGGAATGTGTCCAAAGAAAGATAATGAAGCTGATGAAGGGCATAGAGCCCTAGACTCTTATGAGGGGCAGCTGAGGGAAATGGGCTTGTTTAGACTTGGAGGAGACTTTACTGCTCACTACAACTACCTGAAAGGAGATTCTAGTGAGGTAGGTGTCAGCCTGTTTTCCCAACTACAAGGCATAGGAAAAGAGGAGATGTCCTCAAGTTGTGCTAGGTTAACCCTAAAGGTTATTAAGTACTGGAATAGGTTCCCTGGAGAAGTGGTTGAGGTCACATTCCTGGAGGTATTTAGAAGATGTGCAGATGTAGTGAACTTGGCAGCACACGGTTAACAGTTGGGCTCAAAGGTCCTTTCCAACCTAAAAACTTTTGTGATTCTGTAATAACATTGCTATAGCAACAGTTTTGTCTCTCCTCAAACAAGGCTGCATTTCATTTTATTTTGGAGAGAGTCAAGTAATAACTGAATAATATGTTTTTTTTTAAGCTCCATAGTTCTCCTGTTGTGCCTGCATGTCCCCAGTGTGGAGGTCCAAGTTATTTCCATCTGGTGCTTTCCTCAGATGCTTTTTCATCTGCTGTCTGAAGTTGTCTTCCTAGGCTCTCTCACCTGTCAGTCATCTGGAAGCTTGATAACAGTATGGAGATGCTGCTTACTCTCTCCTGCTTATGCAAGATAGTCTTTGTTGTTCTCTGTTTTACAGGGCAAATGCCAGTCAATTTTGCGTATTTTCTTTGGTGCTGAGCACATTATCTACACTGCTAAATACCATGACAAAAATGAAGCATTTTCCTCCACTTTCTCTCTCTCCCACCAACTTCTGCTAATTAATTTCTCTGGTAGAATCATGTGGTTGAAATGCTACTTCATTGACCAATGGTAACAAGTTTGAAATGCATTAGGAGTTTTTAGTGGTTTGCCTTCAGCACATGTGTCTCAGTGTGCTCTTGGTTAAACTGTGCATAAAGCACTGCTCGTGTCCCTGTTGCACATTCTTTATAAGTAATCCTCTGTTTTGTCTTGAGCTTAGGATGTCATTGCTTAGATTCCCTTAAATGTGATGATGTGTCAGTCAAAGAATATCTTTTGAAAAGTGATTTAGCATAGGTAATCTATCTATGATGAATAGATTAATGTAAAGACCTGGTAGACTGGCTACTCTCTAAGCAAATTCAGCCTCGGAGGGTTTAAGATTTCAACTCCTGGAATGGATAATTTGGAAAAGTTTTAATGGTTGGATGCTGCCTGGAAAAGAAGCTACTCAATAAGGGAATAAGTAATGGGAATAAAGTTATACCTTTTATAAATCTGAAGCCTTTTTCAGGCCTGAGTTTGACCCCTACATGGAATAAGTGGTGTGCTTTTCTAGCAGTAGCCTGTAATACAAGCCACAAAGATAATCGGGAAAGGTAGAAGCAGGCCAGACATCTTATTTCCATAGTTCAGAGCTCAAGTGCAGTTGATCTGTGCTAAGAAAGTTAATGAATTTGGACTCTTTCACATGGTCTTAACTCTTAAAAAATGTGTTTTTATGAATGTCTCCATCATCTTTGAAAGATTCTGGGGAATGGGAGAGGTGCCTGTGGGCTGGAGGAAAGCTAATGTCACTCCAGCCTTCAAAAAGAGTAAAGAAGGTGAACCCAGGAAAATACAGACCAGTCAGCCTCATCTCCATCCCTGGAAAGGTAATGGAGTGGTTCATTCTAGAGGTCATCTCTAAGCACATGGAGGAAGATAAGGTTATCAGGAGTATCCAACATGGATTTATGAAGAGGAAGCTGTATATGACTGATATGATGGCCTTCTATGATGGTATGACTGAATGTGTAGGTGCAGGGAGAGCAGTGGTTATTGTTTTTGACTTTAGTAAGGCTTTTGACACTTTCTCCCATAACATCCTCATGGGAAAGCTCAGGAAGTGTGTCTTAGAAGAGTGGACCGTAAGATGGATTGGGAACTGGCTAAACCATAGAGATCAGAGGATCATGACCAATGGTGTGGGGTCCAGTTGGAGTCCTGTACCTAGCGATGTTTATCAGGGGTCAGTGCTGGGTGCAGTCTTATTCAACATCTTCATCAGTGACCTCGATGACAAAGTATACCCTCAGCAAGTTTGCTGATGATGCAAAACTGAGGAGTGGATGACACACTTAAAGACTGTGCTGCCATTCACACACACACAGAGGATGTCAGGGGTTGGAAGGGACCCAAAGAGATCATTGAGTCCAGCCCCTCTGCCAGAGCAGGACCATATAAAATATCTTGGGTCACAGAGGAATGCATCCAGACAGGCCTTGAAAATCTCCACAGAAGGAGACTCCACAACCTCTCTGGGGAGCCTGTGCCAGTGCTCTGTGACCCTTATGGTAAAGAAGTTCCCGTTTGTGTTGAGCTGGAACCTCCTGTGCTGCAGCTGATAGCCATTGCTCCTCGTCCTATCAAGGAGGCTTCCTGACACCCAGCCCTCAGATATTTATAAACATTTATTAAATCCCCCTCCTCCTCCCAGGTCCCTCAGCCTCTCCTCATAAGGCATGCCCTCCAGTCTCCTAATCATCCTCTTAGCCCTCTGCTGGACTCTCAAAAGCAGATCTCTGTCCCTCTTAAACATTCAGTGAGACCTGGATAGCTGGGCAAAGACTAAACTAATGAAGTTCAAAAAGGATAAATGTAGAGTCCTGCTCCTGGGGAGGAATAACACCATGCACTAGTATAGGTTAAGGGTTGGCTTGCTGGAGAGTTGTTCAACAGAGAAGGACCTTGGAGTCCTGGTTGATAACAAGTTATCCATGGGACAGCAATGTGCGCCAGTACCAAGAAGGTCAATGGTATACTCAGGTGCATTAAGGAAAGTGTGGCCAGTAGGTTGAGGGAGGTTCTTCTCCCCTCTACTCAGCCCTAGTTAGACCATGTCTGGAATATTGTGTACAGTTCTGGACTTGCCAGTTCAAGAGGGGCAGGGAAATTCTTGGGAGAGGTCAGTGGAGGGCTACAAGAATGGTTAAGGTGAAGCATCTCTTACAAGGACAGACTGAGAGATCTGGGGCTTTTTATTCTGGAGAAGGCTGAGAGGGGACCTTATGAGTGTCTACAGATATCTGAAGGGTGGCTGTCAGGAGGATGGGACCTGTCTCCTGTCTCTTTTCAGTGATAGGACGAAGGGCAATGGATGTAAATTCAATCATGGGATATTCTATCTCAACATGAGAAAAAGCTTCTTTACTGTGAGGGTTACAGAGCACTGGAGCAGACTGCCCAGAGATATTGTGAAGTCTGCTTCTCCAGAGGTCTTCAAAACCCACCTGGATGCATTCCTGTGTGACTTGCCATAATTAGTCCTGCTTTGCAGGGAAGTTGGACTCTATCTGTGGAAGTCCTTTCCAACTCCTAGCATTCTATGATTCTATTATGTAGTTCATGCAATCTTAAGTCAAGTAGTCTTGTTCCCAGGCTGCTGTGCAAGCTGTGTTGCATTTTAAATTCAAGTGATGCAGTGGCAATGAGATAGAAGAATCTTCCTGCCTGAAGGCTGCAAGACAAAGTCTGTTCTGAAACCAGACATAGGGCTTTACCAGCCTTACATTGTAGTGTTAAGCTTAATTTTCAGTTGCAGCTGATTCTGTTTGTGAACAAAGGGTGTTACCACCCCTGACAGCATGACTAATTTGAGATACCAGAGTCACAGCCTTCATTGAACCAAATGGTCCCTCAGCTTTCTAACAGCAGGAAATACCTTTTCTGTAGAGTCAGCTGAATCAGGAGACAATTGCCTCATTTCGATGGGCTTTTTTTAAGAAGCCACACATATATAGAATTATTGCACCCACTTGTGGAGGAGATCAGAACTACACAAGCTGAAATAGCCTTTCTTCTGCTCTCTCTCCTTTTCACCTTAGCTTTTAGTGATAATGCAAATCACTGAAGCTGTCTATATATATTTTTTCAATTTTAAATTGCAAAGCACCCTTGAATCTGTCCACTGCAGAAGAAAGTGAGCCATGTTGAGAACAGGTTCTGCCATGAGATGAGGTTCTAATATGTGTTTGTAACTGATACAGGTAAGTATTAATATTGTTGTACAAACATTACAATAGCTGCTGGTGGGATTTGGGACAAAATTGAGGTAATACATTGTCTGAGAAAGATGCCTGATACCCGCAAGCTTACACAGAAGGATTACTGTGATCAGTGGAATGGGATTTCCTGTGAGGGGACACTAAAAAGACAAAAACTTAGCCTGGTCAAACAACAAAAAATATGGTTATATTTTCAGTCTAAAAGGCTATGATTCTTTCCAAATGTAGGAGGTGAGTTCGTTGTCAGTAGGCAGTGAGGGTTTTGTATTTTTAAAGCTGTATAGTTAGGGCATCACACAGATCCTTCTTTAATTCTTTCCTCTGGGAACTGCTTTGCTGGGCTGTGCTTCTTTTGCATTTGGTGGAAAGCGTGATCTTGTATTTTAGAGCCACAGCAAGAACATGGCTGTTGTCCAGCTACAGCTCTTTAAACCTGAAGCGAAGAGAGTTTGAGCTATTGCTGGCTTAAGAACAAATGTGTAACAGCTGACTGAACCAACATGAGACACTAGTCAGAAGATAAGCAAGTGAGGTTCTAGAACAGCTTTTCATACAAAATAGTAAGGCATAATTTAAATTAGGAATACTACTTAATTTAAGAAACAGTAAACTTACATAGTTTTAAGATGGAGCTTCACTGCTTGAAGAAAGGACTATAGAACATACTTCTAGAAGAACAGAATTAGGTTTCTTAGGTCAGTGTTCCTTTCCAGGACTTGGCATTACATAAACATAATTTGAATGTTTGACCACTGTGACCTACTTCATCCAACACAACTCTCTTAAGACTTAAGAAAGAGCTTCACCTCTCTACCTGCTGAGGAAGTGGTAGTTTTAATCCCAATAAACAGAAATAAATTTACTACCTGTTCCTTTTAACTATTTTGTGGAATGAAATGCAAATTTAACATGCAAGAAAGCTGAGTGTTCCTGCATGCTCCTAAATGTTTCACAAATGCACAGCAGATGTTACCACAAAAGGGTAAAGATGAAGTGAAAAATGAAAGTGCTAAAATTGGGTATGACAGAGGAGGTGATCACTCACTTCTGGTACTGTTCTCTGTTAGAGATCCCACAGAGCCTTATTAAACCCTAGCTGGAGTCAACAGAAAGACTCCTGTTGTCTTTATGGAAAGTCTACAACCAGCAGCGCTGTGAATGATAGAGATCAATAAGATCATCTCATCTCTTGTGTTTAAACTCATTTGTTTCTTTGCACTGTCTTTTTTCTTATGATTTATGTTGCTTTTCGGGACTCTGGTGTTACAAATTGGTATCATAAGAATTACTGAATCAATCAGGGTTGGAAGGGACCACAAGGATCATCTAGTTCCAGTCCCCCTGCCATAGGGGACACCTCACACTAGACCAGGCTGTGTAGAGCCTCATCCAGCCTGGCCTTAAACACCTCCAGGGATGGGGCTTCAACCACCTCCCTGGGCAACCTGTTCCAGTGTCTCACCACCCTCATGGTGAAAACTTTCTTCCTACCATCTGGTCTTAATCTACCCTTTTCTAGCCTTGTACCATTCTCCCTAGTCCTATCACTACCTGACATCCTAAAAAGTCCCTCCCCAGCTTTCTTGTAAGCTCCCTTAAGATACTGAAAGGCCACAATAAGGTCACCTCAAAGCTTTCTCCTCTCCGTACTGAATAGCCCCAACTCCTCGGCCTGTCCTCACAGAAGGGGTGCTCCAGCCCTCTGATCACTCTCATGGCCCTTCTCTGAACACATTCCAGCACATCCATATCCCTCTTGTAATATAGGCTCCAGAACTGGACACAGTGCTCCAGGTGTGGTCTCACCTGTGCAGAGTAGAGGAGGAGGATCAGAGATGAGCTTTCTTGGAGCAAGAGTGACTGTGCTGAAAGTACTCCACAGCTCCACAGTGAGGCAGGGGATTAATGGTGACTCTAATGCACGTATTTTTCTGCTCCCTGGTGTGCCTGTCAGCTAGAATTGGATTGAGAGAGCGAATGGATAATCTCTTCCTAGGGAGCATTAGAATGCAGGCTGAGGCATTGAGCTGCAGATGCAGAGCCTTGCATTGGACATACATTCAAATGCTCTTTGCACAGTGTTAGTCTTATCATTCCCAGTAGGACAATCTGCCATGCTTTGGTCACATTACTTCAATGTGCCACCTAGACTTGCCGCACACAGGTGACTTTCTGACCTTATTTCAGGGAGAATTGAGTCATTTACATGTTTATTTGTCATGTGTCTAACGTGGAGGCAACTTCTAGTTCAATTTTTTTCTCAATAGGTGGCAACTTTTGCCCCAAAGCCCTCTTGGTGTAAGATATTTTTCCACTCTGACAGTGGAGCACAGAGTTCTGCTGTGGTAATGCTGTGTAAGAGCGCACTTCATCCACGTCAGAATGAAACTATTTGACCAAAATTGATCCATTTTGACTCTGTGTTTGTCTGACCTTTGAATAGTTAAGGAGAATGTCTTCAGCCAGCATAGCTACTTGGCAGCTGGCACGACTATTACAACACTAAGTCAGGGATTTGATCCAAACTTTCACTGCTCCTTTTACTACTTTGACCCTGAAACCGTCCATTGGAGCTGAGGGTGAATTGCGCTTGCCGTCACATGCCCCTAACTTTCTCCAGCAAGCTTTATCTGCTAATTCAGAATGCAGAAATGAACCTTTTAACTTTACTCTGAAAACAAATATTGACTTTGTTTCATAGTAATCTGGACTCTGCACAGGAGGAGAAAAGCAGCCAGACTTTCCTGAAAATGGCAGCTGAGGCATCCACAGAAGTTCCAAAACCTGCTAGACAGTCCGTGGTTAAGCAAAAGGTACAACCTGCTGGGTTTTGACACATTTTATTCTAATACAACAATTATTTGAGAGCTATCAGAATGTTTTTGAGGGCAGAGTAAGAAATGCTGAGATGCTGCATGTCTGTAAAATCTTTTCAATAGATAAAACACGTCTTTCTGATGGTCAAGCAGGTAAAGCTCTCTTTGTTGAAATAATCATACAAATTATCAGTGTTGGTAGAGAAATCTGCAGTATTGCATTATGTTAAGCTCTTTCTTTTTTTCCTTGGCAGTTGTTTTTTGTATGGTCTCTTCAGGTTGTTTGCAAATAATGGTAGTGCCTCTGAGATCATGAAACTCAGCCTTGTTTTCTGTTCCTTTAAGGTGCTGAACCACTGAGAGCTGCCTTAGCATTTAGCACTGTGCCTTCTTTGACACTTTCTGAAAGGCCTTGAATTTAGATAATTTAGATAACTTTTTATATGTCATCCTGACATGTTCATAGAATCAAAAAATGGCAGGTCCTGAGGAAAGAATGTGGAGGTATTTCTGGGGCTTATTCGGGTCACTTTCACCCTATTTTAAACTGTCTATATTGGTTTCTGTTCTCTTTTAAGTGTGTTCTTGAAAGTTGATCTCTGGTGCTAAAGGCAGGTGTGGTAAAAATGTCATGTTATTGTTAAAACACAACTAGTTTCTTTTATCCAGCTTTCTTTCCTTGGAATGAACAAGCTTGTAATTTCTTCAGGTTTCAAGGTACAAAACTTCTCAAGAGAAAAGGGACTCGCATTGCTAGGATAGCTTTATGGCTTTTCCCTTTGGGTGTTTCTTTTAATGCAAATACTTCTCAATTTTGTGAGCTTTTGGGGCTTTCTATTAGGACTTGTGGTTTGCAGGTTAATATTTCCTTTTTGTCTTCCTTTGGAATGTTGTCCTCTTTGGTGTAATTGGAAGTTTGTGATTAGGTATCTCTCTAGGCCCTCATATTAAAAGAGGGTCTGTAACTGTTGATTAACTGTGAGGTCTGATGTTTGGATTATCTTTTTCCGTGAATGTAGTGGCTGATCTTCCACCCCTGCCCATGGTGGGGAGGTTGGAGATGATCTCTATGATCATTTCCAACCTAAGCTCTTCTATGATGACGATTTCCTTTGTTTCTGGGTGCCCATGGTCATGCTGCTATAAGCAAAAGCAGATGTAATTCTCCTATTGAAGGAGATAAACAATATTGATAAACAATAAAAAGAACTCATTTCATAAATGCTGCATGTCCTGCAAAGAGTCCTTACGCCCTTAACGGGGGATTTAGCAAAGCAGAAGTTATGCTTCCTGGGGCAGTCTCCGCAGGTTTTAATTGTGCACCCAATAAGGCAGATGACAACGTTCTCTTTTTACTTTCAGGAAAATCTGGCAACTTTGTTTTCTCACTCTGCTGGCTGTTCGCAGCAAGTGTTTCACCGAACTTTAGAGGATTGTTGAGCTGCTTCCGTAGTTAATATTTATGCTGCTGTCCTTTAGTACTTTTTAATTACTGCTCCATGACTATGGAGGCCAAAAGTTGTATTTAAGAATACCTGTTTAAAACAAAACAAAACAAAAAACCCCATTTTGACACTGTTTGCTTTGTACACATAAAACTTCCCCCCACCCCCTTTTCTTTTGTTTCTTTGGAACTTGGATAGGTCATGATTTGCCCTCTGCTTCCAGATGATGCTGTGCTATGCTTCTGCTGCGTATAGCTATAGCTGCATCATACACTACATTTCATTTCTCTAGGTCCTTTTTTTTTCAGTTGGTGAATGTCTCACTTTTGAGACCTGTATGGCCACACAGGCCCTATTTGCTCCTTGTCCTGCACTGGAGGGTTGCAGCATGCCAGCCAGGTGAAGGACCTTTTGGACTTCATCCTTTGCTATAATTTAACCCTCTGTTCTTTTTTCCCAGATCCTCTTTTCCCCACGTTGATGCTTGTTCTATTGCTGTCAGCAGTATGTCTGATTAGACAATAAGAAGTAATTTTGTTCCTCTTACTGTTTACTTTTGATTTCTGTGGACAGACCTATGGCCAACCTGACGGAAAATTGTGGAGACAAGCTTCTTGTCTGCCTGTGCCTTTAGCAAAGCTCAACATACAAGTTAAATTAAGAGAAATAAAGGGCTGAGTGAATACCTAGGATTTTTTTCTCTTTTAAAGAAATGACATAAAAGGTAAGGAAGCATCACAGGGCAGATAAGCTTGTTTAGCCCAGGATGTAGTAATGCTAATGCCAAACACTCAGTCAGCAGCTCTCAGAAATCCTAAAAGAGCAGGTGTGTACCACTGCTAGCAGTTACAGAAAACAGCAGCTACACAAGGCCATAGTCTGAGATCATAGCAGGCAGGAGGAGTTTCAAAATAGTTTGGCTCTCAGTTTCTCATGCCACAATCTCTGATAAGTGGACACTTACGATCACCAATGTGGCTAAAGTCTGTGCAGATCAGTTTTATTTCAGCTGAAAACATGGCCTTTTCAAAGTCCTTTTAAAAAGATGAGAATGTTCCAGTTCATGAAATCCCACTGAATTCATTGAAACTTGGTTATAAAATTTATGTTAAAAAAAAACATATTTCGGCTTACTTTCTTTTCAGTTTCAAGAACTTCAAGTAAATGTTTTTTTACACAGTTATAGGAGTATTGCTGCATATTCCCGCATGTGTTCTGATGCTGGGATTCTGTCTTCAAAAGAATTTGAAAACAGTTGTGTTCTCTCTCCTCTTAGCCCTCAAATAGCTTTGGAATTATTCTTAAAAGATATTTAACAAAAAAAAATCTTTATTTTAGTTAATTGTGGAAAGAAAATGGTTGAAGCTTGAAGAAACAACTTACACTGATCCCTTTGGTAAAACCAGGTAATTGCTTCTCTGGCATTTCAGATTCCTTTCATGTTCCCACTTGTACAAACCAGCCCTAAGTTAGTTGTCAGGGCAAGGTGAGATCTGTTCATTGTGCAATTCCTTTGTAGTTCATACTGGTCAGAGAAAAAAAATCTTGCTCTATCAGATCTGACAGCATGTAGGATTGAATTTAACTCCTAAATCCTTTTGAGCACAATTGTGCTTGCAGTCCTTTATAAAGACACCAAGCAGAAGCAAGCTGTAGCTCTGCAACTAGACTGTGGCGATCAGAGAGTCCATCCTGTGTTTTTTCTGATGCTTCACTCAGAGCTCCTTTTTCCCTGCTGATGTGCTGGAATTTACATACTGTTGACAGTACATTATCACACCTGTCCAATTTGTTTGTATGTTTTACTGTTTGATTCAATACTGATTGCTTTATCTAGTGCTTTCCAATTCATCAGCAAAATATCCTTTTAAAGATCAGCAAAGATTGGATTTTTATTGCTGTATTTTTTTGGGGTTGACTCAGCCCTTTGCTTATTTTGAGAGAGACACTCTGATCTTCCTTGCCTATGAGCTCCTTGTGTGCTCAAGTAAGTGAGCTGTGAATTCACAGTAAGTTACACTAGCTGCAAAAGCTAGATCAAAGGTAGAGCACACATGGGCTTGTTACAAAACTGTCCTTCAAAGTCTGGCATGTTTTGTATAAATAGCTTTGTTTTGCACTTTTCCAGACCAGTTTTGTAAGACTTGCCTGTTCTGTGACAACCATTTACATATTTCCCTTATTTTTAGTGATCTTAAATAATTATTAGTTAACTATTTTCTCTCCTTTAAGGAGGAAAAACAAACCCATACTTTTTACAGTGTCAGTAATGACTGGGCCTGCCTAAGTCATAAGGCCAGCTGCTTTCTTAGGGGGCCTCACTGTGTGATGGCGTTTTTTGATTTTGGATTCTAGCAAGGGTAGAAGACAACTTGCATAACCATTAGTTCTTTTCTCTGTGTTAAACAGGACTTGGGAGACTGTAAAGCGTACTGGCAACAAAAAGGGTGTTTCAGCTGATGGTAAGACAGTGGTGACTTCTTTTGTTTGCTTTCTTCTGATAAACTCACCGTGCAGACTTGAAGATGATGTGTTTCTGAGTGGACAAGGATGGGGAACAAGTAGATCAGCAGCACTTGCTATATTCCTGAGCTAATGAAATGCTAACTTCAGTGCTGAAGAATTTGAACCTTTAGTGCTAAGAGTATTTTCTCAGGGTCGTTGTATTCACTTCAGAATAGTGGTGCAATTTCAGAGGCATGATGAGTGCCCTGACACAGAGTAGCTCACAGACTGCTGTATTGGACCTGCTTTCATTTAGCCATGAAAGACGCGTAGGAGGGGGCTGGAGGGGCTTCCAAACAGCCTCTGCTTGCAAGAGAGCCCTTCCCTAGATACCGATGTGCTGAGGCTTGCTCTTGCTTGGTATGTGAACCTCTTGTTTGCTGGGGTACTTCAGAGATGCCATTTGGGGCTTTTATCTCTCACCACATAGTCTTCTAAGAAGCTTAAATTCATCACTCAGCATTCTGGAGTAGATATCTAAGGATTTAATGTTCAGAGGGACAGTGCTTGAGTTCCTTTCCAGAGCTAGCACTAAATACTCATTTCTGCTACACTCAAATTCTGTGTAATTATGTCTTCTGTCGCTGCTTGTAGGTGTGGCTGTGATCGCAGTGCTGCAGAGAACTCTCCACTACGACTGTATTGTCCTAGTGAAACAGTTCAGGCCCCCACTTAATGGCTATTGCTTGGAATTTCCTGCAGGTAAGTGACCAAAACATTAAGAATAGTCACAAAGCTGACACTTAAGTATGCTTAGATAAGCTTGGAGTGTCAATCTTAATGAAGTAGCTCAAACCAGAAAATCATGGTGAGCTCTCTAGCTCAGGGTGCTGTTTAGAAATAGGAATTTTTGATATTGAAGAATATAAAATTAGTTCATTTTACTGTATTGATGACATTTTGCACAGTACTCCAGTGCTGGAAGATTGCACTTCTCTCAGCTTCTCCTTTCTCTGAGAGTTAAAGCATTTGGCTTTCCTTCATGAGAATATTAATGCCATGTCCTGGGAAGCTTGCATGCTTCTGTAGTTATCTGAAGATGTGGACAGCACTACAGGACTTTCAGTTCCTCCTAATGCTTTAGTTTATCCCTCCATGAAACAGGCTTTCACCTCTTCTGTAAATCTGGATTAGGTCTCAGGATGGGTACTGCAGGTAAATGGTTTTTAACTGGTTTTGGGCTCCCTTTACCCCACAGGCCTCATTGAGGAAAATGAGACTGCAGAACATGCTGCGTTGCGAGAGCTGGAGGAAGAAACTGGCTACAAGGGAGAAGTTATTGAATGTACTCCAGGTCTTTGCTCTTTCTTATTTTCCCACCCAAAGCTACGTCTGTCTTTGATGGGTATTCTAAATGTCTGAAATCTGCTAAACCAAATGAAAAATTACACAGAAAAGTCTGTGCAGAATAGCACAGAGCAGTATCCTGTGGCTGTACCAGTGAGTCCTTGATGAGGCAGTTGTTGACCTTTTGTTAAACATGCAGTGCATAAGTTTGATGCATACTCAGGAGAACTTGGCTATTAATTACAATCTTTTACCCAAACCCAATTACTCAAGATGTGACTTGGCATTTTAGTATAAAGGTCTGTGTTGCTGGACTTAATATGAACAGCATCTGTGAACTTAAGGAGAAACCAATAGCTGATGCAGACTGAGTGGAGGTCACCTCGTGTCAGCTGTGGGGAGGTGGCACCACTCAGGTTCTCAAACTGGAAAGAAGATAGAATGCCTGCAGTAAATCCAGAGAGCCTTTGGAGCATGATTGTTGCCAGATCAATACCTCCTACATAAAACAAGGATCACAGATAAAACCTGAGAAAGTAGAAAGGTGAGGCCACTTACCTGTGATTTCATTACAGCTGACACTTGGCACAAGATTATTTGGTCCAACTCCCTATGCTGGGGACTGAGAGATGGAGAAAGTGGGTGATGGCAAAGTCAAACTCTAATAGGCTGAAGGTGTTTATAAGGGAAAGAAGAGTTAGTTTTAATCTTCAGTCTGTGGAACATAAATTAAACCTCACTGCTGAAAACAAGTCCTAGAGAGAATCTGTAGAAGAGCTGAGAATTACAGAACATTACTGCTAAGAACATGTGAAAACAAACCTTTCACAACTCTCCCGGCGTGAATATATGGCAAATACATCTTCCTTGTGTACCAGACACATTTCTGTGAAGGCTCTTGTTAAAGTGTCAAGGTGCCTGACTTCAGTGTTTGAAAAATGAACCTCCTCATGTGCTTGTTGGCAGCTCTCTGCTTGGACCCAGGGATGTCAAACAGCACAACACACATTGTGAGCGTCGTCATTAACGGGGATGAGGCTGAGAACACAAGACCTAAGCAAAAACTTGGTGAGTTTTGTACATTTATTTGCAAATCCCGAGAACCTAACAAAAGAATGGGTTTACAGGAACTATGCCTACCACAGCATCTCTTCTGCCCTGACTGAGGCACCATTCAAATGATATCCTGCAGTCTAGATAAGCAGAGATACATTTCTTTACTAAATTTGCTGGGGAGGTCTGGATGTTGTGTCAGGTGTTGGTGCACCCAGCATGAGTTTTACTACTAAGCTTCATCAAGAACCTCAAGCACTTATGAGTGATGTTCCTCTTAGTTGAGACTTGACCCTGCAGGTAATAACCATGCCACTTACAGTCAATCTGGTATAAAAATGTTTTTTCAGATGTGAAGTCTAGCATATTTCAAAATCCTTCACTTACTACTTTCTTGGATTTTTTTCACTTGCAGATGATGGAGGTACGTTACATGGCTGGGCTCACAGTGACAGTAAGGTCAAGTGTGGTCTTCAGATGGGAAGTTTTACTCAGAGGATGTCAGCTAAAACCTTTCTATCTGGACTTGGTTAATCTGCTGACTCTAGTCAAACATGCATGAGACTGACTTTGGCCTAGACTTAAAAATTACTGTGAGGTATTATCATATCAGTTACCTTTAAATATTGCACCTCTAGCACCAGTATCTCAGGAAATACGAATTACTGAATCCATAGCAGCTGTAGATCAAGCCACAAAGATAATTAATTCAGACAGGGCAGGTGTAAGCAAAAAAGCCCATCTAGAACAAACCCCTTGTTATTGTGCTGTTTTGGTCTTAAACACATTTACAATCCATTCCTGTACCGGCATAAGCCAAATAGAACTCTACTTCAGCAGTGTATTTTCCATTCTCAGAAGGGAGAAGATCTCCTTTTAGGATTCTTACCCTCCACAGCTGTCAGCTGCAGCTTTCCTAGCTATTCCCGTTTCTTTCTGCCAAACCTGCTTCTTAATGAGAGAGTCATTGGACACTGGAATGGGCTGCCCGGGGAGGTGGTGGAGTCGCCATCCCTGGGGCAGTTCAAGGCAAGGTTGGACGTGGCACTTGGTGCCATGGTCTAGCCTTGAGCTCTGTGGTAAAGGGTTGGACTTGATGATCTGTGAGGTCTCTTCCAACCCTGATGATACTGCGATAGTGTGATACAGTCACTGCCTTCCCCCATTTAATTGGCCATTTTGTGATCTCTGAAGAGTCACAGCTTTTAGATGGTATGGTGATGAACATTAAGTCTGTTCACTTCTCCTTCTAAACTGCAAGCAACAGACACTGAAGTAACTTCCTCTGCTATTCACTAAAGGTGCTTAACTTTCTTTTTTTCTTTTCACCTAGAATTTGTGGAAGTTATTTCTCTTCCAAAGAATGACCTGCTACAAAGAATTGACGGTAAGAGCTTTCTGACACATGAAATGCACTAGTGTAAGACTCAGGAAACCCTTAGCTTCTCTTCCCATAGCTCCTCCAGGCCTTTCTCATCCTAGAATAATCTTATCTTAAACAAAAAGCTGAGAGACTTGGCCAGGTGACAGAGTTAGGGACAGTGTGACATGTTAGCATTAAGCATTCATGTCTGGAATGCTACACAGCTTCCTGTTAGTCAAGGACTGAGATTTTTGTGGAGAAGTGTTACCAGCATTTCATAAGCTATTATTTTTTATTTTCCAGAACTCATAGCAGAGGAACATCTTGCAGTGGATGCCAGGGTTTATACTTACGCATTGGCCTTGAAGCGTGCAGCAGAAAAACCGCTCCAAGTTCCTTTTATGAAGTTCTGAAACAGGATGATGAGAAATTTGGATGAAAACTGTCCAGTTCAGGCGACTAAAAAGTGTAACTCTCCTTGTACTAAGGGTCTTTTTCTTTACTTCTACAAGCAAACAGAAGTAGGTGTGGAAACGAGTCTGATATTTTCATCTGAAATGATCTAACTGACAAAAATCATTCCTTCTAACTGCTCAGTCAGTTATGCCTTGACAAAATAATCCCTAATAAAGGTGTGAATTTTCAGAATTCTCACTGTATTCATCATTCCCTTCAAGTTTAAGCAAGACACTTAAGTAAGTGGAATGGGTGTGGTAACAGCACTTTTTCAAAAGAGGGGGGCGGGGAGTGTGCTCCTCTTGTCCACAGTCGTCACAAGCAGCAGCTTTTCAACAGCTATTGGTGATCCTCTACAAGAGCAGCAGGGGCAGAGCACAGGGGCACGGTGTGTGTACTCTGGTTGCAGTGTTTAAAACTGCAGAGCCAGGAACTTTGTTCTATCGTAGAATGCTTTAGCTTAGAAGGGACCGTTAAACGTCGTCTAGTCCAACCACCCCTGCAGTGAGCAGGGATATTGTCAGCTAGCTCCAATTGCTCAGAGTCCTGTCTAATCTGGCTAGAAGTGTTTCCAGGGATGGGGCATCTACCACTTCTCTGGGCAACCGGTGCTGGTGTTTCACTACCCTCAGTGCAAAAAAACACCAAACAAAATTTTCCTTGTATCTAGGCTAAATCTCTCCTCCCATCACTCCTTGTCCTGTGCACCAGGCCTTGTGATGTTGCTTCCTTCTTGCAGTCCTACCTTGACTATCCAGAAAGAGAAAACCCATTTGTTTGATCTAAGAAAGACTGGCAACAATGCTGACTATAGCAAAACAGCCATGAATGGTGTAGGACCAAGCCAGGAGACTGTGCTTGCTTACATGCCCCGAGATCGCACAGCCTTGCAGTTCTCCCTCTCCCCAGGATGCGTCCATCCATACTGAGACTGCAGCTTCAGTCTCATCGCTTCTCCATAAATCTTTTGCCAAACACATCTTCAGTGAAGGTGCAGTCATCTGCTTCTTATTATGTAAATAACCACCTCTGCTTAGAGTTTAGGATCTAAGAGTTGTAATAAATGTATGCAAACATCAAAGTCTTGCCTCTGAAGTAAATTTGGACGAGCATGCATAATTAGGGAGACTGAAGCAGAAAACTTGCTTAAGATTTTCTTACCTTCAGAAACAACAAAGTTACTTTCAAGTTGAGTATGAGAGAGGACAGAAGAGATCAAAATGTGAAATCAAAGGGAAAAAAGTAATTGATTACAGCCAAGCAGGATAACTCAATAGTTTTAAGGGGAAGAATCCTGTGATTTGTTTTTAAATTAAGGCTGCAAAAATCTGACCAGAATTACATTCTAGCAACAGAAAGGACAGAGAGAAACGGAGCCTTCCAAACCTACCTCACTACCAAAGCATGCTAGCAATGATCAAAGAATGCACATGAATTCCATCTGGGGCAGGTAAGAGACAGGAAAGAGCTTAATTAAATAAGTTTATTGTCTAACGTTACAGTTACGTTGCCGCTGTAAAGTGCGACAGCATAAATAAATTTCCATCAGGAACTCCTCGTGCCTCCCTTTCCCCTCTATGAACACTGCTTCAGAAACCAGGCCTTGTTCTTTAGACTCACAAAAGCAAAGTGGACATGAAGTTTCAGTGGCACAGTTTTCACAAGTACATGTTTAAATAAAACTACTGGGCTGACTTCTTAGCATGACAGCATCTCCCAATGCTGTCCCACAAGAGGCCCAGGGCCCTGTGATGCAGTAAACCCACCACAAAATCAGCTCACAGATGAGATGGGTATCAGTCTCTGGTATAGTATTTGCTTGTCCACCCTCAGAGCTAAAAGAAAGGTGCCTGGGTGGAGACACCACAAAGGAATAAGGAGTGTTGAGTTCAATGGTGAGGAAATACAAGTTAAAAAGTATAAAAACTTAATGTAAAATACAGGCTACAACTGAATTTTGTCAGGAATACTGGCATGTGGCAAATCTGAACTCAGATTTTGATTTGTTTTTTCCCTCCCATTAAGGACAGGGAACTAAATTTGACATTTTAATGCTGTGTGTAAAAACATTTACTGTTACCCAACTGATACATTTTGCCATCTCACTGTAGTGTTTGAACAGCAAGGTAGATGAATTGGTTTCCAGCATTACAGGCAACACTAGATAATACTTAAACAAGATAATGTAAACTTGATTCTTAAGGCAGCTGGTACTAACGCTGCACACAGGCATTGCTCAATGCCCATTACAGTAATGGGACACATAGCACTTAAAAACAAGTAAAAAGAAAAGAGCAGTATTTGACTAAATGATGCATATTGTCAAAATATCTTCCCTTTGACATAAACCATGAAATATTTGGACATCTAGAAAAATAATGCACCTACTCCTCCAACTTCAGCCTGTTCTTTTACAAAGATTTCAAAATACTGATAAATAATAGTGACTGCCAGCAGAATACCAGTGCCTGACCCAATGGCTCCTAGAAAGTCAGCCAGCACTGAAAGGGCACCAATGCACAGACCACCAAATGCAGCTGCTGTAGGGATGTACCTGTACCAAAGACAAAAAAAACATAAGCATTAATTTTCAGCCAAGTGCTCTAACTGTACTTCTACTACTAAAGCAGCTAGAATATAGAGCGACAGATTCAGTGTTGCAAACACCACTCCACCTTTAGCTCTCATTATCTTCTGTATTGTGCTGGTTTGAGGCCAATTGGAATATTTTCCTGAGAGAAATCTTTAGCTGTGAGCAGAAAGAAAAATAGCAGTGATCTATATCACTCATTCTGATGAGAGAAGCAAGAAGTCAAAATATAAGACACTCTCTTCTCACACACCTCTCAGTTCTCAATTGTTCTCCTCTCTGGCAGTCTGCATGGTTGCATCTGCCTTAACTCTACAACCCCATCTAACCTTTTTCCTCAACCTCCTTGTTGTCTTTTTGACATCTCACCTCAGATCTCTACAGATTTATCATGTGAGATATATGGGGATTGATCTGGTTATTTCTGAGGGGATGGAAAGAGGGGAAGCAGGGAGGAGGTTTGGGTCAGGAGCCTCCTGGTAGTCTGTTTCAGGAGGGATTTTGTGTTTCTGTATTACCTTTAACTTGTATATAACTGTAAATATCTGTATATTGTATATATATGTTTGTAAATTGTGGTAAGCTGTAAATATAGCTTCCTTACCTTCCAGATGGCTGAGTCTAGTCTGGTGAATTTGTGGGGGGTGGGCGAGTAACTCCCAAACCATCACATGTATTTACAGAGTCATACAATTGCTTCGGTTGGAAAACACCTTTAAGATCATTTTGAGTCCAGTCGTTATTGAACTCAACCAAGGCTGGTGCTAAATCATGTCCCTTAGCACCACACCTCTGCATCTTTTAAGCACATCCAGAGATGGGGATTGAACCACCTCCCATGGGAAGCTATGCCAGCGTTTAATAAGCCTTTTAGTGAAGAAGTTTCTTCTAATGTCCAATCTAAACCTCCCCTGATGCAACTTAGCTATTTCCCCTCAATTATCACTTGTTAGTAGGTAAAAGAGACCAACACCAACCTCGCTACAATCTCCTTTCAGGTAGTTGTAGAGAACAATGAAGTCTACCCTCAACCTCCTTTTGTCCAGACTAAACCCCAGTTTCCTCAGCTGCTCTTCAGAAGACCTGTTCTCCAGACCCTTTCACCGGCATCACTGTCCTCCTCTGGATCAGTTCCAGAATCACAATGTCCTTCTTGTAGTGAAGACCTCAAAAACACAGTGCTCAAGGTATGGCCTCACCAGGAGCTAAAATAAATACTCTCCAAAAGGCAAGCTGTGTATTTGCAGACTGGCAAAGCTTTTCCATTCATGGTGTAACAATTTCACATATGCATGTGCTATGGAACCTCCACAGGACCAAGAGTAACTGCTTTGACTCAAACACATAGGTACAAAATTATCTGTCTACATAGCTCTGCAGGCTTTGCACACTGCATAAAATCCTGCTTTCACATGTCATCTTAGCTCAGTAATGGTAAACTGAACACATAAAAATCAAGGTTATCTTCCTTTTACAAACATGGAGGAGATTCACCCCAAATTCCTTCACTATGCCACTCAAACAAGAGACACTACAGGTTAATCTCTTGCCTACTGCTATAAACATCTGCAGAGCTGGGAAAGGCAAGCTGAGTGGGAAGAATCTTGATATTTGCAGCAAATAAAAGTCTTAGATTTGTCCAAAAACACCTGCTCCAGCTGACACTTCCCCAGCATCCCTAACCACCCCACTGGAAGCCAGCAGCTCCTTCCTTACCTGTTAAGCTCATGAACCATTGAAGTATCCCTGTGGCCTCTCATCACCATTTGCTGTTCTTTGAGTTGCTTGGCAACCTGCAAAAAAACCATGATTTTATGTAACTACTGTGGTGTTTCATAGTCACCTGTTGCTTAGGCAGTGTAGTCACTGGTCAGGTAGCAGCTAGTCAGTGCTGAATTAGAGGCAGACTGAAAACATTTAGGCATGTTTATCAGAACACCTACATCCTTCGCTGATGAGCCAGACACCTCAATCCAAGTCTTCGAGAAGAATGCACAAGATCCCAACATAAATATTATATAAACTATTACATGGACAGGGTCCTCAAATATTGCACCCATGGATTCTGGTGGGGACAAGTAGTAGCACAGACCACCAACAGGGTAAGAGCGAGCAGGACCACCACCACTGACATCCTATGAGAGAGGAAGAAAAAGGCAAATTAGGTATTTCTCACAGATCCCTCACAAGCCTGTCCTGTATTTACAGAGGAATTCCTCTTCAGTGTTTGAAACAGTTTCAACACACAAATGTTATGAAGTTAAGCATTCCAGTTTCCTGCTGGCAAAATATCAAAGGCCAATGGCATCTTGGCTTGTATCAGAAACACTGTGGCCAGCAGGGACAGGGAGGTAATGATCCCCCTGTACTCAGCACTGGTGAGGCCACACCTCAAGTATTATCTTCACATCTGGGCCCCTCACTATATGAAGGATACTGGGGTGCTGGAGCATCTCCAGAGAAGGGCAAAGAGGCTGATGAAGGGCCTGGAACACACAGCCTACAAGGAGCATCTGAGGGAGCTGAAGTTGTTCAGTCTGGAGAAGAGGAGGCTGTGGGGAAACCTCATTGCTCTCTACAACTACCTCAAAGGAGGCTGGAGGGAGGAGGGGCCCAGCCTCTTCTCCTTGATGAAAAGTGAAAGAACTAGAGGAAATGGTTACAAGCTGCACCAGGGAAAGTCCAGGCTGGATATCAGGAAATACCTCTTCACTGAAAAGTTTCTCAAACATTGGAATGGTCTGCCCAGGGCAGTGGTGGAGTCACCATCCCAGGGAGCATTCAAGCAGCATGTGTACCTGGCACTTAGGGGTATGTTTTAGTGTTGACCCTTTGGTGCTGGGTTGGAGGCTGGACTGAATGATCTTTGAGGTCTCTTCCAACCTGGTACATTCTGTCATTCACCACAAAGCAACACAGACAAATAATTCTGTGATGTTAGAAAAGCAGTGAAATACTTACTGCCCACTGTCCTAGTAAGTTCACCAAGAAGTTGCCACTAAACCGAACAGACAACATCTGGGAAATGACATAGAGGTTTGAAACTAAGGCAGACTGCAGGATGATTGGAATGTTGGAGGTATAGAAGAGCTTGATAGGATAGCTGCTGTACTGCCCACGGTATCGTGCAGACTTGATGGGTAAATCAACACGAAATCCCTACAGGAAAGAACACAAACGCACCAAGTTGTTTTCCAGGACAGAAGGTATTCCTGCTGCAGCTAAAACCTATTCCTGAGCATAAAGTTCTTGCTGGGTAAAGCAAGGAGTACGAGGTTGGAGACAATGGAATCCAAAAGCTTTTGCTGCAGTCTGGATTACAGATTTTAAGGGTTTATTGGTGTTACTGGTGGTTCTGTTATGTTCTTTTTACATAAATGTTAGTTTTCATCTGTGAAATGGTATTCCTCTAAAATTCACTTTATAGAATAGGGTTTGAGAAAAGCCTTTCATGGCTTTCAACATAACTAGCCAGTTAACAGCAGGCTGTTATGTAGCACACCCTGACTTCTGTTTTCTGAAGCAGGCTCTTATTTGAATAGAGCCAAGAAAAGCCACGTGGGTTTGAAAACCAGAGAATTCAGGGCTTTTTGCTAGCACTCAGAATACTCAACAGCTTTAAACAAAACACCACTACCCCCCCCCCACACACTTTAGCCACAAAAAAAACCCAAACGAAACAACCACCACATATGGATCTCTTTTAGTGTCCATTTCAGCAAATGAACAAATTGAAAAAGAAGTATCAGGGAAGTATGTCTAGAAAATTAGGGGAAAAACAGGAAGTTCTTTTCTAGAACAAATCTGTATCATGCACACCTCAAAGAAGCAAGGTTCTTTAGCTGTGTCCTAAGGTGTTCTGTTAAGTTAGCTATGAATATCAAGTGTATTATTTGGGTGATACAGCCACTGGAGAGCTATAATCCTTTTTTAGTAAAGGTACTCTCCTGATGTGTATGGCATGTAATGGAATGTGAGATTACATCACTGCCTGAGGGGCTGTCTGCAAAATGTAACAGCTGTACTGCCACAGAGGTATGTTACTGAAATACTAGCACGGGAATAAAAAGGGTTTCTTACTCAAAGCTAATATACTTTGGTTACTCTAACTTCTGTATTTCAATTCCCAGGGACTGCAGCATCTAAGGTCCCCACACTCCTATCTACACAGCTGCAGAGCTGCTGTGAGGAATTTCCCATTTTACCTGGAAATAAATGACTACAGCAAACACAAACACTGTAGCAATCAGATTCATGAGATTGGGCAAATTCTGCCGGTAAAATGCTTCCCGCAGAGCCCGGACTTTGTCGGTTCGTGTAGCCAGAAGATGAAACAATGCAATGACAGCACCCTCAAACTCTGTTCCTGCATGAGGAAAAAAAATGGAAAATAAATTTTAATCTGCAAACTTAAAACATCTGAAAAACGGCATCTTTCTTTTGGAAAGACAAGACACATATAAAACCAGGTAAACAGAGACATTAATCCTATTACAACTATATCACAGCACAAGAGGCTGTTTTATCTTACAGAATGTAGAATAAGCTACCAAACCATTATCTCTGGGCATAGAATAAACAACAACAAAACAACCTCCTGTTGTGGTAGGCCTAAATAGGCTTATACATGTCCTGGCTTGCCCAGACATGTTTTTCTGCTCTCCCTCCCTTCTGCCGTGGGGAGAAGCAACCACAGGAAAGAGGACAAAGAACCTGGAGCCACTGAGTCTAAGGACCTTGGCTTGTCCAGATATACTCCCCTACTCCTCCTCCTTCTGTGTTGAGGGAAGCAACACAGGAAAGGAAAACGAAAGCCCTGGCTTCACCTAATGTGCTAGTTTGAAGCAAGCTAGAATGTTTTGGTAACAGAACTAGATAACGGGCAGTGAAATGAAAAACAATTGTGTCTACTTCTCTCACAGTTACGCTGAGAACTCTGGGAAGAAGAAAGACTTTTTCTCCATTTTGTTTCTCACTCTTGCTTTTGCCTTGGACCTGGTCACATCTCATTAACCCTGCTCCTACTAACCTTGCTCCCTAACCTCTTGGCTGCACCTCTTTTCTTCCTGAGAACTGGGGTAAGGTTGAGAGGGCCGGGGGAGGTGTTGGGGTGGTTTAAAAGCCCCTCCTGGGGACTTAGGTTTCTGGGAGGGGAGTTGTGCTTTTATACTGTTTATCCTTTGTATATAACTGTATATAATTGTATATAACTGTATATATTGTAAATAGCTGCTTGTAAATTCTGCTAGCTGTAAATAAATTGCTTCATCTATATTCCCAGGGTCCGTCTGAGTTAGCTGGGGCAAATACAAAGTGTGGGGGGGGTGGGGTAACCCCCAAACCATCACATTTTTTATTGGCTTTCCCAACGTGGGGCTAGATATTTCAGTGAGTGGAAATCAGCTCTGGGAATTAAGATGAAGCTAATCAAGCAGCTATTGTACTTGGTGGGGATTGCTGTGTGGCCTGTTTTCTGGTTTTTTGTGTACAACTGGATCAAAGATCAAATTGGTTATTTCTTACTTCATGTAGTTTTTAAGAAGGCTAAAGTTAAGCTTTCAAACATGTTCTGGAGCTGGGGTGATTTTATTCTTGGTTATGCTGGTTTTAGTGTCACTGAGAATATTACTAGTGATATTACAAGAGTTTTTGTCAATAATGTTACAATCAATCGAGAGTCTGCTTTATCTACTGCTCTCATGAGGGTCATCCAGCCCCAAACTGAAATGCCAAATCCATGCAAGGATTTCTACTCGAAACAGAGCATGGCAGGGATGCTGGGCATTATACTGGCTCTTGTAGTTTTAAATTTCATATTAATTTTGGCATTATGTGTGAAAAATTCAAAACCAGCTTCTGCAAGAGCTAGGAAAATTTCTGTGTCTCAGAAGCAGTCTCTTTCACAGCAAAACAAGGGAACACAGTTGTCGGCTTCCCCCTTGCCAGCCTCTGCCCCTCCTTCTCCAAGTGCTGGGAACACAGCCAGTGTTCCTGCCAATAACGTAAACAATGATAAGGATAACCAAAACAAGCCACAGAGTTTAGCAGGAGCCTCAGGAGCACAGGCAGGTACCCAAAATCAGAATGTTCCTAGCAACAATCAAAACAAGTCAGGGTTGGCAGGCATCCCAGGAGGACAGGCAAATAATCCCACTAATGATAATAACGCTAATGCTGGTAACGCTAGCCCAGTCAGTCCAAATCCTAATAACACCAGCTCAGCCAATTCAAACCCCAAGCCAGCAGACCAGAACCAAAATCCTCCTGTTAAAAGCAAGGCAGATTTGAACTCAAATGCTCCAAGTCAGACCTCCAATAATTCAAATGCTCCAAGTCAGACTCCTAAAAATTCAAATCCTCCAGCAGACACATCCAAGTCTGTTGCTGCTCAGGCCCTTCTGGCACCTGCTAAGGCAAAAGCTAAGACAAAGAGTGGTTCGCAGGAGGATGTAAGAGATGGGACCTCTGGTGATCAGCAGCAAGAGGAGGAAGAGGAGGCAGTTAGTCTGCGAGACCTTGTAGATGTGCTGAGACAACAATACTCAAGTGAGAGGAGCGCTGTGAGGTTAGCTGCCAAGAGAGAGGATGGTTCCAATGAGTTTAGGAATGCTATGAGGAAGATTGTGTTAGGCCAGGCACCACCAGAACAACAGGAAGAAGAGGAGGAAGATGACATTCAAGGCTCCAAGGATCCACTCAGAGAGGTCAGGGAAGTTAGGAAGGAATACACAAGAGAATCAGGTGAGCCAATCCTAAGCTGGCTAGTGAGATGCCGTGGCATTGGTGCTAATGCTCTGCAGGTAGGAGACAAGTCTGCCAAGCAGCTGGGACCACTCACTAAGGAGAGTGGAGTGGACAAACACCTAGCAAGTCCTCTTGGTAGGGTTAGCTTATGGACACGCCTTCTGTTGGCTGTGGCTATGAGATATCCTTCCCGAGATGATTTGCCATGGGCTGCCAAGAAGTGGAACACCGTTGAGCAGGGAATTAAGCTTCTGAAGGAGTTTGCTGTGAAGGAAGTGCTTTATGGAGATCATGGCACTCATGAGCCTGACGATATTCCTTTGGGAACAGGTCTCATGAAGAAGCTTATTAAGCTTGCTCCTTCATCCTATGCTAACATCTTGGCCAGTAAATTCCTAGCAAGGAGTGATAATGGAAGATCTTTCACTGTTGGTGAATTCACTGATCAGCTCAGGCAGATTGAGGACAGCTTGTCACATTCTGGTCTAGTCTCTGCCATAAAAACTCTAGGTACAGAGATTAGAGATGGCATTAAGGAGAGCATGAAAGAACTGAAGGAGGATCTCAAAAACATTACCAATCTGGTAAAAGATACCATTCCTGCATCATCTGAATGGGTGAATGTTTCTGCCATCAGGAACAGACGCCCACCTCCTGCAAGGCAATTCCAGCCCAGGAGGAGACAAATTCCACCCAGACAGCAGCAATCACGTGCGTCACTGTGGATACTTCTGCGTGACACATATGGTGAGAACATGAACAAATGGGATGGTAAACCTACTTCAGCTCTTTCAAAGAGGGTCAGGGATCTGCAGAGTGGCAGAAACAGAGGCAATAATGCCAGGAAAGTAGCTGTCACTTCTTCAGCTCCCGAGAGCAACTGCAATTGTTCCAACAGTTGCAATTTCTCTCACAACAACACCAATCATTGTGTACACCCCACATGCCATGTTCAGCATTAGGGGTGCCCTGCCTCCAGCCAGGAGGAGGAAAGGGATAGTGGAGAGAACCGAATCTATTGGAATGTATTCATTAGGTGGCCTGGCAGTTCAAGAGTTCGGAAATACAGGGCTTTAGTTGACACAGGTGCTCAGTGTACTTTATTGCCATCTAATTGCAAAGGGACAGAGTCCATTTCTATCTTTGGAATCACTGGTGGATCTCAAGAGTTAACTAAGATACAGGCTGAGATCAGTTTAACTGGTAAAGAGTGGAAGACACATACTATTGTAACTGGTCCTGATGCGCCTTGCATTTTGGGAATTGACTTTTTGAGACAAGGTTGTTTCAAAGATCCTAAGGGTCATAAATGGGCTTTTGGAATAGCATCTGTAGAGATTGAGGATGATAAGTTGAAATTGTCTGTTAGACCAGAACTTTCTGATGAATCTGCAGTTGTGGGACATCATGACATAGAGGACCTGGAAGTGCCAATTGCAACTCAAACTGTTCATCACAGACAGTACAGAACTAACCGTGACTCTTTGTTGCCCATTCATCAGCTGATTCGTCAATTGGAGAGTCAGGCTGTCATCGAGAAAGCTCATTCACCTTTCAACAGTCCCATCTGGCCTGTGCGTAAACCTACGGGCGACTGGAGACTGACAGTTGACTTTCGTGCCCTCAACGAGGTGACGCCACCCATGAGTGCAGCTGTGCCGGACATGCTGGAACTCCAGTACGAGCTGGAATCGAAGGAGGCTAAATGGTATGCAACCATAGACATTGCTAATGCTTTCTTCTCTATTCCCATAGCAAAGGAGTGTAGGCCTCAGTTTGCATTCACCTGGAGAGGAATCCAGTACCAGTTCAATCGTTTGCCTCAGGGGTGGAAACACAGCTCAACCATCTGTCACTCAGTCATCCACAATGCACTGGAGAAAGGTAAAGCTCCAGAGCACATCCAGTACATCGACGACATCATTGTGTGGGGCCAAACTGCTAAGGAAGTCTTCGAGAAAGGTAACAAAATCATTGACATTCTGTTGCAAGCAGGTTTTGCCATTAAAAGAGACAAGGTCAAAGGACCTGCCAAAGAAATTCAGTTTCTGGGAGTGCGGTGGCAGGATGGTCGCCGTTACATTCCACAGGATGTGATCAACAAAGTCTCTACCATGGCAGTTCCCACCAGTAAGAAGGACACACTTTCTTTTCTTGGTGTGGTGGGATTTTGGAGACTACACATTCCTGGTTTCAGTCAGATTGTCAAACCTCTGCATGATGTGACTCGTAAGAGAAACAATTTCGAGTGGGGACCTGAACAACAAGCAGCCTTTGATCAAATTAAACGAGAAGTAGTCCATGCAGTGGGCCTGGGACCTGTGAGATCTGGTCCGGACATTAAAAACATTCTGTACACGGCTGCCAGTGACAATGGTCCAACTTGGAGTCTTTGGCAGAGAGCTCCAAATGAGACACGTGGTCGTCCTCTTGGTTTCTGGGGACGTTGTTACAGAGGTTCAGAGACAAATTACACTGCAACTGAAAAAGAGATACTAGCAGCCTATGAGGGAGTGAAAGCAGCTTCTGAAGTGATTGGAACTGAGTCACAATTGCTTTTAGCTCCTAGACTGCCAGTTCTTAACTGGATGTTCAAGGGCAAGGGTTCATCACCGCATCATGCCACAGATGCAACCTGGTCTAAATGGATGGCTTTGATAACCCAACGAGCACGAATGGGTAATCTTGATCGACCTGGTTTGGTGGAGGTGATCACCAACTGGCCGGAAGGCACAGACTGTTCCAAACCTCCAGAGGAGAAAATAACTCGTGCTGAGGAAGCTCCTCCCTATGGTGATCTCTCTGATCAGGAAAAGAACTATGCTTTGTTCACAGACGGTTCCTGTCGTCTTGTTGGGAACAAGCGAATATGGAAGTCAGCAGTCTGGAGTCCAACCAGGAGAGTTACCGAAACGAAAGATGGAGAAGGAGAATCCAGTCAGTTCGCTGAGGTAAAAGCTGTTCAACTTGCTCTTGATGTGGCTGAACGTGAGAATTGGCCTATCCTTTACCTCTACACCGACTCGTGGATGGTAGCCAATGCTCTATGGGGTTGGCTGAAGGACTGGAAGAAGAATGGTTGGCAGAGGAAAGGAAAGCCTATTTGGTGTGCTGATCTATGGCAGGACATTGATGCACGGCTGGAGAAAACTCCAGTGAAGGTGCGGCACGTAGATGCACACATGCCTAAGAGCAGAGCCAATGAGGAACATCACCACAACCAGAAGGCAGATCAAGCTGCTAAGATTGCTCAAGTTGATACCAACTCTGAACTTGACATTGACCTTGATTGGAAACACCGAGGTGAGCTGTTCTTAGCTCGGTGGGCCCATGACTCATCTGGACATCAAGGCAGAGATGGAACATACCGGTGGGCTCGTGATAGGTCAATTGACTTGTCCATGGACGCTATCACCCAAGTCATCTATGACTGTGACATTTGTGCTGCTATTAAGCAGGCTAAGCGAATCAAGCCCTTATGGTATGGTGAGAGATGGTCAAAGTACAAGTATGGTGAAGCCTGGCAGATTGACTACATCACTTTACCTCGATCTCGTTCTGGCAAGCAGTATGTGCTAACGATGGTAGAAGCCAGCACCGGATGGTTGGAAACCTATCCAGTTCCACATGCTACTGCACGTAACACCATTGTTGGTTTGGAGAGACAGATCTTGTGGAGACATGGAACTCCAGAGAGAATCGAGTCAGACAATGGTACTCATTTCAAGAACAATCTTGTGAAAAACTGGGCCAAAGAGCATGGTATTGAATGGATCTATCACATACCCTACTATGCACCAGCTTCAGGGAAGATTGAGCGCTACAACGGTTTGCTGAAAACCACCCTAAAAGCCATGGGGGGTGGAACTCTGAAAAACTGGGACAAACATTTAGCACAAGCTACTTGGTTGGTAAATAGTAGAGGTTCAGTAAATAGAGCAGGACCTGCACAATCAGATTTGGTCCAAACAGTAGACGGTGATAAAGTTCCTGTTGTACATGAGAAAAATCTGTTAGGGAAAACTGTTTGGGTATTTTCTCCTTCGGGCGAAGGGAAACCTGTCCGAGGGGTGGTTTCTGCTGAGGGTCCTGGTCATACATACTGGGTAATGCAGGAGAATGGTGAAATCCAGTGTATTCCACAGAGAAATCTAACCTTAGCTGAGAGAGTTTAAATTCAAGCTGTTAGGAGTTTTTCTGTTCTAGGTAACATCGGCGCCCAACACTGAGAGAATCTACGATAGAATCTACAGTACGTGAGCACGAACCCAACATCACCTGGGAGTCCCTGTTCTGAGCTTTTGAATCACCTACATCTGATTGAAGTGTGAACTGAACTTGTATATATTGTTTTAGTGTAAATATTGGTTTAGATTAGATTGGATAATTCTCAGCGATACTCTGAGCGAAGTAGACAGGGGTGGATTGTGCTAGTTTGAAGCAAGCTAGAATGTTTTGGTAACAGAACTAGATAACGGGCAGTGAAATGAAAAACAATTGTGTCTACTTCTCTCACAGTTACGCTGAGAACTCTGGGAAGAAGAAAGACTTTTTCTCCATTTTGTTTCTCACTCTTGCTTTTGCCTTGGACCTGGTCACATCTCATTAACCCTGCTCCTACTAACCTTGCTCCCTAACCTCTTGGCTGCACCTCTTTTCTTCCTGAGAACTGGGGTAAGGTTGAGAGGGCCGGGGGAGGTGTTGGGGTGGTTTAAAAGCCCCTCCTGGGGACTTAGGTTTCTGGGAGGGGAGTTGTGCTTTTATACTGTTTATCCTTTGTATATAACTGTATATAATTGTATATAACTGTATATATTGTAAATAGCTGCTTGTAAATTCTGCTAGCTGTAAATAAATTGCTTCATCTATATTCCCAGGGTCCGTCTGAGTTAGCTGGGGCAAATACAAAGTGTGGGGGGGGTGGGGTAACCCCCAAACCATCACACCTAATATGGCCAGGCTTGGAAAAGTGCCATTCTGATTGGCTAATCTGTGTCCAAAGCCCCATTAGTCTCAGGCTGGTATTGATAAAAAGGGATGAGCAGGTAGCACGGTGTGCTCTGCTGCCTCATTGCATCCTGAACAGCCTGGAAACTCCACTGCCTTGAGTTTACCAGGAACAGACTCTAAATGCCTGCATGCAATCAGCCTGCATAGCCAGCATGACATTGTGCCAACACTGCACATCGCATTGCATCCTGCCTGCCTCTCTGCAAGGCTTCTGCTGAATCAGAAATCAAGAGGAACCCGATCAGAGACTATGCTATAGATTCCCAGCTTCCTGAGAAAAGAGCCTGGGAAAATTCCAAAGCCTCTAACAGCTTTGAGACCACCAACAGCAACCCTTCCATATGCTTTGAGTACTGTCTGATACTATTTTGTGAATAAATACTTAAAGCCTCTTGTAACTCACTAATTGCCTTCTGCTGTAAGCAGAATGGATCTTCCTGCATCCATCTAGTGGATAAGCAGTACAATTAACCACAAGAACCTTCTTTTCCAGTATAATGTTTGTGTTTGCTAGTTACTGCTTAAAATGTTCTAGCTTTGCCTGTCCCCTGTGTGTATCCAAATTGAGCATTTCAAACCTTGTAAATAAGTTCTCTGGCAAGATTTAGCGGTAATAAAGAGTTTTCGTAGTTATTAACAACCTTTGCCTGGATATCAAAATTAGTATCAATTATTAATTTTGCATAATTCATAACACCTCCAAGCACATACACAAAGAAATATTCTTTTTCTTTATTTTCTGAGGGCAGAAAGGTGGCTGGAAGGAAGAAAAAGTAAACAAGGCAAAAATATAGCTTTAGAAAAGCAGTAATAAAATCCAACAGCCAGAACTGGTGAACATCAGGTGAAAATGAAAACAAACTGAAACTATACCTCAGGATTTCAAATGTATGCATTAAACTACATAACTTTTTGATGCCAACAGACTGCATCTTAACTTGGTAATTCTAGGGTGTCGAGACAAACAGATGTTGTCAAAGACTGGCTAAGGAATGAAGAGATGGAAGTTTCTGAAGAATCACACTAACAAAATCATCTGGAGGCACCAACTACAGCTATCGACAACAGCTGGATCACAAACAACTCCTCTGAAAACAGAACTTCTTATCTTCTCTACTTCTATAGACTCAATGATGCTAAGACAAAACTATTTTAGTTTGGAAATCCAAAAATCTTCAGTCAATGGGCTTCAAGTCCCGTTTTATCTACTACAATTCAAATCAATAACAGCAAAATTGTAGATTATTAACCTTCACGTCAGACAACATTTTCATTTCACTTGTAGATAACTGACTTAATGAGTTAGTCATGACATATTAAAACCATTTTTTAAAATTTGATAAACATCTAATGGTACACATCCACTGAACATGATCTAAATAACAGCAATCACTCACATACCTCTGCCAGTGTTGATGGTGGTGGGACTGAAAGCCTTCCAGACAATGGTTTCACAGATATTGGTAGCAATGAACAGAGAAATCCCAGACCCCAAGCCATAGCCTTTCTGTAGCAACTCATCTAACAGCAACACAATCAAACCAGCAACAAAGAGCTGTGGGGAAAGCAATAAAACTGAGCAGAAACAGAAAATGAATCAAGACAAGAATTATGTATTCATTCCCAGTTTCAGTATTTTTATTCTGATGGTGAGTGATCATTATGCTTTTCATCTAAACATCACTCATGCAGTATTCTTGCCCTTTCACGTACAAATGCCTGTGCCTCCCACCTGGCAATGATCTCTGTGACTTGTCAGCACTGATGAAAACAAGCATTACTCCGGAAGCACTTTTTTCAAGTGTTTATGTTTGTGTGTTTACTGCTTTGCTCTACAGGATGATGTCTCAATGCTTTAGTGAGAAGTCCTCTACAGTACTGCACAGCAACTACTGCTTGCAAAGTCCACTGATTCCTGTGTTTTGAAACAAAGAGCCATTCCCACCTGAAACGTTTCTGCTATTAACTAAGCCAAATTCCTTCTCCTTTATGGACTGTTTGGAATTTCTCATATAGACACAGACAAAGCATGGTGCTTTTACAGCATTAAAAATAAATAAAAGGCAATCAGACATAGGAAGATTTCTCCTCCTGGCTACACTGTATCTAACCAGTCTCAGTTACACACAAAATAGCTCATTACAAACCTGAATTATAATAAGAAGGCAAATTCCAGCACCCATTTCAGCAGGATCTCCATACATTCCAGTCATAACATATACAATGGCTTGCCCAATGGTAATAATCATCCCAAATACTAAAACAAAGAGAGAAAGCAAGTCCTTTTAAAAATTCTGCTGAAATCACATACCAAAAAGATCTCACATTTAGTATCATTTAGGCACGCTGCTTTCTCCAAAATGAAACTATGCTCGTTAATTTTAATTGGGACAGTGCTTACATTTCTGAGCTCCATTGAACAAGGCTCTGTCTTTTGGAGTATCTCCAACTTCAATGATCTTCGCTCCAGCTAGCAGCTGCATGATCAAACCAGATGTCACAATGGGTGAGATACCTAATTCCATCAAAGTACCTAAACAGGAAGAAAAACCAGCACAATTGCCATTCAAGCATCTCTCCTGAAGAACCACAGCCTGAGGATACTGGGTCTGTGTCTTACTTTTGCTAGGTTAGAATCGATTTTCTATTCAGGAAAGCTGCATTTTTTAGAGATTGCAGCACCCAGCTGGGTGAGAACAAACTTCATAAGACACTTTAGCTTTTGTCTGTGGCCAGCCATGGTATGTGAGTGCCTACAGTGATCAAGGTCTTTAACAGTTTGGGAGTTAGCTAAACGCAAAAGCCAGGAGAAAAAGCAGGGCAGCTGACCCAAGCCAGCCAACAGAAGTATTCCATACCACAAATGTCACACACTATAAATCAGAAGGTTTACTCAGGGTGGTCTCTATGCCTGATGACTGCTATCCCTGGGGGGGTCTCATCCATCATTCTGCTCCTGAGGCCAACTCTCCCATTCACCGTGACCATGACACTTTCTGTGAGACTGTGATGCTCACAGTATTTGGCATCCAGCAGTCACTGCTGGCATGGTGCATCTCACAACTGCTGAGTCTGTCTTTTGTGTACTTTCTATTAGTATTAATACTAGGGGGGCTAGCATTATTTTATGTTACTACATCTGTTTCCAATGTGTTGGAAGGTTTCTGACCTCAAACGTTTTTCATAATGCTTCAAATGTATTCCAGCACAGACATAATCAAAACAAAGCTAACTTGTTTACCTTATTATCTTTGTGGGTGTAACAAAATTTGCCATTCCTAAATAATTTCTACCTTCACATTAGAGGGTTCCACTGATTCTTTTACTTCCAGCCAATTTTCCAAGACACTGATGAGGTCAGTGTCCTCATTTAGTGTCATGCATGCCAGGTCACTCATCTTAAGTTTCAGCCTTCTAGCATTAGTTTAAGTCTTCTTGCACATTTGGTTGGGATTCACATGTCTACTCTAAAATAAGTCAGCCTGGCTTTGCTAAAACATAAGCTTAATCATCTCCAATCTATAAATCATCTCCAACCTATAAAATCATTCACCCATAATGTTTCCAAAACGTTATGAGGTATTAAGTACCTTGAACACATAAGGTATTTTCTAGTCAATGCTCTTATACTGCAAATACTGCTGTTTGTAAGAGATGGGACAGAAGATCCTCTGTCCCATATACGCATCAGAAAGAGACTGATCTACAATTTGAAACACAATCACCCCAAGAATTGAGAGCCAAGATTAATCTCATCTCCATGTCAAAGAAAACCCCACTCCTAGGATGAACACTGTCAGGTTGGAACTATTCCACCCTGTACTCCAACCTCCCTGCCATGAGCAGGGACACTTCATAACTAGACTCGGCTGCCCAAGGCCTCATCCAACCTGACCTTAAACACTCCAAGGGAGGAGGCATCCACAACCACCCAGGGTAGCCTATTCCAGAGTCCCACCACTTTTTTACTGAAGAACTTCTTCCCAACATCTAGTCTAAACCTACTCTCCCTCAGCTTCAAACCATTGCCCCTTGTCCTATTGCTAGACATCCTTACAAGAAGTCTCTCCCCAGCCTTCCCATAGGATCCCTTCAGGTATTGGAAGGCAGCTACAAGGTGCCCTTGCAGTCTTCTCTGCTCCAGGCTGAACAATCCCAGCTCCCTCAGCCTGTCTCCATAGCAAAGGTGTTCCAGCCTTTGGATCACCTTTGCTGCCCTCCTCTGGACTCGCCTCCAATATCTCTGTGTCCTCCTTATGATGGGGACAGCAGAACTGGGCACAGTATTCAAGGTGGGGTCTCAGAAGAGCAGTGTAAACAGGAACAATCACTCTCTACTGCTCAAGTCTCAGTCAGTTCCAATGACATGTGTTAAGAAGTTCACAAATTGTTACAACACCACATCTGCGTTTCACAAAACTCAGCAGCTGAGCATTTTTCACCTGGTCTGTTCACAGCACCACAAAACAGAGAGAAAGGAAATCATCTACCAACCTCGGTTTGACGCAAGAATGACTCGCATCCAATAGAAGGGATCTGCGGAATCCGAGGACATGATTCCAAACAAAGGTATCTGTCACCACACACAGCCAAGACACAGAGAAAGCTTGCATTAATCCAAACAGCTTAACATGAAATGAGTCAACTGTTTATTATAATTTATTCCAACTTTTTATTAAATTACAGCAGAGCATAACAATGACAAAGATAATGGCACCACTTATTTCAACCCTCCAACTGGGACATGACTCAGAGGACTAAACTGTGTAAACTAAGATCCTTCTTTGGCAAAAAGCAAGAAAGCCCTAGAAAGAAGAGTCAGTGCATATAAACCAGACTGCTGAAGATGTAAATGCCCAAAAGATGCAGTTCTGAAGTACTACAACCCCCAAAAAGAACAGAGAAGCCATAAAATAAATAGCTCAGCCATTTGAAATCATTAGTAGGACTGAGAAAATCATAGATGATAATCTAATAATTTCACCTAAATTATCTCAACAGGGTTTTGTTTATTTGTTTTTCTTAACAAAAACCTGTAGCAAGACATCTTTGAGAAGACAGAAGAAAGCAAGGGTTATGTTTTTTAAATAGTCCTAAACAGAGGTTTTTTTCAGTACAAACTAAAGATACAGCAATGTGCTAGTTTGAAGCCAGCTAGAATGTTTTGGTGAGAAGAACTAGATTACAGGCTGTGAAAGGAAAACTATGATGATGTCTACTTCCCTCACAGGCTTGCTGAGACCCATAAGAACAAGAAATAAAAACAAGATAACCACTTCCACTTCTGCTGGGGAACTGGCTGAGCTGTATCTCTCTCTAGCCTCTTTGACTAATCCACTTTGCTTCCTAACTCCCCTGGCCGAACCTCCATTCTTCCTTGGGACCGGGGTAAGGTTGAGAGGGGCAGGGGGAAGATGAAGGGGTGGTTGAGAGCCCCTCCTGGGGACTCAGGTTTCTGGGAGGGCTGCTGTGTTTCTGGATTACCGTTTACTTTGTATATTTCTGTCTATAACTGTATATACTGTAAATATCTGCTTGTATATTGTGCTAGCTGCAAATATAAGCTTCATTCATATTTCCAGAGCCAGCTGAGCCTAGTCTGGGTGATATCTATAGTGTGTGGGGGTGGGGAACACCAAAACCATCACAAGCAAGAATTACAATGTAAACGTCTTCCTCCAGCAAGTTTAAATACTCCAATTCTACAGCTGGCAATATGTTTTAAAATAGCCCATATGGAACCATCAAAGTTAGCCAAGTTTATACAAATCCTCCAATGTTCTATATGCCAATTCTACAGCTGGCAATATGGAACCATCAAAGTTAGCCAAGTTTATACAAATCCTCCAATGTTCTATATGCCATACTGAGGGATTTTGAGCTCTCTGAAACTCTTTTTAATCACAAAAACAGTAAACAAGGAATCCAGTCAATTTTACACACTTATCCCTAAAAACTTGAGTCTGAATCCACAGATTTCCTACTCAACTGCTACAGTCTTATGTATAGATTTAAAACCTTAATGGTGTATATATCCAGCACCTACAAAACACAGATATTCTTCTAGCTCTGGCATCATTCCTGTCTCCTTCTCCCAAAAAAACACAGGTAAATACAAGTGCTAGGTTTTACCTTTTAAACAGTCTCTCAGAGTTTTAAAGGAAGATTATTAAATTACTGCTCCAGAGCCTGGAATGGGTAAGTTAATAAATACAACACAAAAAGCTTACTTCTGAAGCTGTAGGGTTCATCTAAACTGTTCAAAGAGGTCTAGAAGCTCTAAATATATATATATGAAGTAACCCACAGCTTCTCATTTTCTGCAATATCTAAATACTCATTAAAAATGCCAACACTGACTCTTCACAACCCAGGTACAGGTTCTAAGTAATAAAGAACACGTAGATGTTTACAAAGACCTGTGTTTTGGAGGGCTTTTACCTAACATTTTTGCCATCCACAAAATACCCCAAATCTTGAATGTCAACTTAAACATATAAAAAAAAAAAAAAAAACAACATTTTTCTGCAATGTTCACAACCCATCAGCTTGGTCAACAGAACTCAGGTAAAAACAGTCATTTTATTTCACTTTTAAGCTTGTTATTGCTAAAATTTAAGCTTATCTATGACCAGAAGGTAAAGAATGCATAATAATGCTCAGTTTTAAACTACTCAATAAATAATTAGCTTGGACATTTACTCAGCAGCCAGCATCAGTGTTTGGCCAGGTGCACTGAGCTGGGATGCCCAGATTAAGTGGTAGGTGTCTCATTCCTGGAAACATTCAAGGTCAAGTTGGATAGAGGTCTGAGGAATGGGATCTAGTTGTGGATGGGCCTGCTCACTGCAGGGCAATTGGACTAGATCACCTTTAGAGGTCCCTTCTAACTCAAACCATTCTATGATTCTATAATGACGAGAAAAAAGATGATATATTTTAGACTACATAGAAATCATTAGTTTCTGAAAACACATGTAACCAATAAAGACTATTACAGAGAATCACAGTTCTTTAGCTGAACTTTAAGGACTTAACCATAAAAATACACATCTCAAACTGGTAGGTCAACATGAAACAAGAAATTCTCACACTTCTGGCATTGTACTTCAGATGCACAGAACACACATTATCAGAAATACAGTATCACAGTATCACCAAGGTTGGAAGAGACCTCACAGATCATCAAGTCCAACATCAACAGACAACATCAATGACCTACCTGGCAGCATACTAAGAAAATGAAGAGAGTGATGGCCGTCCATAGCACCTTCTCTCTGAACTGAATCTACAGAACAGATTATAGAGATTCACGTGTTCAGTTTATGTAGAACTTCCACTGCACTCTCACATTAGTACTAAATGCTACATCATTCAGAATGAAATGCAAAGATACCAAACCAGAAGGCATAATTTCTTATTAAAATTTATTTTTATGATGATTTCAGATTTTCAGAGAAAGAGACAGTCATGGGCTTCTGTGCAAAGAGATTATAGGTGATCTGGCAGATAGCATGGCACAGCATTCAATCAGTAGAATATATTTTCTATATAGTGTTCTAATACAGTGGGTATTTACAGAAAAGCTAAAACTATGGACACAGAAGAACAAATATGAAAGATTCTTGAAAAAAAATCCAAAACTTAGTCCTTGAGCCTTCAACAAATTTGAAGCACTGTTTGGTAAGGATGGCTGTTATTAAATTAAAGCACTATGAAGTTTTCAATAAGATTTCACTGCTGTAAAAAGAACTCATAAAAAGCAATGAAAAATACTTAAAATTGCTTGTTTTAAACAGTGTTAGAGGAAGCTCAAATTCACCATTATATAATCTTGACAAAAATGATAAAATAATTTTAAAAGACTCTTTAACTTCCAAAATATTTCTATCTATAGATATTACGTATCCCTTAGAAAAGAATGTCAGAACACTGATAATTTGATCTCAGGGTCATAAGATTGGAGGCAACTGAAACTAGTGCCAAGTGTAAAAACAGAAGAACCACAAGATTTAAGTTTGAACCAGAGGATTGATCAAAGCGTGAGGGAGAAAGAAATGCACTTGAAGAGTACACAGAGAGATAAGATGCAGTGTTATGTTCAAGTTGCCAACCCTCCTCCAAGGATCACAAACATTAGTACAAGTGCGTTCACTGTAGACAACAGTACAGCAGCTACTAAAACACGGCATGACCTAACTGTAAGATAGAGCAGAAACACTAGCTTTCTGCCTCCAACTACTGAATCTGTCTGTAGAGAGGTAACGAGGATTAGTACCTGATTTTATAGGTGCTGAATACCCACAAGCGAGACAGCAAAAAGCAGTGCAGCAGTACAGCTTCTCAAGCAAAAGAAAACCCAGAAGCAGTCTGTACCTTTGTATGTGAAAGTATGCACTTACTTAAAGGCAAAATAATCCCAGTAATTTTCTTACTGATATCAGCTCACTCTTTTAAAAAAAGAGGCCAGATGCTAAATACACTTACAGCACAAAGTTAAAGAAGAAAATTAACAACAGCAGCAAATAAATGCAAACAGTATCTTGTTAGACTTTATGCAGTGCTGACCCACTTTACCACGGGCTGTTTGAATTTATAAAATTCAGATTTTCAGCAGAGACTTTTAAAAAGAAAACTGCTTAACCAAATTTCTCTGCAGCACAACAGTTAACCTTGGCTTCTGAGGCTTCAGTCAAGCTCCACAACTGCCCTGGCTTGCTCTGTAACTAACCTGAATATCAGCATTAGAAAAATTCTGCGTTACCCAAATCACAGCTATTCACAAGGAAAGCAGTCTCTATGATTCAAAAAGACAAAAAAACAAAAGGAGGCATCCAAATTCATATGCCAGGAACAGCAAAATACAGATTGGTGCCAAAATATTCCAGCCACAAATGGTAGCAAGTACAGGGACAGTACATTTCATCATCTGATGAGATTCACTTGGACATTTTATTCCTTTGACATTTTTCTTAAAACCTGTGAAAATTAAGCAACTTAAGCATCATCTTCTTGGTGTTCTGAACAGTTTGTTCTACTTAGAAAAATCTGTGTGTATGAGGGAAATGTGAACTAACTACAAAAGCAGCAATTGCTTCTGTTAATAGAGTCAGCCAAAACACAAAAGCAACATTCCCTAGTGACAGAAAAAGCTCGTTGTCCTCATCAACAGTAATGGCAAAATGATTCAGTAAGAGCCCAATTGCATCAAAACTTCATTGTAACTTAACAATCAAGAGAGAAAATAGATTATTTGTTCTTCTTTATTTTGTTATCTTAATTTCATATCCTGGCCTTAACCAATCCACTAAGCCCATTACTAGTGATGTCTGTGAGTGACTGCTTGCAAGACAAAAATAAATAACAAAGAATTACAGTGATATAGAATGACCTAGGTCACTTAATAAAATATAGGCAATGAATGTAACTTTAAATGGTCAAAGGGCTCTTCAGTCTAGGAAATACCTTCACAGTTGTATTTTCACTTCACATTTGTGCAATGCTGGCAACTGGCAGCCATTGCTTAGACAGTGACCTAGATAGTAATAAAGACAAAGTGACCCAAATAAAGAGGATAGGCATCTCGGCACATCTCTGGGCATCCTTCATCTGCTGAGAGAGGACATGGGCAAATCAAGCCCCTCTTCCTCTCTGGCAAATAGAAAGAGAGGAGGAAAAAAAAACAACTAAAAAAAAAAAGGGGGGGGGGAAGAGAGAAAAATCACATCTATGAAGGAGCTTTACAGAAACATATCTGTAGATTTGTCCCAGCTTCTTCTTCTCATCCCACTTCATTAGACAAAATTAGGATGGATGTAGCAAACTAATCACAGATACACCATAAATCAGCACCAGAAGACTGCACTAAGGTTCACAAATGGGTACCTTCCACTCACATCTGGTTTATCCAAATCTTAGCATAAGGTCTGACTCTGCAGGTTCCAGCTCTGAAGATGCCTTTGTCTGATCTAATTATTTGTTTGGAAACCTGTCTCGAGGGGGAAAGATGCTGGAAAGCAACAAGTTAAAATGGAAGGAGTAAAAAGCCAGGATTACTCTCAATCTTTTCAGTACTCAACTCCAGAGGGCAATAATCAGCAGTTTTTATTGGATCCTCTCCACTCAATCCAGCAGGCTCAGCTACGGGTACTAGCACAATCATCTCTGCATCCAGTCCTAACCTTAAAGAACCTGTCATCAAGTAAAGAGGATTCTTGCAGACAGTGTCATGTTCCCAGCTACATATTCCCTTTTAACAATATAAGAATCAGTATTTAAGTCTTCAGGAATATCCATGTCAGTCATGACAATGAATATTAGGTAAGTTTCTTACTCTAATTAAAACCTTTATCACCTAAGTGCTACGTGGTTCCTTGAGTTCTGGGACTAAAAACCAGTGAGTGTTTGCTTTGGTTTGAGGGTTTTTTATTTGTTGTTTGGTTTGGGGTTTTTTTTGAGAAGGGAGGTCTTTTCCTATCTGTAGAAATTAACTAATTTTAAACTAGAAAATGTGCTGAGAAATTGGAGAAGCTTCTAGGACTAAGGGAATGGAGACATCAGCTGTAAATTAGCTCAGTCCATTGATTTCACAACAAAGAAAAGAGTCACGTCCAGTACGTGAACAGGGAGCAATTACCTGAACTATATTACAGATCACTTTCCTATTTCAAAGTCAACAATGGCTATTGGAGTGGAAAATACTTTGTGGGAAAGGAAGAACTAAATTTGTGTTCCTGAATTATAACACAAGTCTTTGCAAAGTAATACATAAGACATCTCAAAACACAGAGTTGTAACCAGTACTGAAAGCCAACACAAGTACCCAAAAAGACAGCAGTGGTATCCACAGAGAAAAAAACAAAACCCAAACTTGAAAAATCTTTTTAGGTGTCTCAAAATAGATTGAGTTACTTGAAGTTGAAACTAAATAAACTCAGTCTAGAGGTAAGACTTAAAAAAAAAAAATAGTTAGGACAATTACTAAGTGGATCAACTTCTCAGAAGCTGTTAAGAATTGATCAGCATGACAATATTTCACCATAACATGGATTCCCCCTCCTACTTGAGGGCACGTTGTATATCAGAGCATGGACTTGAATATCAAGATACTCTTTTAGCTGTGGCCCAACAGAACTGAGAGCACAATGTGGGACTCACCTTTCTTTCTGGTTTCTGGATTTCAGGTAACACTGCACAGAATGGCTTAATAACTTCTAAAAATTTAACTGCTCCAGAAAAAGACAGACACACACACACAAAAGAGAGAAAAAATACATTAATGAACCTTCATAAATTTCTAGGACTTCATACAACTTCAACTTCAAGGAGACAAAACAAAGTGCAAGTAACGGTTTTTGAGTGAAATGTCTGAAAATTAATGTCCTGTTCTTAAAAAAACCCCTGAAAACTAAGGAAAAACGAGAAAGAAAACTCTTGTTCTAATCAGACATGGCCCATTCTTTTTTTCCACAGCTGGAACCATTTTAGATGAGAAGTAGCACTGTATATATCACCAGAAGTGAACTAAATTGTATTCCATCTAAAAATAAATGACCTAGTATCAGTCTGTGCTAGTTAAACACAGAAGCAAAAGACAGTGACATCCAAAAGCATCCACACAGATGTGCTTTACAGAAGCAGTTAATCCAATCTACAAAATCCTACTTTAAATCACTGCAGCACTTATTCTGATTGGGACTTTGGAAACAATTCTCTTCACAGAACCAAAGAATGGTGGGGTTGGAAGCAGCTTCTGGAGATCATCTAGTCAAACACCCCTGCTAAAACTGGTTCGCCTAGAACAGGCTGCACAAGATCGTATCCATGAGAGTTGAGAATCTCTCCAAAGAAGGAGATTCCAAAACCTCTCTGAGCAGTCCGGTCCAGTGCTCCATCACGCCCAAGGTACAGAAGTTTTTTTCTCTTAGAAACCCAGAAAGGATCAACAGTTTGAGCTCTTTTTCTGGAACAATAAAAATTTTAAACAAAACAAAAACAAACAAACACCAAAAAAAAACACCCAAACCAATCAACCAAACAAAATCAGTGCATATATGTTTGGTGAGAACTATGTCCTGCAAGGCTTGTACGTGACTCCCAGCCTAAGAACATTTGGATAGCCACAGAAAACAACCATCAGTCTCTCTTCAACGAAAAAGCATCGCATGTCAAGTTAAGTAACATTCTGGCCGACATATCACGTTTACTTTTACACTTTGCTGAGACATCTTTCTCCCTCGTTAAACTGCAAGCCCCGAGACATCTTTCTCCCTTATTAACCCCAGTCCCTCAGGCGGCACACCAGAAGGTGCACCCTGTTCCACAGAAGGCGGCACGTCTCCCGTGTTAAAAAAACTAAGGCCAGAGGGGAAAAAAATAACCTAGCACAAAGAAGTGCCAAGCAGCGACTCGTCTCACCCTCTGCCCGGCTGCTCGGGAGGCTGGTGCCCCGCTGCCGGCGTCCCCCGGGCCCGTCTGGGGCGGGCGCGTCAGCCACGCCGCTACCTCAGCCTGCCGGGCCGGCGACCAGCCACATCCTCCCCCGACACAGGCAGCGACCCCACAGCCCGGGCCGGCTTCCCGGTCCGCCCCCGCCCATGGAACGATGCTGTCCGTACTCACTGCCCATGGCGGCGGCGGAGCCGACCACCTCCTCAGCCGCTGTCAGCGCCGCTGCCCTCCGCCGGCGGCTGGCGCCGTGACGTGAGGCGGCCCGCAGCGCCCCGCCCCCCGGCGCGCGGGCACATCTCCGGGCGCCTCTGCCTGCGCCGCGGGGCTGGCTCTGCGCGGGCGGCGGGGGAAAGCCGCAGCGCCGCCGCTGACGACGCACCGAGCGCCGCCCCGCCGGCTCCTCCGAGGCGAAGGCAACGGCGGCCGCGGCTCGGGTGGGAAACGATCGCCACTGCGGGGAGGATCAGGCTGTCGGTGAACAGCCACAGCTAGGAAGGACCCGCAGTAGGCTGTCCTCCCAGAATGCTCGGTGTGCCCGCGGTTCGGCGCGGCGCTGCCCTGCCGGCGTTCCGAGGCGCTCTTACTGCCCGTGCCATGGCTTTGGCCGAAAAGATCTTCTGAGATCATTACCAAACTCTATCGGGAAAAACAACAACAAAAAAGCGACCGTTTTAGCATTTTTACAGCTTCTGTGGCGGTTTCTGCATCTCAGCCCACACACTACAGTACACAAGTGCCATCACCCTTTCCAGTTGGCGTTTTTGGCTAACACACATAAAGCTTCGGTTCTGGTTGTTTTTAGGAGGGACATCGAGATGCTTGAGCGTGTCCAGAGAAGGGCGACGAGGCTGGTGAGAGGCCTTGAGCACAGCCCTACGAGGAGAGGCTGAGGGAGCTGGGATTGGTTAGCCTGGAGAAGAGGAGGCTCAGGGGTGACCTTATTGCTGTCTACAACTACCTGAGGGGTGGTTGTGGCCAGGAGGAGGTTGCTGTCTTCTCTCAGGTGGCCAGCACCAGAACGAGAGGACACAGCCTCAGGCTGCGCCAGGGGAAATTTAGGCTGGAGGTGAGGAGAAAGTTCTTCACTGAGAGAGTCATTGGACACTGGAATGGGCTGCCTGGGGAGGTGGTGGAGTCGCCATCCCTGGGGCAGTTCAAGGCAAGGTTGGACGTGGCACTTGGTGCCATGGTCTGGCCTTGAGCTCTGTGGTAAAGGGTTGGACTTGATGATCTGTGAGGTCTCTTCCAACCCTGATAATACTGTAACACTGTGGTAATGTCCCACGAAACTCTCCTGTCCAGGCACTAGGATTTGCTGTGCTACAGACTTGCACAACTTGTACATCACCTTACTTGTCTCCATCCTGAATGAAGTGCCCTGCACACACAGGAAACTTGCTCTCACATAATGTGCGTTTTGTCATTGCTGCTGCTGTTTTCTGAAATGCTTTTGTGCAAAAAGAATCAGCACTCCTACGCGGAGAGCCAAGTGCGTGTGCAGAGTACCGCAAACAGGCTGAAAACAGACAGTGGTGTTTAGTATATTCCTCAGTGACACAGACTGTAGGAGCAAGTGCACTTCCAGCACGTTTACAGGCGACACCAAGCTGAGTGGTGCAGTTGATACACTTGAGGGAAGGGATATCATCCAAAGGGACTTGGACAAGCTCAAGATGAGGCCCAAGTGAACCTCGTGATGTTCAACAAGTGCAAGGTTCTGCACCTTGTTTGGGCCAAGACCCAATAATAATAGAGATGAGGAATGTACTGATTAAGAGCAGCCCTACAGAATAGGACTTAGGTGGATGAAAAGCTGGACGTGGGCCAGCAACATACACCAGCAGCCCAGAAAGCCAACTGTATCATGGGGTCTATCAAAAGCAGCATGACCAGAAGATAGAGGGAGGAGAGTCTGCCCCTCTGCTCCACTCTTGTGAGACTCCACCTAAAGTACTATGTCCAGGCCTAGAGCCATCAGCACAAGAAAAACATGGACCCATTGAAGCAGGTTCACAGGAGGTAACAATAACTACCAGAGATCTAGAACACCTCTCCTATGAGGAAGGCTGAGAGAGTTGGTGTTGTTCAGCCTGGAGAAAAGAAAGCTCTGGGGAGACCTTATTGCAGCCTTTCAGTACTTTAAGGGGAGCTTGTAAGAAAGATGGAGCAATCTTTTTAGCAGAGCCTGCTACAACAGGAGAAGGGGTGATGGTTTGAAACTACTAAAGGGGAGATTTAGACTAGGTATAATGAACTTTTTTACAACAAGAGTGGTGAAACACTGGCACAGATTGCCCAGAGAGGTGGTGGATGTCAAGTTGGACAGGGCTGTGAGCAACCTGATCTATTTGAAGATGTCCCAGCTCACTGCAGGGATTTAGACTACATGACCTTTAAAGGTCCCTTCCAATACAATGCATTCTATGATTATATACACCCAAAATTTGTGGGAGAAATGGCATTGACCCCTAACTCAGCAAGTGCTATGTCTTGCTCCTGGTAGCTGTTAGCCATTGTGGAACAGCAGGCTATCTGCATCAGCAATACCAAGGAGAACTGTGTTGGAGCTCTGCCTCCCTTGTCCCAGCATCCCTGGAGGGCTCCATGGCATAGTAGTGCTAGCCTGGGGGCATCTCGCTGAGCAGTACCACAAAAATAGCTGCATCTGCCCCTGGGAAGATAAACTGGGCTCTGAATACCAGAGCATCCTTTATGTGGTTTGATAAGCAAACGTCCACAGCCTTTGTGTAGGTGGTGCAGAACAAGGCCTGGCTCAGGCCAAGTGAAACTTAGCATACTGGGTCTGCTCTTCTTTGTTTGCATTGTCAGCATGACAGAAGTGTCGGTTTATATAATCACCAGCTTGAAGTCAAGGCTGATGATTGTGCTCTATAATCTCCTTAGCTACAGCTGCAGCCAAAACAATGCTACTCCTCGGCCTCCTTTTTCTAGCCACAGACATGAAGGTTCTCTGTGAGCAGAGCACCAGAAGATAAACTGTACAAAAAGTACCAAGTATGACAAAAGTGCCTGTTTGGCCACAGTGCCTGACAAATGTCCAAACAAAATATATCCACATCCCTGTAAAAGAGCAGCTGCTGTTATCAGACAATATCTATGGTTAAAAACAGAAGTGAAGGACAGGCAGAGCTCCAGCAAAGGTGGTTTCTACCTGGAAGAGTCTGCTACCTGGGGACTATGGCAAGAAATCCTCAGAAATCTGAGAAGAGCAGAAGTTCAAAGTGGAGTACATCGTCATTAGGTGAAGCTGTTCAGAATGTGTAAGGAGTTGTAGTTTGCTAGAGCAAAATGAAAGAAATGTGATTTCATGTCACTGTGACAGATGAGCTAGAGCAATCACATGAAACAGGCTGCAGAGCAGAGACCACAGAGGTTACTTCTGGTTAAGAAATGGATGAGTGAAATAATTAGGATATAACACCAAAGGAGGCTTCAGAGATGCTTTTGGGAGCTGCTTTTCTAGGTGAATGCCTACCCTGCCTATGATGTGCCCCCTTCCTCACCCACCAGGACTTCCTGTCTGGTAGTGCTGGATTTGGTTAAACCCCACTTGTTTATTTTCAAAAAGGTCTTTTTGTCGTGGTAGGTTTGTTTAGTTTGAGCATGCTTACCCAGGTAACTCTGAGAGGAGTAAGAAGGTGCCAACTTCACACTGACAACTAGACTGGAAAAGAAAAAACACTGGTAAAAATGCTGTGGTGATGGGAGAGCTGTCATGGGGCAACAGAAGGGCTCTCAACACTGGGGTCTGCTTGTCTTTTACCTTCCACTGCCTTCTGGCTTCATCATTCTCCCACTTAACCCTTGGTTATTTATCATTTGGTTATTTGGTTATCTTGGTTATTTATCATTCGCTTCCCAATGCAGATTCATTTCTTTCCTTTCTCCAGGTGACAGCTGTACCAAAACCTTCACTCAGGAGCTGCTAAGGCTTTCCACTAAGGAGGAACTGGGCCTGTCTGCTGAAGTACAAAGCATGTGGCTACAAAAGTGTCTCAGCAACTGGGAGTGGAGGGCAAAGGGATTTTCCTTGTATTTCTTCCAAAGATAATTAGCTGAAAATGTTACACAAGCTGAAACAAAAGGAGGAGCAGTGGAGTAACAGAATCTTTTGGGACCACTAACAAATACCTTGCAGAGCTCTCCCTGACACTTAGGCTAGTCTTCTAAATGGATGCAGAGCTCACAGATAATGTGGAAAAAAAAGATGAGATTCAGAAGAAGCCCTCACAGGACCCTCAGGACAAGGTGCAAGAAGGGGAAGACCCATGGTCACCCCCTGCTTATGAGAGTTTGTCATGGTTTGAGAGGTTCCAGGTTATTCCAGAGTCTCTAAGAAAACTACAGAAACCAAGATCCATCCCAGGGGATGAACTAGTTGCCTCCAGATATCCTGATTGTTATTCAGTCCCATAATCCTGCAAATACTTTAAAAATAAGCAGCAAAGTCAATTCACTCTCTTTCCTCCCTGCCTCTCCAGCTTCTCCAGAGGAATCTTATCTGGGTAACTAGGTAACCATGTAGGAGGTACCCTGTAGGCCAGCAGCCTTCAAGGCCGTGGCCCACAGTAAATTTCAGCTTGTTTGGGTCCTAAATGGGAGACAAGGGGGGATGGGAGAAAATGAGCGCTGGGGTTTTGGTGGTGGATTTTGGTTCAGTTGGCTGAAAAAGTTTTTTTGGGGAATTCTCATGTATCCTGTATTAGGTGTTAAGGATTCATGTATGCCATATCTTTTCTTGCACATCTTTAAATACAATCTTTCTGTATTTTCATCTCCAGTTCAGCGAGAGCCTCATTATTTTCCTGCCCCTTTTTCCTTAGAAAAAGAGTAAAGTAGAATAATCTCAGTCTGTTGCATTCTTGCACAAACAACTACGACAGAGTTAAAGCTGAACTCCTTCTGCTCACCTTGTCTTGTTGCTGGAGCAAAGGTGCCTTCTGGGAACTTTTTCTAATGGCTTGAACATCTGCATCTATTTGAACTCCTTCAAAATACCTGGCTGCTACTCTTCTGTTTTGTCATTTGCTGCTATTCCTTTCACTGATTTCTTCTATAACCTGTTTACATCTTTTCAAGACATGTGATTCCTACACTGTAAAGAGTTTTTGCTCAGTAACAACCCAAGAGGCATCCACATGAAGATCTATCCCAATGAAAAAAAAAAAAAAAGCTAGACCAATAAAAAGCTAAACAACAAAAAAAAAAGCCAAAAAGCCATCATGAATTTTTTGCTATGGCAGAATTTTTTTGTAAGTCACTTCAACCCCCTAATTCTCCCACCTATCATCTTTCCAGCTTCTGGCACATTTGAAAGAGACCTCACCATTACACATTTCAGCAAGCTGTCCCTCCAACTCTTAGCAGCCTGCCTCATTTCACCTTTCTTTTTAGGTTGATACAGTCTGGGGCTCTTTTCTATTGCTCTTACTTTGTCACAACTTCAGCCTTCTTCCAGAAAGATTGTGGAACTAAGGGCCACTGAAGGAAGTAAAGTCTCAACAACAGTACATATTCTTGAGAACTGGTGATACAGAACAGCAGCCTCAGACTGAATAAGATGGTTTATTAAATGTGCTTCTCTCTGGTTTTACTAGTGAGAAGTTGTGCATTCTTCTCAACACGGAAGTCTGAACACAATCTTAGGATTAAGGAAAAAAAAAACCTAAATAATAAACAAAATATCCAGAAGGACACTAAGAAGAATTTCCCAGGCAGGAGGTAGCGTCACTTTTCAGGCTAGCCTCTTAAAACTGATTTAGCCTCAATAAAATATGCCTTTAAAATATGGCATGATCCATGCAGCAGCCTTCCACTCTGCAAGCTTGATGTGAAACCACAGCTCCTCCATGCAAGAGAAACAGTGGTGCCCAAAGCCTTCAGGAGCTATCCTGAAGCTCTCCCCTCACCTCAGGAATCTTGCTTTAAGAAGTACTATATTGAGAAGAGCAGCAATAGCTGCAACAAATCCATTTGTGGCCCACAGGAATAGAGAAGAGAAAATCCACAACACTGCTATAGAAATGGCTCATTCCCAGGCATGGGGAAGCATTTATTCAACCAAACAGCACTAACACTTCCATGGAAGTACATGTCTCCACACATGCACCACTCCAGGGAACTGTCAAGCACAGATAAGCAACATGTTTCAAGGTATTTTATAGCCACCTCACTGATCTGCCCACTGGATGGGATTTTGTTCTTTTTTTTTCCACTTTAAAAAGATGTTTTGTAGAAAACACTATAAGAGAACAAGAAGCATTTAGAGTAGGCAGGCATCAGCGTTCATTCTGAGGTGTTCCACATGAAAAAATAGCTTAATTGTTCCAGTTATTATTTTCTTTTCATTTTGGAGAACTAAGAGTCTTAAGGGTCTGGGTTTTGTTCTTCTTCACAGGAGGAGGCACCAAACATGATTACCAGCAGAAGTCTGTCCATTGAAACTTTAGATAAACGTGTTGGTAAGAACATCTTCCTGCTGCTGGTGGTGTAAGGTTCCAATGCCAACTGCTGGGGCTGGTAAAGGAGGTCTACTTACGAGACGGAGCTGAAATTTGAGCCAGGAGGAAATGATTAATGAAGTACCAGCACAGGATTGTATCTTGAGGTCCTCTGATGCCATGGTGACATCTGCTGTCATATATTGGGTATTCCCAATTGGAAGTAATGCAGGAAGTTATTCTCCGTCTCCCAAAGCTCATCACTCCAAGAACATTTCAGTGCATGACTGAGCAACCTAATAGGACATGTCCATGCCCATAGCAGGGAGGTTGAAACTAGATGATCTTTAAAGGTTCCTTCCAACCCAAACCATTCTATGATTCTATGATCTGCCAAAGTGAATGACAGCTTTGCAATCTCCAACTACTCACTGCAAGCATGTTGTTTCCTACCTGGGAGCTTTCATCATCCTGTCTACTTTGACTAAACACTAAGTAGGAGAAATCTCCAGGTCTGCTCATCACCACTAAACTGTGCTTTACAGAGCCTAAGTAGCTTAATTTGGTTAATACATAGAGATTCATTATTTTATAGAAGCACCACAGAATTCTGCATTCAAGAACAACTCCAAAGTTCATTTTAAAAATTAAAACACCATGGGGACATCTTACCTTAACCCCCAGCTGCTTTTCAAATCGTGGTGACACAAAGGACCATGGGCCCATGTTCTGTGGTTCTTCTTGACTCCAGATGAAGACTAAAGGAAGGATAAGGGTACATTACAAGTGTACTCAGCAGCTCCAGAAAAAAACTTTTTTTCTTTTGTAGCACCTCTGTCTTTTTTATTTTGTCATTAACTTTGAAATGAAGGCTTTCCAGGTTGAATTCCCTTGCCAGCTACAGCTTGCTGAAGTCAATCTAAAAGGATGTTCATCATGAGGGTATACAGTGTGTAGATTCTGCTTTTCTAATGCTGTTTAGCTATTTAAAAGGCTACACTGCAAAGACTAATGCAGAAAATGCCCCAAATGGTTCCCTTTGACTTTCAGTAGTGCTTTATGGAAGCTGACAACAGCCAAGAGACAAGTTCTTCTGTCAGAAGTGGTAAACATTTGTACTATCTCACTTTAGAAACACTAGAAGTACAGGGGGAAGTGGAAGAAGGAAAAAGTCACTACAACTCTTCATCATGTAAGGCAGGCAACAAATCTGGTTCAGTATTTCAAAGAGTCTAGAAACAAAAGAAGTTGAAATCTGGATAACCTTTTGCACGGCTGTATTTGCTGAGTTCTTGCTGTAGAGCTTCCAGGGGGAAAGGACAGAGTTCTTCAAGTCTCAGAATAGCTGTGTTGTGCTGTTTCTCTCCTAGTGTCTCTCTCTGCTTCACCAAAGCATAGTAATGTTTACCAGAACACAACACCACCTGGGTGACACTAAAGAAAAAAAAATGTTTCCAAGTTCAGTGTTTTACAGAAACTATAAACAGAAGAGTTTCAGGCTTTAAACAAAAACAACCATCCAAACTTTAAAGACAACTTTATGAAGCTAAATTTCTATCCCAGACCATCTTTTTGTCCCTTCTTTGCCTTTCCTCCCACTCCCCTCCATTAGATGGCAAACTTTGGGCACAGTATGCCAAAGCTCAGAGGTACTGTTTCTTCAATAATCCTGAGAGTTACCTTACAGTGGAATTCATCTCTCTCAACTTTAACCATCTAAAAATTAAACACATGTTTGAAGCTAGTCATCTGTGTCATCTGTGGAGAATACACCAGAGAGGGACAGAAATATCTCCAGAGTACAAATCTCTCTCATACCAAAGAGGGACTGCCCTCTGGAAATATGCAGTGCCATCCAGCAATCAGAGAGGTCTTGGCTGCCCAGACAGGGGCAAGGAGACAAACTTCAGCCTTTATGCCTCACCATCTTATTTAAACAAGATGCTAAGCTGCTTCTAGTCTTTCAATTGTGGATGAGGATGCAAACATCAGGGATGCTGCCAAGACTCTGGTACTACTGGGGCAAGGACCAGACAAGCACCTTACAAGGGAAAAAAACAAAGGCCAAAACTGTCCATTGTGAACAGGATTCTCTAAAATACTTGGAGGGAATGAGACAGACACACATCATTATTACTGCCCTAACTTCACTTCATCAGCTCAGGTGTTCCAACAACAGACCAGAATTCTGCATCTCTTGAACAGCCAAGTCTAGATGAGGGGCATCTCTGACCATGGCAGGGAGGCTGAAGCAGGTGATCTCTGAGGTCTCTTCCAACATATGCCATTCTATGATTCAGTTAACAGCTGCCCCTAGCAACTGTGAGCTAATGGGTATGGTGCAGAGTAGTACCCAATAGATCAGTAAATGTGGTCACAACCTCCCTGTAAGGGCAAAAGCTGAAAGCCTGAACACTTTACTGTTATGCAGAGAGATAAAACTACAAGCAAATAAACAGATGAAAAGGAAAGAAATAAGTAAAACTTTAAGTCATCCACCATAAAGCAACATCTTACCCCTTAAGTCACCTCCTTCATATTACCTCAAACTTGAGCTGTTACGTAGGAGAAAGGAAGAGGACATCCTTTCTGAGCTTTTCCTCTAAGAAAGGAGAGTTACCTTTTAGGATCTACAGAGGAGTCACCAATGACAGGCTTGAATGTTGTTCTTGGAGCCATTTCTTCAAAACTTGATACAGCAGCCTGCATGGGGGAGAATTGGAAATTACAAAACCTTGCTGCCTTTTTTTGGGCCAGATAGGAATTGACAGAGACAAAAGACACAACCTTCCCTCTTCCTCCCATTCCCACTCACACAAATGAAAGGTGGGATGATAAAGAATCAACTCTACGCCTAGCTCACCTCCACCCAGCTTTAATCCTCAACCTATCCTGCCCTAAACAGATAAAGCCCCATAGATTTGACCCCAAAAGAGAGAGAGAGGGAAAACAAGAAAAAGGAAAAGAAAGTTTTTCATCTTACAGGAAGTCTGAGTAACACTTTGGGAGAAACAACAATGAGAGGTTTCCTGAAGTTTCGGACCATTTGCCGACGGAGTAAATGAAAATACTGTGCTGGGGTAGTGGGATGCACAACTGACATGTTGACCTGGTCCCCATCAACTCCCTCTTCAGAGCTGTCACACATCTGTGTAAGGGAAGCATGGCAACATCTTGTCAAGAAGCAAGCAGTGAGACGAATATACGAGACAGAATCCAAGCACATAAGACACATGGACTAGAATAAGAACTGAAGAACAAATATACCAATCCAGACACTGATTACAAGGGAAGAACAACTTCAGAGAAGAAATGGTTTTAGCTTTTAACTGCTAAGATTGTATCTGAACTGCAGATACAGCAGACTGTAACTAGGGCAAGACAGTTTGAATTTCTAACAGTGGAGAGGTCATAACTCCATCAGAGTGACAGCATCCCTCTAAATGTGTTGCAAACCCCTCCTTAAGCCACTACTCAGATGCAAAGGCTTACTTACTGTAGTCACAAGGGCACAACAGGGGATTTTTTTAATACTCTTTTTGGTGAAAATGTGCTGCAGATTTCCTACCTGGTATTTCCAGCATTCAACTGGTGTGCTGTGTGCCACTCTGTGAGTGGTTTGTACAAGAGGGTGGCTTCCTGTTTCAGATGCCAGCCCCTCTAAGTGTGTTCTATTAGAGGTCTGCTATTTGCAGTTCAGCAAATGGACTCACTCTAGTACAGTGACATTGCTGAGAAGCAGCACCCAGAAAAGAGACAGCAAGGAGCAGTGAAGCACATCCCATTAGGGCTGTCTACAGAGTGCAGGGCCTTCGTGAGCACCACACAAATCTCACATTAGGAAATTTCATGTTCCCAGACACTTACCTGGGCAAGTGACAGACATACAAGGGGAACGGTAAGCATTTATTACAGGGTTCAGTCAGAGTCTTGCACCACAGCTCTTGTGGCAGCATCCAAACAAATAATCCTTCCTCACCACTTCTAGACCAACACTTTCTCATCACAGTTCCCTTTCTTCTTCTAATTTCAGCCCAGGTCATTCCTATCTCATCATGATGGATGATCCTGGTATGTCTCCAGCTTCTGATGTCACTAGCAGGTACATCAAGAATGGGGCATACTGTGGCAAGACTTCCAGAGCATGGATTTCCAGTGCTGTGATGGGGGATATGGGCATCTGAGAGGGGTGGTGGAGTACCTGTAAGAATCGTTCCATGCGGCAGGATGAGTGCTCTGGGCCTGCGCCATCATAGCCATGAGGAAGAAGAATTACTATCCCACTCTGCAAAAGCCATTTGGCCTCACCTAAAAATATACAAAGAGGAAGAAAACATTAATTTCTACAGGACATAAAGCTCTCCCCAAACATAGTACTTTGCATAAACTCCACAGGAAAAAATGCATAGCTAATTTCCACACCATTAAACACAACCCCAAAACCTGCTGCTGGCATTTCACAAGATTCACAAACAGCACACACAAGATGACCCAAAGTTTCTGACATTACCATATGACTTTGGCCTTCCACAAATCATAAGCTTCCATGTGAAGCAGTGAAGGTTTCAAAACTTTCCCTGAAATACCAGTGTATGCAAGAATTCTTTAATGGAACTGCCCTCCTGACCAGCAGGGGTGCTCAAAGGCAACTCTTCTCCAGTAAGAAAATACCTGACCATAAGTTATTGCATATTTTCTGCATCCCTTGTCATTTGGTCCTCTGCAGGTGTGACCCAGACAGCATCCTCTGAGGCAGTTCCAGCTAACATAGCAGTACTGGCCACAGGCTAGTTTCCCTGGGCTCCACCAAATCACCTGTGCTATTTAAGGGATTACAGTTAACTTCTAAAGGTATTCACCACAGCATCAAATATGTGTTGAGAAGAGGTGGGATAAGAGTGCCTCTGAATTTCCATTTATGAGTACAGAGGGAGTGGCCTACCAGAGACTAGATGCCAAAACTCTGCACACTTGTACACAAAGAATCCCACTCTAGAAATCCATCTCAGTATTTTCTCAGTATGTTCCAGCTCAGAGAGGTCTTTTTGCAATATCTGAGCACTCAGAAAACATCAAGCTTAGAGGATGATTTTAAGACATTTTTCTCAGCTTTTTTTGTTTAAAATAATCATTATTTTCTTTCTGTATTGCTTCAGGATTTTTTCAGATACCTCATGAAGGAAAGATACAGACTAAAAAGCTATCAGCTATGCATACAGTAGAGTAAACAAGGGAAGGGGAAGAGAGGCCATTAATATCATGAACTATCCTTTTGGAGTTACTCTTTTCTGCCAAGACTGGGATGTCTTTCATTTTAGATAGATTGTCTTCAGAGAAAAGCTGCACAGAAGTCAGGCAAACTCACAAGACTTATTGAGGAAACAGAATTCTTTTCTCAACATGCTGCCCTTTTACAGATGAAGGATTTGCTAAAACCATGCTCAGTACAGATGATTAATTTTAAAATACATTAGCTCCTTGTACACTCACCTCCAGAGATAAAAGTGTCAAATATAATCTGGGCTCCATTAAAGAAATCTCCAAACTGAGCTTCCCAAATTGGCAGTAACTTAGGGCTCTCAATACTCATTCCATATTCAAAGCCAAGCACAGCTTCTTCAGACAAGGGACTGTTACTCACCTAACAAAAGGAAATGATTGGGAGGGTTGGATGAGGAAGATTACAACCTAGGGTTAAGAACCTTTGGAACCAGGCACATCAGTGCTAGGTACACTGAGGACATGCATTCCTGAAGGCAGCTGATGGTCACCTTGTTTTTTGCTTTTGAATGAAGAAACTGAGGGGAAAAGAATATCAGCTGATCTCTCCAGGAAAAGCAACCCCACCTTGTTAAATTTGTCAAGAAGGTAACTAGAGAAGAGGTGCCTTGACTACTTCTGTGTCTCTATCTGGGCTGTACCACAATAAACAAGCTGTATATATAAGTCTCAGAAACTTATGTTCTGTTTCAGCACAATTTAAAGAAGGTTGTCTTGCAGATCACAGAACCTACCTCTATGAAACCTTTCTGGTCTGGGGACATATGATTCAGAGGAATGTAGGTATCATCTGTCTCTTGGCAAACCAACATTGCATGTCGCTGGCTAAAGGTTCCTCTGCCAACATCTTGTCCACTTAGTCTAATATTAAACCCTTGCCAAGCAATAAAGAAAACACTGGATTAGCAATTCATGTAAAAAGAAAACATGCAGGACATCAACTCCTTTATTCTAAAATATTTCTCCTGTTATGTCTCTGCTTGGATTTCCCCTCATCACCAACATAAAGTCTGATGGAATTCATAACCAGCAGTAACTCCAGCTTGCAAGCACAGAAATGCTCAGACATTTATCTTTTCTCCTCTCTGCAGCCAAGAATTATTTTGTGGTAAATGGTTCCATTTACTGAAGCACACTGCAAAAAATATGCATTTTGTACCATAAGTAAATGGAGATTTGAATTCAGGCTAGAGAGGATGGGGAAGAAATAGTAGCATGAAACATGCTGTCAAAGTATTTTTGAGGCCCCACTGATGTCAGCTGCATTACTTATGTGCTTAGTTCCATGCACAAATGTTCTGGAGGAGTGGGAAACAACAACAACTCTTTGAAGACATCTAGTACTCAGTTTAGAAATAGTAGTGGCATACAGTATTCCTATTCCCTGCATGCTACTAATGCAAAAGCAAACTGTCAATTTTATACATCATATCCATCTTTAAAATCATCAAAGTTAATGTTATACTTTATTGACACCACAGCAAAACTACTCCGTTGTCTTCTGTCCATTGGCCTCTTACCTTGACTCAGCAGGGAACCAAAAGCTAAAGTTTCAGCTGTTGCCCAGTCCAGCTTAGTTCCTTCCTCCATTTTTTGTATTCTTGACTAAACACATAATTAACAAAGAAAAGTTATTATTCTGCCTTTTTCCATGTGTGGAACAGATCAGTATTAGAAGCTAGGAAAAAATCCCAGAACACTGGAGAGAGAAATGCTCTGTTCCTGCAGCCAGACTAGGTTGGTTTGGAATTGTCTTGTTTCAGCACATGCTGAAAGAGAGTGCCCTGAAGACTGCAGAACCATAGATAACCCCTGTGTTCACTTACCAGTCAAGACACTGTGGAATGACAAATTAGATCATAGTCTGAAAATACAAAAAATCTTAGCAGAGCACAAAGTATACTCCTGACAGACTCTTGGTTTGTCTGGTTAGCAGTGATGGAAGACACTCGGTGTAAGCATTTCAGTCCCAAACAAACGATCATACTTATCAGTGGGCTGGGAACTTGTTCAACTCAAGCCCATAGAACTGCCAGCTAAACAGCTGCACATGGTCATAATTCATCAAAGGGAAACGTTCACAAATTCAAACTGTCCAATTATCACACACAAACTTACAAGCCATCAAAAACTGCCTGTCAGACTTGGCCACGTGTGAATGCTTAGGTTTATGTATATAAAATATAATCACTCATGACTGGCTTTAGAAAGTAGGTACACTATTACCAAGTTCCTGATTCATTCTCTCACAAAGTTCTCATTATAATCATAAAGTATGTAAATGATAGAAACTTATCATAATAGTTTCCATCACGCGTAAGAATAAGAAACTGTATTTTCTACAAACATCTTTCTTCAGTGCAAGAGAATATTGTTGACATAACAAAATAAAGCCTATGGTGAGAGGGCATGTCTTTCTTCAAAACTGGGATAAAAATGTCATAATCTTAGCCTTGAAGAAAAGCAAGCTGTTTGCCTAGAGAATACTGTGCTATTCTCTAACTGGCAGCCTTGCTGTGTTTAGTGTTTCCTTCACCAAGTTATATCTTTGCACAATGAGACTAGAGGCTTCCTTGTATTCTACTGACCTGGGCATAGGTCTTCAGAAGATGGCTGTGCATCTGGAGCTCTTCAGGCACCTCTACAGACTTGACTCCAATAAACTGCAGAAGTGGTACAGGCATACCTGTGTCCCACGTGGTGATTTTAGCAGAAGGCTCAACAAAACCTTTCCAGTGAGCCTGCAGGTTGGTAGGAGGTGGACTATACAAAGTCATATTGGCAAGATGATCATTCAGCTTGGAATAGTATGTTGTCTTTATCTCAGATACTTCAGCCTCAGTCATGAGTCCAGCAGCTATTAGGTGTTCTGCATATGTGTCTGGGATACTTTTACGGGATCTGTCAGAGAGGGAATCAAATCCCATAGTCATTAAGCCAGAAAAGTGTCACTGCAGAACAAGGAAATACCACCTGTTGGTATCACGGACAACTAAAATAAATGATGTCCTGGTGCATTAAACTCATTTGAGACATTTGTTCTCCTGGCATTTCTAGAACAGTAACAATTCTCTTGGATACCTGCTTTACAGTCCTTTTTTTTTTTCATTAAAAAAGTCCTTGTAGTTAGCAGTTACAGGTTAAAACAAATCTGAACCTTCTCCTAGTCAGACTAAGTCTCTGCTATCACACATATTTTTCCTCAGAAAAACTGACAGTAGCATTTCAATATTAGCTGAGAACCAAGCCATCTATTCCATAAATGCTTCACCTAAAATTGCAGAAATCACTGGCCAGTGAATTTTTATGTGCATTTTCCTTTGAGAATAAGGATGAAATCTGAATACATAAACAATGACTAAGTCCCTGCCAGAACCAGCAGGACCAGGCAAAGGACATCACAGTGGCTTCCTGCCTATTCCCACGTTATGTACACTTCCTCTTGGTACATAGAAGACAGTTTTGCAGTCTGATTACTAGTGACCAAGAATCTGAAATCCAAGGTCTATGTGCAAGATTGTTCTCTAAGAGGCATCAAGCTGCACATCCAAGAACCAGCACTAGTGGTTACCTTCATTATGGTCAAGGCCTGCCTTAGTCAAGGCCTGCTGACAGTGTGGCTGCTCTTACATAAAGACCTGCTGGTAAGGCAAGGGATCTTCATTATGACTTCTATGACAGTAGCAGGCAATACTGAGTTGGTACAGACACAGGCACACTTTGTGTTTCCCCACCAGGGGGTGTTACGGGTACCATTACCTGATAATTTTGTACATGGTGGGGTTGGTGAAGAACGGCTCATCGAGCTCATTGTGGCCCCACTGCCTGTAGCACAGCAAGTCTACTATCACATCCCTGCGGAACTGGCGTTGGTACTCGACAGCCAGTCGTGTGGCACGGACCACTTCTTCAGGATCATCCCCATTCACGTGGATAACTGCACATCCAACAATTTTACCTGCCCAGAGGTTCAAAACATAGCAGCAGTCATCATACCCAAGCTCTTCCAAAGAATATGAAGACACACCAACTCTGCTGCAAACTACAGACTCAAGTGTATATAAGAAAAATAAATCTGTGAAAGATGCTCTCTGTGATGAGAGCTGGGCTAAGGTGTAGGAGTCTTCCCTGAGAGAAAGTGCAATTTACACAGCCTGTTGTGTTTGTCACAAGTTTGAACACAACTTCTTTGGCAGCACTAAATTCCCAGAAGACTTTCTACACACAGTTCCTGCATCTCATTAATCTGGGTAAAGTCTGCAGGAAATAAAAATGAACTATTTGATGACTTCTCTTTCAAATAAAAACTAAGTTTTATTTCCTTCTTATCTTATCATTACTATGAACTCCTACAGGCTAGAAGCAATCTTTTTCTTTGTCAGTAGTCATTCTATCCACTGCTTCTCCAGGCAGCAAGGTCTGTTCATTAAAAAAAAGACTGCAAAATTCAAACATCTTAATACTCTGTCCTCTATGACAGTTTGGATGTAAATCTCCTCAGCAACAGAGTGCTGCTTCTCTTGTGTCTTATCCTCCCAAATTGTGGGAAATTAAGATACTACAGACATTCCTAACCCACATAATTTTTTTCTCTATAACAAAATCCTAACACTCACATGGACAACACACACCTCACTGGTCAGGTAAGGAGAGAAAAATTAGGATGAAAGAAAAAAAACCCAAAGCAAAAACTTCCTGCAACACAAAACCAGACCAGGGAAGGAGTAATAATAACATATGCTATCTGCTTTATCACCTTATCAGATTTAATGATTCTACCTGTTCAGTTTGATGAAACTGTAAGACAAACAAAAACATTTGCTGTTTACTTAAAATCATGTACAAGTGTATTTTTAATTATAGGAAACATGCACAATGGAACTGACTACTGCATCTCTGATCTTACTGATTGTAATACATCTCTTTATCGCTAAGAAAGAACAGTCCAAAACAAAAGACTTCTAGTTTAAGCTTAGAAATAGCATGAGCTTCATCTTTCCAATACAAGTTCAACAAACTCACTTGACAACAAAACAGAAAACTAAAGGAGTACCTGACTTATAAACCTTGCTCAGAAAACACACTGGAATGACTGTGATTAAATTTAACAAGATAGATCTATTATACACTCCATCACAACACATTTTTAAAAGCTGTCAGTGACATGGCAGAAATGAAATGAGTAATAAAGACTTCACATTAAATCTTGCAAATATTTTATTACATCCTGTAAAAATGTGACAAGATTTTTTTCAGTGCTATTTAGTCTTTGCCATAAAGCAGATGGGTGAGAGCATATTTTTAGCATCTGAATTTTTGCTAGTAGCAGGTAATAATCAATAGTAATTTTCATTTCCACTCTATCATGAAAATTGGGCTATATTAACCTAACTCCTAGAGTTGACAGGAACTTGCTATAAAAAGCCTACAGCACAGCAAATGTTCACATTGGACTTAAAAATCCTTTCTGACACAAGAAGAAACTTGCCTTCTGATTCAACATACATACCAATATCGCTGCAGTACAGAGATGATCTTCCTCGCTCTGGAGGAGTGGTATAGCCTAGCTGGTTATTAACAATCAGATGGATGCTCCCACCAACTCTGAAATGTGGTAGGCTAGAAAGTGTCAGTGTTTCAGGAACAACCCCTTGCCCAGAGAAAGCAGCATCGCCATGAACCTACATTAGGGAAGAAGATGGAAAAATCTCATTAGAAAACACAGGAAGAACAGCAAAATCAAAACTGTAACTCATTAAGCAAGACCTTTTAAATTGAGTAGGTAGAAACATAGAATCAGTAAGGTTGGAAAAGACCTCTAAGATCATCAAGTCCAACCATCAACCCAACACCACGATGCTCATTAAAGCATGACCCTCAGCAGCACATCTACACACCTTTCAAATAGCTCCAGGGATGGTGATTCAACCACCTTCCTGGGCCACCAGTTCCAATGCCTGAGCATTCTTTCAGTGAAGAAGTTGCTTCTAATATCCAATCTAAACCTCTTCTACACAACCTTGAGGCCTTTTCCTCTCATCCTGTTGCTAGTTACTTGGGAGATGAGGTAGTTTCAGCTGAATCCACTTCTTAACCCCTTTCAGACCACCCTTTTCATTATTTGAGAGTTTACACAATTTTATCGCTCACACACAGTCATAGCAGCCAAAACCTGTGCATGACTGCCTGATGTAACTGGAACTAATCTATAATCTCTTAAAACTGACCCACCAGTGTATAGGTGACAGTAACTGCCATTGCTTGTCTCAAAGTTGAGGTTCTCATTTTTTAAAAATGAGAAAAAGAACTTTGTCTTGTTTCCTCAGTAGTTCATATTCTCCTTTCTGCTTTCTCTCAATATGCACAAAACATTCGTTTAACTGAATTATGTTTTCACTTCTATCTGTAGCTTCCTTCATGTTTATTATGCTTCACAGGACAAGAGTTCTGCTCCAAGCTATTTTTACTCCTGGTTTTAAAAATATTTAAGAGATTGACTCGTACTTCCAAGTTGAAAACAATGCAAGAAAAGAAGATTTATCAAGGAATTATTGAGAACTGCCTCCACAGATATAAAAGACAGTTCAAAGAGTAAAAACTGATTCCAGCAAGTTTCTTAAACAGTAGTATGATAAAATAATAAAAATCTAAATTCAGTTGCATATTTTGCAACCTTGTTGATAGTTCTTGTCCAAACTCTTTTAATTTAGAAGGCAGCCAGAGTAGTGGTTTAACTGCAAAAGTGGTCTGTGAGGAAAGTCACATATGCCTCTCAGTGAAGAGTACTATAAAAATAAAGGGTATCAATCAAATACCACATCACATATGTCACCTGGAGATCTTTCTTGACCCCCTCCTTCTCCATATCAGTTCTTGATATTCTACATTAATTTAATTTTGGTTGACATTCCTACATACACCACTACACATGCTAGTCCAGGAAGTCTTATAAAGACCAGGCAGAAATTGTGAGAAGAAATACCTGCAGGCAAATAACTTTGTCCCCAGGCTGTGCAGAGCTCTCTGGAGAGTAATCTCCATCGAGCAGAGTTTGTTGCCTTCCTCGAGTCTTGCCCACAGCCACTGGATTGATTGCTTCTAAATGTGAGGGGTTAGGTAGCAAAGTGACATGCACAGGCCTGTGGGAACCGAAGTCAAGGTCTACAGAAGATGTTAGGTGGGACAGAACATCCCCAATGGCTGACGAATTCTCTGGAAATTCACTCAAACCACGCATCTTACGGAACATGAGCTGCAAGGAAACAAATTTGGTTAAAACTCCTTTCCAATTCATTGCCATGTTGAAATAAAAACATAGACAGAACTGTGTGATCTCCTATTCATGAAATCACACAGTACTTCTGGTAACAGCACATAAAGCCCTTCACGAGAGCTATTCTATCAGAAGATATTTAGCTAGGTGCTGGCAGGAGGGGAGAGCACTCTCACACAGGTTAACTTATTTTTTAACTCCAAAATTTGCAAGATGACAAATGTTGGTAGTTTTATTTTATTTCAAAGACACCAGGCACAAAGATTACAAGTCTCTTACCTCAGGTGGAAGCTGAAGTAAACCAGTGAGAAGATTAAGTCTTCCACGATGAGGCATTCCAAGAATGATATCTGTCACACCACTGTATGCACACATCTTGAACAACTCATGGAAGAAACCCATCATACTCTCTGCTCCTTCACCACCGTACCGCTTCACTGTGGCAAACTTTGTGGCTAAGAAGTGATCAAACTCCTATTAAAAACAGAAGAACTTCAATATTAAGCTATCTTAAGCAGCAATTGTCTGTTTGAAAATTTGAAACACAATTTATGTTTGTACCTTGAAAGTCTCAGCTCATCCTTCACCCACACAGTCTAAGAGCACAAGCTGTGATGACTACAAGAAATCAGCTCCTACCTTGTCTTAAGCAGCAAAATATTGAAGACCAAGCTCTCTCTCTAACATGGAAGAAGATTCATGAAGAAATACAATGCCAGAGCAATTCACAAATTCCTTGATAGTTTGCCTTTCTTAGGTGGAAATCAAGGAATGGTGTTCTACAGTATGAACCTTAACTACCCTAAGATGCAAAGTGCTAGAGAAGCACTGTGTTTCATTTTGATGACTAGTAGACACAGTTCTTAGTATGCAGGTAGACCAATGCTTGAGAGAAGGAAAATAAACAAACCTATATTTACTTTATTTTGATCTCACTCCTTCCACTTCATCTACTCCTACATAACTCTCATAAATGACAAAGTTTTGGAAGCGCTGGAACTGTCTGTAGTGTTTTGCAACTGACATCTGAAGGTAAATGAAGTCTGTAACTGAGAAGGGAAGACTGAGCCACAGTCAAAGATCCAAGCCAACTGCTGAATACATTCTAGTTAAGCAGAATTTATTTCTAAGGATTAATGTATACAGAACTAATCACATATAGAAGCTTTTTTTTTTCCTGACTGGGTTGAATTCAACTCTTCAAGTATAGTTCTGGTCACACTGAAATAAAAATAGGGTACATCAGGGTCTGATTTCAAACTCCTGCATCACTGTCAAGTTCCTCTAACTGCCAAAGAGGCAAGAAAAATACAAAATGTGCCATATACTTCTGTTTGGTCATTGGTAAACATTACACTTAACACTCCTTCCACTTGTAAAACTGGAAACAGGGACACCTTCACAGATCCTGCTCTTCTACCTCTCCATCCTTCTGGATAACATAGGGAGAAAAGAGGGGGGGGAAAGAAAATTTTTCACAGTATAGAAGTAGTAGAATACATTTTTCTATACATTTTGCAAGTACATCAATCTTTCACTTGCATAGAACAAAGACTCATTTGCTGAAAACCAGCAGGTTTAACTATGCCACAGAGCAAACACCTCAGTCCAGATCTGTTCTGTTCTCCCAAACTCTTGAGAAACATCACATTTTAAAGCTAGTAAAACAGATCAACATGTGAAAGGAAAACACAAACCAGCTACAATAGAGCACACAATTTCAGAGTTCTGCCCAATCTTGCATTCTCATCAGTAACATTTAATATAAGCTGTAAAATCGTTAGCCTAAGTGAATGTCAGTTTTGAAAAGTGGATTTGTTAATGTCATTATTTGTGTCTTCAGGTGATAAAAGAATACATGTTACAAAAGGTGCTAAAGAATATATGTTACAAGAACATATATTACATACAATCTATGTTCTAATTAGTTGTAAAAGCCTTTAGAGTTTGGAGCAGGCTGGGAATATATTCCTAGAAACTATTTTCAAAGTAATGAATTCAAAGTTTGCTATTTGCTATTTATTTCAGTTAACAGCTGCTAAGTAAATTCAGCAACAACCTCCACTGAGATTCCTGCATTTGTGTATTCAGCTTTTTCAGGCAAACCCTTGTAATGTTTCCTCTTGCACAGTATCAAGACCTTTAAGGATAGCAACTGTCTTTTTGCTGCATGAATAACATCTGGAATAGTACAGGACTTGTGACAGACTCTACAACTCTGTTACAATCCAGCAATGGTGAACAAGGTACCTGGGACTCTAACATCAGTTTGCACAAGTGCTTTTTCTCTTCAGGTGTAAATGCTTCTTGTTTTAGCTCTTCGAATCTTTTAGCAAACCACTCCCTTTCTTCCAAAGTTGGAAGTTGGCTTGTTTCTATGGAAATATGCCCACAATATATATGGTCAAGGTAAGCCAACACATCCTCTAAGGAAGCTTCTTCTTTTCCCATGTTTAGAAGCCCTGGTAAGAAACAGACATTATAATTTAGCTACTTCAGGGAAGGAGAGGAAACCGTAAGACCTATACTGTTGTCTTGCAATTACATTAATATTTTCAGGGTACAGTTTCATGTCTTGTCTTCTTTACTTAAAGACAAAACTCAGGAATACTTCTATAAGCACAATTCAGCGTTATTAATGTGAGTCTCAGACTTGTTTTTAAGGTGCTGAAAATGCCTTTCTGAAACGAATGACACCAAGTCACTTTTTTATGACTAAGCATAGGTCTCGGTATCTTGTGGCTCCAATCCCAGCTGCATCACAAGTAAATAAGCATTCATTTGGCAGATGGAGAAAACAAAGCACAGAAAGAGACCTTCCTTTGTTAAAGGCCACATTGAGTGTCTAAGAGATCTGAGAAAACACAAGTCTTGACTTCTGGTCTTGCACTCTGGCAGCTTTGCAAGTGTTAAGTACTACAGTAAATCAGAATGTTACAGCAACAGGAGAAATTAATGTATAACCTCAGTAGCTTTAAGAATAAGTAAAAATTGTTGTGGTTTCCAAAGGTGCAGGAAGGTCACAAGACATTAATTACATGATGATCAACAAACATAAAAGCAGGCTGATGCCAACAATTTTCTGTCCAACAGTTCATTACTGATTGGACTGCCACTCAATAATTGGCTCTTACACAGCAGGCACAGCCACTCAATCATCTCTGAAGACAGCTGCTGTGATAAGACTACAGACTTACCTGTAGTAACGAGAGGCCCCTGAAGAAGTTCAGCCAACTCTTGGATTTCAGGTACCATGTTCATAACAGCTTGCCCAGAGTACAATGGGTTTATTTTGGCTGCTTTGTGGCCATGTTCAGCATATGCAGTTACTAAACGAGCAAGACCATGGTTAACTAAAACCAAAAAGAAAGAACAGTATCACACATGCTCATATTTAATCCCTTCTCGAAACCAACACAGTAGTGTTCTGACCATTGATCATCACCAAAGTTCTGTCTGGAAAGATATTTTTTCTAAGCAATTGTTTTCACTTTACCACCCCAAACAGCTTCTATCATTTATGTCCTGAATCTGGAGAGCACATCTGCCAACTCCTTCAGCAACCTTTGGATGGGCATCCTTCAGCCCATCCACCCCCACAGACTTGTGTGCATATAAGTGCTGTAGCAGGTAACTGACCACTTCCTCACTTACTGTGATGTCTCTTAGTTCCTGAGCCTGGGTGTCCAAGGAACAGATAGTTCCAGGGCTAAACACTGAGATAAAGTAGGCATCGAACACTTCAGCTTTCTCATCCTTCATCACTATGTTTCCTTCTAAATCCAAAAAAAGATGGAGATTTTCCCTAGTCCTCATTTTGTTGTTAACTAATTTATAGAAACATTTTTTATTATCCTTAATGGCTGTAGCTAGGTTGAGCTCCAGCTCTCCTATTTTTTTCTCTGCACAGCTTCACTACATCTGTATAGTCATCGTAAGAGACCTGTCCCCTCTTCCAAGGGCTTCAAATCTCTTCACCACAGGAGCTGTGTCCAACTTGAGAATGGCATGGTACCAGTGTACAAAGTCCTACTACCTCAGACAGCTGAAATTATACCAGGTGTTTCCCTGCTTCTTGCCAGAAGGACAGGAAGATCTGCTACAAATGAAAGCTATGAACCAGTTTATAATGCATTTCTAATGGGAGGAGGGTTTGCCCTAATAAAGATGCAGTGCTGACATTTTCCAAAAGAGTGACATTTCTGAGACCATTTCACAAAGTTATTTCCATTGCCAGCACCCTGCTGCAGCTGTTACGTTCACACAGCCTGTTTTAAACAGGCCCTTTTCTCTAGGGGGTTCTACAACAGAAGAGCATAACCTTAGCATCTTCCACAACACTCTCAGCAAGAAAGCTACTTAAAAGCAATATTAAAAATCATGGAATTACAGAATGGCAGAGTTTAGAAGACATCTCTGGAGATAGTCTAGTCCAACCCCCCTGCTAAAGCAGGTTCACCTAGAGCAGGTGGCTTAGGACTGCATTCAGGTGAGTTTTTAATAGATTCCACAAACTCTCTGGACAGTCTGTTACAGTGTACTGTCAGTTTCAAAGGAAACAAGTGTTTTTCCCATATGCAGATGGAACTTTCTGTGTTCTAATTTGTGCTTGTTGCACCTCATCCTGTTGCTGGGCACCACTGAAAAAAGCCTAGCTCCATCCTCTTGACACTTGCCCTTCAGGTATTGATAAGAATTGAGATGATGCTCTTAGTCTTTTCTCCAGGATAAACAGGCAGAGGACTCAGTTTTTGTAGTCCACTCATTATCCCCTACAGCTGGACTGTCTCCAGTAGCTACACAATACTCCAGAAGTAGCCTCATTAGCACAGTAGACAAAGAGTGGAATCCCCTGCAACCTGCTGGCCACACTCTTGAATGCACTCCAGGTGATCATTGGCCTCTTGGGCACATTGCTGTCTCACGGTGAACTTGTCTGATGTATCATACAAACATATTAATTGTGCTTAACAAGGAGGCTACAGCTTCATGATGGAACTCTGTGTCCAGTACCTAACAAACCAGTGTCACTCCTGCTTCTGTGAGACGGGCTCAATTCCTACTGGAATCTCCAGAGGTGTTAACTGAGCTAAAGGCCACACAGTTATTGCCATAGTAAAGTTATCTGCACTTAGCTAGTTCAAGCACCGTAGTATCAAAAAGGAAAATCCCAGGTGCATCGCACACGTACTTTTGCGAGCAGTAAAACTCTACAGGAGCACATCGCTGAAGTATCCCCAACAGTCGAAGCACTCACAGCCACTTCGGCTTGTGGAGCTGTGTCAGATACCAGTGGACTATCCGGGAAAACGAAGCAGAGGACTTCGCAGCCTCAGCCTCCCGCAGAGCTGAGGGCAGGTTCTGCCCTACGGCGAGCAGGGAACAGACAGGAGCCCCGGACAGACGCGGCGGGTCGGGACAACGAGAACAAAGCATAAAGCGCCTCGCCTCAGATTGACGCTTCAACGCCGTCGGACTTTTGGCCCCCCTCACAGCTCTGGGGGCATCGCCTTCCTGAGGAGAGTGTGGGGCTGTCGAGCAGAGCCCGAGGCGCTGCGGCGGGGACTCCGCCTTCTCCCAAGCCATGGTGGGAACAGTAGCCCCCCATCTCCGGGGCAGCCCCTCGCTCCGAGGCAGCCCCCGCCGCCCTCCCCTCAGCCCAGCGGAGCCCCTCTGGAAGTGTGTTGGGGAAGTGAACGTGTCCGACCTGCTTTGCCGCTCGCCCGAGCGCTGCGCGGCTCTGCCGCTCGCCCGCTCTCCGCTTTCCGCGGTTTGTAGCCATAGACGCCCCGCTCAGTGTGGTACCAGCGCCGCAGGCCGCCCCGCCACAGCGCGCAGCGAACCGCGCTCGCCGCCGCCATGACCGCCGCGCTGCCGACAGCCAACCGACGGCCACGACGACGACTACGCCCCCACCACCGCCCCCGGCCGGGGTGGAGCCGCCGCTTCCCGCCCCGCGCCCGCTGCCTGAGGGGTGAGGTGGCGCCGGCGGGTTCGGCGTTGCGGGCGTTCCGTCAAGGGCCCTGCCGGGTGTCCGGGCTTTAATTTTGAGCGTTCGGGCTGCTCCTCTGATCCTTCCCACCACTTCAGATGTGTACTGCAGTGCCTTGGTATTTCCTTTTGAAAGGCTGCTTAAATTCCCTATTAAGCGGCCTCTCCTGAAGCATATCGAAGCTTCATCTTGTGCCCAGGCTACGCTGGACTTCGAGTAGACTGAGAAAAGACACAGTCACTTCCACACCTCTGGAAAACCTACCAAAAACAGGCGTGAGTTATTAAAGGATCACAAAATACCAACTTGGAAGGGATCTTATGGACCATCTGGTCCAGCCTGTCCTGACAAAAGCACAGCCCAGACAAGATGGCCCAGCACCCTGTTCAGTTCAGTTTTGAAACAGTGTCCAACGTTAGGATCTCTACCACTTCCCTGGGGAGGTTATTCCAATGGCAGATTATTGTGAAAAAGATCTCCTCTTGTGTTTAATCAGAACATCTGAGAGAGTGAGTTCCCACTGGAACAGGCTGCTTGGGGAGGTGGTGGAATTGCCATCCCTGGAGGTGTTCAAGACTGGATGGGGCACTTAGTGCCATGGTCTCGTTGATTGGCTGGGGCTGGGTGATAGGTTGGACTGCATGAGCTTGGAGATCTCTTCCAAACTGGTTGATTCTATGATCAAGAACTGGCTGGATGGCAGAGCCCAGAGAGTGGTGGTGAAGGGTGCCACATCCAGTTGGCAGCCAGTCACTAGTGGTGTTCCCCAGGGATCAGTGCTGGGACCAGTCCTGTTCAATATCTTTACTGATGATCTGGATGAGGGTATTGAGTCCAGCATCTGTAAGTTTGCAGATGACACCAAGCTAGGAGTAGGTGTTGATCTGTTGGAAGGTAGGAGAGCCCTGCAGAGGGACCTAGACAGGCTGGATGGGTGGGCAGAGGCCAATGGGATGAGATTTAACAAGGCCAAGTGCAGGGTTCTGCACTTTGGCCACAACAACCCCAAGCAGCGCCACAGGCTGGGGACTGAGTGGCTGGAGAGCAGCCAGGAGGAAAGGGACCTGGGGGTACTGATAGACAGTAAGCTGAAGATGAGCCAGCAGTGTGCCCAGGTGGCCAAGAGAGCCAATGGCATCCTGGCCTGCATCAGGAACAGTGTGGCCAGTAGGACAAGGGAGGTTATTCTTCCCCTGTACTCAGCACTGGTCAGGCCACACCTTGAGTACTGTGTCCAGTTCTGGGCCCCTCGATTCAAGAGAGATGTTGAGGTGCTGGAACGTGTCCAGAGAAGGGCGACAAAGCTGGTGAGGGGCCTGGAGCACAAATCCTATGAGGAGAGGCTGAGGGAGCTGGAGTTGTTTAGCCTGGAGAAGAGGAGGCTCAGGGGTGATCTTATTACTGTCTACAACTACCTGAAGGGACATTGTAGCCAGGTGGGGGCTGGCCTCTTCTCCCAGGCAAACAGCAATAGAACAAGGGGACACAGTCTCAAGTTATGCCAGGGAAAGTATAGGCTGGATGTTAGGAGGAAGTTCTTCACAGAGAGAGTGATTTGCATTGGAATGGGCTGCCCAGGGAGGTGGTGGAGGCACCGTCCCTGGAGGTGTTCAAGAAAAGACTGGACAAGGCACTTAGTGCTTAGTACTATTTGATGTTCTCACTAAGAAAACTAGAAATGTCTCAAAATGAAGGTTGTATGCACTAAACAGTGTGCAGCTGAGCTAGCTGATCTGTACTTGCCCATTTTAAATAGAAAACTATCGTCAGTATTTCTAAAGGGATTACAGTCCTGACCACTTTAGCCATTACATCATGCCAAGAAACCTGCCCACAAAGTAAGTCCTGAGAAAAATCTGTGAAGAGAAGTAATCTGGGATTCAAGGGCCAGGACGGATTGGACATAAGCAAATGTGATTTATCCTACCAGGATGAGAAACAAGCTAGTACATGCACTACGATGTAGCTACTTTCTAAGGAACAGTGATTACAAATAATCCCCCAAAATAAGAGGAATGGAACAGATGGGTCTAAAAAAGTTATGTGAATTTGGCTTAGTTGGCAAAAGAGATCATGTTCTGGATTTGACTGCAAGGAAATAATGAGTATGCTTCTACATTAGGACAGTATTTGAAACAACTGTGATTCCTCTCTGAATACTGTGTGCACGCTCAGTGCCAGTAATAGTGCTGTGTAACATCTTTGTCAGTGATATGGACAGGAGAATTGAGTGCATTCTCAGCAAGTTTGCAGATGGCACCAAGCTGTGTGGCACAGTCGACTTGCTAGAGGGCAGGGATGCCATCCAGAGGGACCTGGACAGGCTGGAGAGGTGGGCCCAGGCCAACCTCATGACATGCAACAAGGCCATGTGTAAGGTCCTGCATCTGGCTCAGAGCAATCCCAAGCATAAATCCATGATGGGTGGCAAATGGCTGGAGAGCAGCCCTCAGGAAAAGGACCTGGGGTCTGGATTGATGAAAAGCTCACCATAAGTTGGCAGTGTGCATGTGCAGCCCAGACAGCCAACCATGTCCTGGACTGCATCAAGAGAAGCGTGGCCAGCAGGGCAAGGGAGGGGATTCTCTCCCTTTACTCTGGCTTGTCAGACCCCACCTGGAGTACTCTGTACAGTTCTGGAGTCCCCAACACAAGGAGGACGTGAAACTGTTAGAGCAAGTCCAGAGGAGGGCCACGAGGATGATCAGAGGGCTGAAGCACCAATGCTATGAGGACAGACTACAAGAGTTGGGGCTCCTCAGTCTGGAGAAGAGAAGGCTCCAGGGAGACCTTATAGTGGCCTTCCAGTACCTTGAAATGGACCTAGAGGAAGGATGGGGAGGGACTATTTACAAGGTCTTGTAATGACAGGATGAGGGGTAATGGGTTTAAACTGGAAGAGGGGAGATTCAAACTAAGTGTTAGGAAAGGGTTCTTTACAGCGAGGGTGGTGAGACATTGGAACAGGTTGCTCAGAGAGGCTGCCGCTGCTCTCTCCTTGGAGGTGTTCAAGGCCAGGCTGGCTGAGGCCTTGAGCAACCTGTTCTAGTGGGAGGTGTCCCTGCCTATCGCAGGGGGTTGGAACTGGATGATCCTTGAGGTCCTTTCCAACCTAAACCATTCTATGAAACATTGGGAAGAAGAGTTTCAGGAATTAAAATAAAGATGTACTTCATATCTGAGACTCAGGCAATAAGATCTATCTGGATTTCTTTTGTTAGGTAGTAGGAAAAATTAATATGTAAATAGCCATAAAACAATCAGGTGATTTGTAAGGAAAAACATTCTGAGCTATCAGACAAAAATGAAACAAGATTTACTTGCATGGTCTTTAGAACAGACAGTTTCAACATAGTCATAGGTACAAGGAAATGTGCTATAAATACAGAAGCAGCTTTCGTTTCCTTTCAAAATTTTAGTGATAATGCATTTTATTCATGTTAGAAAATACAGCAGTATTATGCTCAAAAGGAAGATAAGCCAACATTCCACATACTGCCACTGAAACCAATACCTAAGCCTAATACAATGTTGAGTCTGCCTCTTCAACTCCCAAAAGCAGTAATTCAGAGGCATGCACTGACAGGCTACAGGATTGGTGCCTTTGGAAAATAAAGCACCTGCACTAATATGGAATCACCTCCCCCATTTAAAACTTCTTTCTTCCTCTGTTTAGCACATGGATTTTCTCCACTTCCCCACTCATTTAATCAATCTGCTAACTTAAAATATTTTGGCAAGTAAATGAATTCTTTGTGTAGCAGGGACACTTGAATGATCTAAGTAAGAAAAATGACTTTGTCCTTCCAAACTTTCCCAGAAAGATTTTTAGGTACATCTGCAAAACGAACAGTGAAGTTAAACAACAGTCAGGAAACCAAACCTGTCCAGTGCTGTACCAGGTGGCAGAGAACACCTAAAAGTCTGCATCAGTAAACTGAGTCTTTATATTTGGGCTGACTCTTGATTCTGAATAAAAGGTGGCTTTAACAGCTGAATAATCTCATTATGCACATCCAGGCCTGCGCTTGCTGTCATGGCCAAATATTTCTGTGTGCTTGTCCTGAGTCTAGAGGGATGTAAAAAAACTTTCCCATACCTCAGAAAAAGCTTCTGTCAGTATCTGGAGTCTAAATGTAAAACAAATACCAGATTCACACTCTGAAATTCTGGATTGTGCCATCTTTTTCCAGCTTGGACAACTCAACAAGCTGACACCACACCAGGACACACAGATCATGAGTCTTTCAAATAAATTAAGTACCATGCAACTAAATTTACCATTGTAAAATGCTTTCAGATGTCCAGACATGAATGATGACAGGAGTATGAAGTTGAGGTACCAGATTTAGTATCCTGGGCTGAACTAAAAAAAAAAAAAAGAAAGAAAGAGGAGGAAGTCGAGGAAGGCAACTGTGCCACTCCACTCTGCTCCGCTAAGTCCTCCACCTGAAGTGCTGCGTCCAGCTACGGAGTCCTCAGCAGAAGACTGGCCTGTTAGGGTGGGTTCAGAAGAGGCTACAAAAATGATCCAAGGACTGGAACACAGAAAGACTGAGAAAGTTTGGGTTGCTCCATCCTGGAGGGGGCTCCTGGGAGATCTCGATCCCTGGCTGAGAGCTGGGGTTGTTTAGCCTGGAGAAAAAGAGGCTCAGGGGTGACCTCATTGCTGTCTACAACTACCTGAAGAGAGTTTGTAGCCAGGTGGGGGTTGGGCTCTTCTCGCAGGAAACCAGCAATAGAACATGGGGACACAGTCTCAAGTTGTGCCCGGGGAGGTATAGGCTGGATGTTAGGAGGAAATTCTTCACAGGGAGAGTGATTGGCATTGGAATGGGCTGCCCAGGGAGGTGGTGGAGTCACCATCCCTGGAGGTGTTCAAGCAAAGCCTGGCTGAGGCACTTAGTGCTGTGGTCTAGTTGACTGGCTAGGGCTGGGTGTTAGGTTGGACTGGATGATGTTGGAGGTCTCTTCCAACCTGGTTGATTCTATGATTCTAATTGCTCCCTTTCACTACTTAAAGGGGGTCTATCAAACAATGATAATCTTTTCAGCAGAGCCTGTTAGGAAACAGTGAGGGTTGACAGTTGTAGACTAACAGAGAGGTGATTTAGACTACATCTAAGGATGGAATTTTTTACAATGAGGTTGGGCTCTGAGCAGCCTAATCTAGTTGAAGGTGTCCCTGCTCACTGCAGGAACACTTGGATTAGATGATCTTTATAAAGCTCCCTTCCAACCCAAAGCATTCTACGAGTAAAACATCGATTACGTAATAACTTGGCATTATGCCACTGCTATGCTAGTATTTATCATGGTAACATCAGCACAGAGCAGGGAGCGCCACAGCTGGTGCTCACCCGCAGAGTACAGCCGCCGCAATGCCCCCTCAGAAAGGCCGCCCTTGGCAACTAGAGTGACGCGCCGTGACGCCTCACGGCCAAAGGCACGTCACGGCAGTGACGTTACGCGGAGCGACAGGACGACTCGTGCTTTAAGTCACCCAGGAAGCGCCATTCATGGCCCACTCCCCGCCACTGCTGTGAAGGACGCGTCCGGCGACACCACCGAGCCCCCACCCTCCGCCACCTCCGCTTCCGCCTCCGCAGCCTCCCGGTAACCCGAGCAGGGCCGCGCTCAGTCAGGACCCAGCCTGGGGCTGCCCGCGCGCGCTGCCTGACCTTCGGCCGTTGAGAACCACAGCTCTCAGACCACCCGGGGCGGCGGCAACGGCTCTTGTAGACGTCGTCCTCATTTCTATCACGACTGAACGTCGCGAGGCGGGCGTCGCCGGCCCGGCCGGCCCAGTGCTGCCTATCAGGCAGCGCGGAGGCCACCTCGGCGGGGAGCGCGGCGGGCGTCGTGAAGGGAGAAGAGCGAGGGGGCCTTACGCGTCAGGGAGGCGGTTGCGGTGAGCGGAGGAGTTGGTGCTCCCCAGGAGGCCGGGCTGATGTCTGCACCGGGCACAGGTAGCGGCGGGAGCAGCAGCTGGCTGGGCAGAATGGGGTCGCCGGGTGGCCCGGAGTGTGGGGCGGTGCCGTGGCGTGTAGGGGAAAGGGCTCGGAGGAGACGGTGGGAGGGCGCAGGGCCTGTCAGAGGCGGGGGCCGTGAGGCGGCGCGAGGAGAGGCTTCTCCGGGCCAGAGGAGAGCAGAGAGAAGGAAGGGCTACTGTGAAGGTGCCTGCAGGGCACGGGCAGGCCGGGGCAGGGAGAGGGGCAGGTGGCTGTTTGTGTCTTAGGCTGCTGGTGTGAACGGAGAAGGCAGGGCCCGAGAAGATGCCTGGCTGGTTGAAGAGCCTGCCTGCGTGGATTGACATGTGTAGGGGTGTTCCGAAGCATGCGAGGAGCGTTATTACCTAAGAAGTCTTTTGATCCGCATATGTTTAGTGTCTTGTCTGTAGGCCACTTTTTCCCACTGAAAAGTGCGTTCTTGCAGGCAAAACGTCTTCTCGACGTGTATGGAACCGAAAGTAAAACTGTTCGGCTGGTTAAGGAAACCTGCTTTCCCTGCCAGTGTGCGTAGGGACTTTTTTCTCTGCACTATGTCTCCTCTTTCAAAACTTTGGGTTAGGTTTATTTTCTTCTGCCTGACCATGGTATTTTACTTCCCGTACTTTAAGAGAAAGTTTAATTGCATTTCCAGTCATGAAAATTAGTTTTTGAGTTATGTGGATTCATATGACGAAGACGTTTGTTGCTTTTTGATGTTTTTCAGCCAGTCAGAAGTGAAACATCTTACCTGCATTCCTTATCTCCCTTACCCCTTTAGTACTAGGGTAGCACAGTAAAGAAGAATGTGAAGAATCTCAATAGACTTAGTTTAATAAAACTGCATTTCTTCCCTTCATACACATGTTCACACAGAGTTAGATTCTGGTTTATAGTGCTGCAGTCTGTGGCAATGGGCTGTTTTTATTGATCTAAGAAGATTTGAACATATCAGGCCAGGTTGATGATGTTTATCCTTTTGAGTAGTGACTAGATTCATGTTGCTGAGTATCTTTGAATCTAAGTATCTATGAATCTTTGGTTTCCATGAAAATAAGTACATAGGTGCTTTCCCTTACGTTGCCTGTGTATCTCAAGACCTATTTGTTAGGGCTTGTGAGCCTAGATTTTCGTGAATCCACTCTAATCAGTTTTCCAATTTTGAGATTAATATGAAAAAAACCCTGAAGTAGACTTTCAGGTACAATAAAAAAAATTCATAACTGAGTTAAGATAGGTCAGATAGTTAGAAAAACAATAGTTTTAAAACTATCTGGAAAAATGGTGTCTGTAAATGACAAATCTGAGAAGCTGCAACGTTCAAGCATCTAAATGTCACAACAGAAGTGGGCTGCTGAGAGTCCAAAAGCATAAGGAACTTCTGCACTTACCTTTTCCATCCTTCATAGTTTTCAGTTGTTCTGCTTCACCAGTTCTGTCTACTGGCTTCCAGAGTTTCACATTGTGCTTTTTCATTAGCACATTCACATAAACATTAGGCATTAATAGATGTTCTCCTAATGATTAATTTTCTTTTAATGTTTCTTTACCATTCCTTTAATCTGGACAAAACTGTGTATCTTCCGCTTTCTTGCCTGTGGAAATGACATGCAGATGAGCCTGCTGCCTGTATGTGTTTTTTTTTACTGCTTCCCACAACTTTTGAACTTTTCAGTCAAATTAGGTGGAGGTCTTGAAGGTATAAAATTTCTACAGATCTGTGGTAACTGTCAGCTGAGCAGTGATGAGGTCTGAATTCACATTCTTGCTGAGGGCAAGGAAATGGAAGGGCAGTAGCATGCCCTCAGTTGGTAGCTCTGTGTTGGTAGTTGACACTCGTGTGCACTCGTGAATCAGTATAGCTTGGAGGCAGCAACCACCCTGCCTGTCTCCTGCTATCGGTGGTGGGTAGACATAAGCAAACTGACAGTACAATCAGAAAGGTTTGTGAGATAAGGAGCTATATGCATAGTGGGTAGTGAGGAGTATAGTAACACACCACAGGGCAGAAATCTACTCTCAACTAGATTGTTGCGGTTTTTTTGGTCACCCACTGTTCATAGTAGAGAAGTGGCTAACACAGCCTTGTGATCCAAGTCACAGTGTACCTGATGATGATGCTTCTTTTCTTTTGTTGGTGTCTTCTTTATTTTACTTTTATAAGAGCAAATGTTGGAAGGGCCTTTAAAACAGAATTCTGAGTTCCTAAATTTAATAAGAGTGTGAGTACTGTAATAATTTCAGTAAGTGACCATGTTGTAAATGTTACCTGTGTAGCTGGATGTTTTGTTTAGTAGTTTGTTCAGTTTTCCAATTCATAATTTAATTACCCTACTAACAACAAAGTATTGGAATCATGACATTGGAATCATTTCCAGCATTTCTTTACTCAAGCATCCTTTTTTCCCCAATGTTTTTATTTTGAAGGGTTGCCCTCAATTTATTATCTTTTAGAATCTAACACTTAAAAAAATAGCTTTTTTATTTTAAGAGAATTACTGGATAGTTCGTACAATGCTATAATGGACCTAATTGTACTACTAAACTATTGTAGTGATGTTTAAATGCTAAAAGCTTTGCCTTCAAACTTCATTTGTCAAATGGTGGGCAAATGAGTTGTTGCTGTCACAAACGGATGAAATTCCTGATACGGATTTGTAGTGAGAAAAGATTAATAAATAATTATTGCTGTGGAACCTTTTAGTCATAGACATGCATTATGGTGCCAAATTTGCTAGATCTTGTTCAAACTGCTGTGTTAGAAACATTTCTTTATTGGTACTGTTGCAAATTGCTGTCAAAGAGGCCGTGTCCTGAGCAGGTTCTCCATTAGTAGGCTGTCACTGCTCATATCTTAATGCACTCTGAATTTTTGTGAGCAAGTTTGTTCAGAAGTCCTTGACAAGCATCTTAAAAATTGTTATGCAATGTTCTGTACAGGAAAGTCAGTATATGAATCTGTTGGTTTAATGTTTGAGAGTGATTGTGAAATACTTGGATATTTTCTGTACCGTGATGTCTTGTAAGTATCTTTCAAAGTAGTTAAAAAGAATACTAGAAGCATTCGACATTTAATTGGAGTGCAAGTCTCTCATAATCTGTTTTGTTGAGTGAATACAAGAAATATGTGAATCTAGCCTATCTTCATCATGTGGTCTGAATTAAATGTTAGATGGGAATAGGGTTGGCAATTTGAAGTCAAACTGGTGTCACTAGTGAAATGTACAGGATGGTTCTTCACGAGGTGTCACATGCAGTTGTATCCCATCAGTCCTGCATATATATGAATTTAACTTGAAGCACATAAATATATGCATGTTAATTTTTTAGGAAATCAATTAGCTTGAAGTAAACAAGGCTTAGGTGCTTCTAATTGCCTCTTTCATTGCTATCTGACCCTATTTGATCCTGAGCATGAGTCAGGAGAATGTCCTTGGAGTAAGGCCAGTTCCATTGTAGGCTATAGTAACAAGAGTTAACCAGCACGTTGAGGAAGGTGAGTTTTTTCCCCCATTTGGTGCCTACAAAACCACATCTGGACACCACATCCTGTTCTCTGTTCCAAGAACAGAGGCAGATGTGACTGAGCTGGAGGGCAGAAGGGCTCTGCAGCGGGACCTTGACCGCCTGCACAGATGGGCAGAGGCCAATGGGATGGGGTTCAATAGCTCAAAGTGCAGGGTGCTGCACTTTGGCCACAACAACCCCATGCAGAGATACAGGCTGGGGTCGGAGTGGCTGGAGAGCAGCCAGACAGAGAGGGATCTGGGGGTACTGATTGATACCCGCCTGAACATGAGCCAGCAGTGTGCCCAGGTGGCCAAGAGAGCCAGTGGCATCCTGGCTTGTATCAGGAGTGGTGTGGTCAGCAGGAGCAGGGAGGTCATTCTGCCCCTGTACTCTGCACTGGTCAGACCACACCTCGAGTACTGCGTTCAGTTCTGGGCCCCCCAGTTTAGGAAGGACACTGAGATGCTTGAGCGTGTCCAGAGAAGGGCGACGAGGCTGGTGAGAGGCCTTGAGCACAAGCCCTACGAGGAGAGGCTTAGGGAGCTGGGGTTGTTTAGCCTGGAGAAGAGGAGGCTCAGGGGTGACCTTATTGCTGTCTACAACTACCTGAGGGGCGGTTGTGGCCAGGAGGAGGTTGCTCTCTTCTCTCAGGTGGCCAGCTCCAGAACAAGAGGACACAGCCTCAGGCTGCGCCAGGGGAAATTTCGGCTCGAGGTGAGGAGAAAGTTCTTCACTGAGAGAGTCATTAGGCACTGGAATGGGCTGCCTGGGGAGGTGGTGGAGTCGTCGTCCCTGGGGCAGTTCAAGGCAAGGTTGGATGTGGCACTTGGTGCCATGGTCTAGCCTTGGGCACTGTGGTAAAGGGTTGGACTTGATGATCTGTGAGGTCTCTTCCAACCTTGGTGATACTGTGAAGAAAGGCATTGGCATGCTGGAGTAAATCCGCTGGAGAGCCACTAAGATCATAAAAGGCTGGAGAATGTGATATCTGAAGAGAGGCAGAGAGAACTGGGTTTCTTAATCTGTAAAGAGAGCAGTAAGTCTTACTGCTCAAACTAAAGGGAGAGCATAGAGTAGCTGAGTTCTTATGAAAGCTGTACAGGGGTAGGATGAGCAGAAACATACACAAGACTGGGCAGAGCAAATTCCAGGACAAAATTAGGAAGAGCTTTTCCATTATTCTGATATGCAGATTCTGAAACAGGGGCCCAGAGGCATCCACTACACCTCCATCCTTGAAGATATTCAAAACATAGCTAGTCAAGTCCCTGATCTGATTGGACTCACTTTGAGCAGGGGATTGGACTAGCTGACCTGCACACATTCTTTCCAATCTAACTTGTTCTGCCCTATCTTGCTCAAAATATGTTCTGTTTTGTATTCTTAGGCAAATGAAACTGACACTTAGAGGGTGAGGGGCCCCGAGAATGCTAAACCTCTTGCAAGCCCCAGGAGAATATTGGGTAGAGAGCAATACAAATGGGACACTTCAACTCTTGACGACTGTAACCTTTCTGCTGTTATTTCTACTTGTTTTGCTGGCAGGGAGGTTTGTGCATACATCTGAGTCAGCACAACTTGTTCTTCTAACTGGTACTTGGGCTATACTTGTGAAGAGTGCTTGAGATGACTGGGAAAATTTTGGGAGCAGTGAGGGGAAGAGGGGAGCAAGATGATGCCTTTTCACAGTGAGGACACTTGGGCATTGGAGAAGATTGGCTGGAGAGATTGTGTAGTCTGCTTCCTTGGCAGTTGTCAAACCTGGAGCCCAGAGTAAACTTGCCTGACCTCATAGCTGACTTTGAACACCTGAGGTCCTGTCTAATGTGCATTATCCTGTGATCGCAAATGAAGGCAGGGAAAATATTAGGAAATGTGTAGAAAAGTCAATGAGGTACTGATCAATTAAGCATTTACTTACCCATCTTGGTTTTTTTTTTCAGATGGACTTCTGTTTATGGTCCAAGATCCTGTATTTATCATGCGGCAGAAACTTAAAGTGCTTTTACTTCACAGTTCATAGAACTTCGCACTCTAACACTATAACAAAATGATCTAGTTTTTATCTGTTGTTAGGTCCATTCTTTAGTTCAAGAAAACTTCCCTTAAACTTACATTTTGTGCTGAGTCAGGCATTCATGAGTTGTGTTACTTTGTTAAAAACAGAGTATGGCTAATATGGCCATATTAGCTGGGCAGGGCAAGTGACTAACATACCAACAAATTAAATGTTAAATTAAAAGTACTTCTTTTCCTGATTCTACAGACTTGCCTGGGTAACATAATGCCAGCTGAGCGCAAAAAGTCAGCAAATATGGAAGAAAAAGAATCTCCATTAAATAATAAAGAAAAAGAATTCAGTGAAAGGCGACCAGTGAGCACTAGCACTAGGGAGAAGCCAAAAGAAGATGTCAAGATTGGCATGAAGAGAGAGACTTTAAAGATTCCTGAAGATAAAAAGAAAAAATTGGAAGAGGATAAAAGAAAAAAGGAAGACAAGGAGCGGAAGAAAAAAGAGGAAGATAAAGTAAAGGCAGAAGAGGAGCAAAAAAAGAAAGAAGAAGAAGAAAAAAAGAAACTTGAAGAGGAGGAGAAAAAGAAACAAGAGGAAGAGAAAAAGAAACAAGAAGAAGCAGCTGCTCAGCTCAAGTAAGTTGTCTTTTAATGACTTAATTGCACCAAATGCTATAGCCCTGCTGTCATGTTTGTGGGCAAAGTTATAAAAGATGAGCTCTTTGAGTGGCTCATAGTAAGTTGTATGTAGTATTATAAAGTTTACATGACTAGCTGAGTGTGCTTTATGAATTCTAAGTAGGTTTGAGTTTTCACCTATAATTCATTTAGACTCTTAATAGTCTATTTTTTGATAGCATTCTTCAAGTGATAACCTCTTGGAATGAAAAAGCAGTTTCTTTGCAGATGGAGAAGTGTTAACTTCATAAAGTTGGGAAGACAGGCATTAACAGGTCCAGAGACCGTAACTGGAGCAAATCTGCTGTGAGGGTTGGCTGTAATTTCTTTTAATCAGTCACTGACAATTGATAACATGGTTGGCAAACACAGAATAGAGCCTGTGATGTGTGGTATTTCCGGAACAGTATGTTTTAGTATGTTATCAAACGGTACTACAGTGTTGAAGGCAGCATCTTTAGACTGATAAAACAAAGATTCTGGACTTTTTTTTTTAAAATGCATCACTTCCTAAGACTGAGGCAATGTCATTGCCAAATTCTATCTGGGACAGATCTACTGCACCTATTTAAAATTTTCTGTGTGATTTCGGCAGACTGGGAATAGAAAATTTCCCTAGACAGCATAATACAGTAACCTGCTAAAAGCTTGTTGTCCTGTTCTTCATTTGGAATAAATGGTGTTTTCTGTTTTGTATTTTCTAAATCTGTTGTGATTAATGTGTTGAACACATTAATTTGCACAGAAATTTCGTTCTGTAATGAGTAGTAATTGCGTTTTGCAGCAAAAAAAGTAAACAGGGTTTATAAAGCAGGTGCTTGAGCTTTCTAGCATTAACTTGTTAAATAGTTTAAAACACAGCGTTAAAGGGAAATTGTGTTTAGAGCTACTAGAGGTTTTCCAGCTGACTTTTTATTGCTTTGCATTGTTAACCTGAAAATAAGATTCTGTGATGCAAGTATCTAATTTTTTTTCTTTTAGAGAAAAAGAGGAAGCACATCAACTCCATCAGGAAGCTTGGGAACGCCATCAGGCAAGAAAAGAGCTTCGCAGCAAAAACCAGAATGCTCCAGACAATCGCCCTGAAGAGAACTTCTTCAGCAGACTGGATTCCAGTCTGAAGAAGAACACAGCTTTTGTGAAGAAGCTAAAAACCATCACTGAGCAACAAAGGGACTCCTTGTCTCATGACTTTAATAGCCTGAATTTAAGCAAATACATTGCAGAAGCAGTAGCTTCCATTGTAGAAGCCAAACTGAAAATATCAGATGTGAGCTGTGCTGTGCATTTGTGTTCCCTATTTCACCAGCGCTATGCTGATTTTGCTCCTTCGTTACTTCAGGCTTGGAAAAAACACTTTGAAGCAAGGAAAGAAGAGAAAACTCCAAACATTACCAAGTTAAGAACCGATTTGCGTTTCATTGCAGAATTGACAATAGTTGGAATTTTCACTGACAAGGAAGGTCTGTCTTTAATATATGAGCAGCTTAAAAATATTATTAATGCTGATCGAGAATCCCACACTCATGTTTCTGTGGTTATCAGCTTTTGTCGGCACTGTGGAGATGACATTGCTGGTTTGGTACCAAGGAAAGTAAAAACTGTTGCAGAGAAGTTTAACTTGAGCTTTCCTCCTAGTGAGATAATTAGCCCAGAGAAACAACAACCCTTCCAGAACTTGTTGAAGGAATACTTTACGTCTTTGACCAAACACCTGAAAAGGGACCACAGGGAGCTACAAAATATTGAAAGACAAAACAGGTGACACTTGAATGTTGTTTTTTATTATGGAAAAAAATAGTTTATGTATGAAATGTCTAAATTTGTTGCAGCACTTTTAAACAGAGTCCATTAGTGGTGTGTAGAAGATGAGAGTGTTCTGCAGTGCATCTAAGAAACGTCTAAATTTAGTCTGAATACTTAACAGACTGTTTGGGGTTTGGGTTTTTTTAATACCTTTAAAGAAAACGGAGGCTGACTTTTAGTTGAATTCTGTTAACTCTTATTATTGTAGTGATGCTTCCTTAGCAACATGACAGTAATGCTTCCTTCCCAGCTGGTGCTGTTCTTTTCATGTCATCACAATCCGTTTTTTCCCATTCCACCCACAGATATCTAATAGAGCATAATCCGCAATGGTTTTGGCATATTTACTTCCTTCAGTGTACCAAGATAGAGCGAAAAATAGGTTAGGTAAACAAGGTATCTCATACCCTTTACATGGGCCAGTTTTAAGTCTTAAAATATTGGAGAGCATAGACAACTTGTTTGATGTAATTTAAATGCCTATATGCAAAGCTACAAAGAGTATCAATACACATATATTTGAAGTCTGAATACTGATTACATTGCTCACCAATTTTTTTTTTTTAAATGCTTTTTAACTTGTCATGATTTGAGCCAGCCTAGACCCAACTGCTGGTCTTAAAACACAATCATTCTTAAATCCCCTTGGAAACACTCCAGGCAGATAGAAGTGAACATGCTGCTGTGTGTAAGCACAGACAGCATTACTGTGTGTCAACACAGGTTTCAACTAAAAGGCTGAACATCAGTCCAGAGCCAAATGTATGTTTGGAACACATTAAAATTTGATGTTTCCAAGCCAAGGCTTTAAGCTTGGATCCATTGTGTTGCAGTTCTGTCTGGTCTTGGTCAGTGAAGTGTGATGTTTCACAGGAGCATTAACTGCTTTTTGAGCTACTATTATTTCTGCAAGTGCCTTAAAGTGTGCTGTTGACTTTAAAGAACTAAGTTAATGAATATAAACTTATGCACAATGAGAATTGGTTCTGGGCACACTGGTTCTGGCTGGGATTTCAATGAGTATTTTATATCATAGGTTCAGAACACAGAGTGGAGAAAATTTTCCAAGAGATATAAAAAATGTTAAATCATGAAGAGGAAAGTCAAGTGTATTTCCCTCTCACAGATCACGTAATGTTTACTTGCACAGCTGGAAAAAAGTGACTGAATAGAGCCCTGAGGAGCCTGACCTAAGCTCATCATTACAATGGCTTTGGGTAGAGGATACTCAGGACCACTTTATGCACCTTTTCTTCTGAATTGTCCCTATGAACTTGGGTGCAGTGCTGTGTTTGGAGAAGATACAGGACAAATTATCTTTTATCGCAGGATTAAGATAATTATTTATCTCTGTCTAAACTTTAAGGTGCTTGTTTTAACTGCTTAATAATAGCTGGGGAGTAAGTTTTGCTAAAGAAACAAGAGATAAAATTCCCTGCCTAATTTTACTTACTGACCATATGTGTATAACAAAGAGATGTGTTTGAAATGTGCATGTTACCAAAGTGCAAGGCTTGAAATCCAAGATGGAAACTTGAGTAGTAAGTAACCTGTGAACTATAGAAATCTTCCTAAACTGTGGATTTGGGTAAAGCTATCATGTAGATGTGTTTTTTTCATTGTGGTTTTCCCCCCTCTTCTTTCTTTGTTGGGTTTTTTTGTGGCTTTTTTGGTGTGTTTATTTTACAAAAAAAAAAACCAAAACAACAGTAGTAAACCCATTGGAGAAAAGAGTCTTTTGTGTTTTAAACTTGATCCACTTGACTGATAGGAGCAGCTTTTATTTCCAGTGTTACCCCTGAACCAGTGAAATGAAGAGGGAGTGAACGATTCCCTCTTCTTCATCAGCAGTGCCATATGTTTAGGTTATGTTGTTTTGTCAGGTAAAACCTATTGAATTTATTTCTGTTAGAGTGACTGAAATAACTCAAGCTGTGCAGATTGGTTAAGTTAATTGAAAACTAACATGCTAGCCAACCTTAACACTGCTTCAATATTATGATACCTGCTGAGTCAGGCAAAATTAAAGCGTTACTGGTCTCAAGTGTCTTGGCAAGTGGGTAACTTGGAAGACTACTCTGCGTTAGGCTTTGATGGTGGAATTCAATGGTTGTTTGGTTATGCAGCTGAGGATACAGCAAAGTCTGTGCAGACTATCACTGGAAGGAGATACCTTGATTCACAACTTCTAGTGTGAGAGTTCAAAAATGAGTGTGAGAGACAGAAGAAACTTTTTTTGCCTAAAAGGATATTTTTAAAAGCTGCCTCCTGGCACTTTGTGAAGAGATGTAAAGTAAGAGAAGTACTGCATGCTGTACTTCTGATTGCATTCAGAAATTAATTGTGCTGCTTAAAGTTTGCTTGGTATGCTTTAGCTTCTTGAATTTTTTAACACCTGCCTCTTGGGAACTGAAACTGAGAACTGAAACTCTTACACTGTTGTTACAGCACTTTGCTTTTTAGTAATAGCACAGAACTTCAGTGCTCATGTTTGAGGCTACTGGTATATTTTAAGCTTAAAATATTTACCTAATGGATAGCTGTCTCCATGGGAAGGCTATGAATTGGCATTTGACATGTTTCCTCAATCTAGACTGAACTGCACTTCAGAAATCATCAGTGGTTATTTAATTTGTTCATCTTTCTTGCCCCACTTTGCAAGAGCAAGTAAAATGTGTTGTCTAGGCATGTTTTGTAAGAGGATCAAGAAATAGAACTTTTTGCTGTTGCTACTGTTCCTTGCCCTCTAATAAGATGTCTAGGTCAAGTTTTTGTTTTCAGCAGGTAGTGAGAGATTTTTCTTGCTTATCCCGTGAATGTGTTGCATACAAAGATGAGTTCTAATTCTGGGCTAACTGTAAAATTGAAAACCTAAGATTGATACCCCTCAACTTGTTTGAGTCCCTTGGCAAGAATGTGACTGTATACTTGGTGCTTAAATGATAATGTGATGCCACAACCTGCTTTAGGAATTGCGACGTGTTCACCTTACTTAAAATGTCCATTGTTTTCATCTCATGCAGAGTGCATTCTCCATTCTCAGTGCTTACAATGAGTTAATCCAAAGTTACAGTAGCTTGAATAATGCTAGTAAAACAAACTGGAAACTTGCTAGACAAGCTCATCCTGTCAGCTTCCCTTTGAAAATTCTGTATTTCATCTGAGGCCGTTTTTATCTTTGCTGTAGTGGGCCCCCAGACAGCTCAGCCAATCTCAAGTAATGAACTTTCTCCATATAAGAACTATTGAAGCAGAGTGAATCAAGCCACAGATAGGCTCCTGAGAAGTGCATTTTCCTTAATTGAGGACAGACTAGGACATTGCTGTTGATTTTGCATTAACCAAGAGTAAGATAATTGCTCAAAGATGACAATCTTTGATTAGTCTGTTGTGGCAAGCTTTGTACCAGCAGAGATTGCCTTGTTCTGTATATTTGGTTGAAACTACTGAAAGTTTTTGATGTTGTCTGAAATCCAAAATCCTTAATTGGTAAGAAAATGAAGTTGCGCTGGTCTGATTGTAAGCCTGAAACTGCTTCAGTGTGCACTTCTAAGTATGTTCCTTCAAATGCAAGTTGTTTTTGACAAGAGATTTAAAATAAGTATGGATAGTTTCATGAAAGAAAACAAATATTTTCTCTAAATTTGGACTGCTAGCCTTGAAATATCTGGATTTATTGGAAAATGAATGGGCTGGTTTTGACATGCATCTTATTTTGAGTGTCCTGGCAATCATCACTCATTTAATAATGTGAGCAGCACAGAAGTGTATTATTACAGATGCAAACAATTTTTTATCCAATTTTGACTTAATACAAAAGCCTTTGCATAGTGCAGGATTGTTACAGGATGTTCATACTCAAAACCTATGTGAACTTTCTCTTTCGTCATTGGAATTAGAGCTATGACTGCTTGCCTTACATTGATGGCTGTAATTCATTTTGGTTGTTTGGAAAAAAAATGGCCTTGTTCAAATTATTGCTGTTTCAGTCTGAATTAGAATTGTCACAGTTCCCTCAGAGAGAAGCTTAGCTGTGCTCAGAGAAATTGGTAGTAGTTCAGTATAGCTCAAATATGTCTTAAGGAAAAGGTTGCCTTACTGTAACTTTGATTTTTGTAGGCGCATTCTTCACTCCAAAGGAGAGCTCAGTGAAGATCGACACAAGCAATATGAGGAATTTGCAATGTCTTATCAGAAGCTGTTGGCAAATTCTCAGTCTCTAGCTGATCTTTTGGATGAAAATATGCCTGACCTTCCTCAAGAGAAGCCAACACCTGAGGGTAGGACATCTTCTAAAGCAAATCAGCAGAATCATAAAATAGAATCATAGAATGGCTTAGGTTGGAAGGGACATTATCAAGATCCAGCCTCCCCACCACGGGCAGGAATGCCTCTCAACAAATCAAAATGCTGAATTTGGCTTGGTTGTGGTGGGAAGGCTAACCAAACCCTTTTACTGGTGGATTCTTCCTGCTTAAGGATATCAATGAATAACTAACACGTGTTTTTTGAAGTAATTAAACCTCATACGTAACCATAAGCATTCTATGTGCTCTGCAGTTATGGTATCAACATATGCGCCATGTACTTTAGATATGTTTCAGGTAATACAGGAATAAATGTAGAATCAAAAATGTTTGTAATGGAATAATTTCCGCTTAATGGAATGCACATTTTTAATATTTAAAAAGTTGTATATGTTTGTGTTTTGAAATCTGATACAGTTAAAAATTTGATTTGAAGTATATTTTGGGTAGTGGCTGTCTGATCTCCTGAGGGGGGAGTACAGCATTTCTGTGGTAGAGCTGTCCAACACCTTAAATATAAAACTTTATTTTCAGAAATGTTGAAATGATGACTGTACCTTTTGCCTAAAAGCTGTACTGCTTAAGTGTCTCTTTCTTTCCTGAAAATACAGGGAGGTGCAGTTCATCATATTCAAAAATGATTATTTTTTATGCTGCTTTAGTCAGTCTGTTACAGCTTTCTTTTCTATTTTTAAATGTGCTGCTTGATTTCACTAGATATGACTTTGATACTGCCTGTGATTGGGTTGTTAAAAGCACTTTATGCATTGCAACATTGAAGTGAAAACCATGGTGGTAATAAATAATGTTTCTAGAAGTATTTTTAAATCTTGAAATGTGCTTCCTTTTAGAAGATCAGAAATGTGTGTAAATAACTTTCTTGTGGTTTTTTGCAGAACATGGACCTGGTATTGATATTTTCACACCAGGAAAGCCTGGAGAATATGACCTGGAGGGAGGTATCTGGGAAGACGAAGATGCAAGAAACTTCTATGAGAATCTCATTGACTTAAAGGCTTTTGTGCCAGCAATTTTGTTTAAAGACAATGAAAAATGTTACCAGAACAAGGATTCTGGCAAAGATGAATCAAGAGGTAGAATGCTTAGATGAGTATTTTTAACCTATCTTGTTCCACAAATACACAAATTTAATGGAAGTATTGAGTCTCTAATAATTTGCAGTAATTAGGGCACAACACGAGTTTGGATTAATTTTTCAGGGAAGAAATTATGTGGGATGGGGATTATATCTGGATGTGGTACTTAAGTACATTCTAATATTGATAGAATTTGAAAAAATGGAGATTAAATAATGTGAGTAGATAATGACTTTTCTGTGAGAAATCTAAAATTTCTAAAGGTATATCACTTTTGAATTGTGTTAGCCTGGATGGTTCTGATCATCTGATGTAGCCTTAGGTTCACAGGTAGGCATTGGTAGACTAGCTATGATGGGATACAATATATGCGCAGTAAGTCAGTCTTGAGTATTAATGGCATTTCAGCTGTAGAGTTTATGGCCTTCTTTGTGACTGCTAAATTCTAAAATTGCCCTGTGAGGATAATTAGTTGTTGGAGCAGCTTGCTTGGAGAGAATGGAATCTCTAAGAGACTTTTGAAGACAGCTGAAAAGTATCTCAGTTAAATGTGGTGTGAATGCAGTGCTCATCCACTTTGAGCAGAATCTTGATCTAAAGACCTCACCAAAGTCCATTCTGGAGTATTTTTGTCTGTGATTCTAAACAGGTAGCCTGCTTTGAGTCTGCTCTTTCCATGTGGTGTATGCAGTGTGTACAAGTTGTCACATTTTTGTTTGAAAATTTTACATGTTTTAGTAAGGTTATTTGCCCTGAAAATTATTTTTTTAGGAAGCTTAGTCTGCAAATGATGCATGGAGGCCTGTAAAAGCAGAATGTAAATACTAATTTCTTGCAAAAATGCTTTATGCTGAACCACTGTTGCTACTTAAGAAGAATATTAACTGTTCCTTGATGAATTTTCATCTAGAGATTGTTTTCAGGGAAAACAAGACTTTTTTTTTTTTTAATTTGGCCTTCTTTATTTCAAGTTATTTCTTCAAGGCCTCTAACTCTATTCTGAGATCTTGTTTCCCTTTGGCCGTGTATACTGCTTTGTTTTCCTCATTTTGTCAGTTCTGTAATCAGTTCATCTACGAAGAATATGCAGTGCAAACATTAAATTAGAATTTATATCTGAATCTGTCTCTCTTTTTGAGTTAGATTTGTGGTAATCATTTATTGAGTTTTTGGAAGATATTGGTTTTCTATCTGATCTTCCCAGTGTACAAATATTTATTGCTTGTATTTCCCATATGATGTCCTGGAAATCTGTTTTAAGCAATTTAGGCTCTGGATTGCTAAATTTACTAATATCTTGTTCCATTTGAATGTATGCATATAATCTGATGAAGGTAGAATTCAGAACAAACCTATGCACTAAAAACTGGTGGCAGTCTTGAGCTGATTCCAGTGTAGGTAAATGTGTGCAATTTGCAAATGTATGGATGAAGGATGTCTGACCATTGAGACCTAAGAGTATACTCTCAAGAAGCAAATACTCATTGTCTCACACTTTCTCTTTTGACAAGACTAAGGCACTGGGAAGTTTCAGCAGCACAAGTCTTGCTGTATTCTAATCATGACTGTATATTTATTTAATATTTCTACTTAACTTCTACTTAGATTCTAAAGATGCCAAAGATAATAAGGAAGCACCTGGGAGTGAGGATTTAGAATTGGAGCTGGAGAACCTGGATATTAATGATGACCCTCTGGAGTTAGACTGTGGAGATGAGGCAGAAGATCTTACAAAAAAGCTTCTCGATGAGCAAGGTAAAAAGAATTGGATTTGGTGGGTTTGAGGTTGTTGTTTGGTGGTTTTTCGTTTTAGTTTGGTGTTTATAAAAACACCAAACTGTATTTATAAAATAGAACTGTTAGGGTTGTGCTCAGAAAATGCTTTTGCAATGAGACGTTCAGATACAAGTGAGAAGTGAAAGTTACTAATGCCTTCATATAGCTTTTTTAAATAACCAAACGTGAAGTCAGTTGTCTGAAAAGACACAGGAAAACAGTATGTAGACTGTAGAGCATATATGATTTTTTTTTTCATCAAATGTACTAATAAAGTATTTTCTGTTCTTTTAATCTAAGGTTCAGCTCTGCCTTTCGATCTTGTTAATTGTTTAAAAACCTTTCTTTTGATGTTAGGGCTTTACAGAGCGAGATTTAAGAAATCTAACCTCACATTACATGTAAAAGCTGCAAATGGCACCTGTGAAAAATGTGTTAGTTTTACAAAGAGAAACAGAATCAGAATGTTCGTTAGAGTGTTTCTTAGGAATTGTAAGCTTTTCTTCCAATGGTAGTAGTGAAATAAAAAGCAGCATCAAGTGTTAAAGGTCACACTCAGTGAGTGACAAGTGAGGTGTTTTCTTTGAGCCCAGTTTGTAAGACACATTGGTTTTGCTGCTTTGGATTTCCAATGACTAGTGCAGATTCTTTTATTTCATTTCTAAAGCAGGAAACGTTTTCTGTGTCTAGAATGGAAAAATATCAGTGAAATTACATCTGGAGTCCACTAGCTGGAGGTTGTGTGGCTTAAAAGTGAAAATCCTACTTGATCTAGCGACTTCATTATATAATCATCCACTTGTTTAAAACTGTATTGGGCTTTAAAAGTGAGGGAGCTAAAGCCAAAGCTTCAGCTTTGATTTTAAACTTCACAGCTTAAGAAGTTCAGGCCCTAGAAAAGACTGCCTAAAGCATGGATTTGTCTAGCCAGACTGATGGCTGAGTTTTGAGTGTTGAGTAGCTTGAACAATTCCTGGAACTGTCAGTCTCTCTCAGCTGGCAGTAAGGATGACTTAGGGCATGTGAGTCTTTTAAATTGAGTGACTCTTGCACACCGAAGGATAGCTGAGCTGGAATTAACCTTGGAACTGTGCTGGTCTGTAACATGTCACAAAGTCGAAGATGTTAGCTCCAGAGTCTAAATATTTTGGAGTTCTTCTCAAAGGAAAACTTGTATTTCTATGTATTATTTCCTCAGGTTTTTCCTTTCTTTACTTAGGAAAAAATCCATAAGTTCTTAGGAATAAATTTTCCTTTCCATTTATGTCCTTTTCTGAGTAGTCATCGACTCATTTAGCTAGTCAAGATACTGAGTTTCAATTGCAGGATGTTCACTTTTTAGTGAGTTATTTTTGTCTAATAAGAGATCACAAAACATTGCTGCTGTGAGATGGCTGTAGATGTTCTCTTGGAATTGCAAGGAAAAAGAGCATTTCATTCTGAATTGGTCGTAGCCTGCTAGGTAGGCCAAAAACTTTGTCGATAGACATCCAAGGACACATGGATTTTTCCTCCTTATTTTTCTTTTTTTGAAGGGATTCTTAACTTGATAGAAGGATGAAGATTATTCCAAATATGAAGACAAAGCCAAATAATGTGAGAATGAAGTGCTATAGAAGTGGGGAACAAATATCAGGAGATGAGTCCAGAAATAGATGCATTCTTTGTCTAGTCCTAGCTCACTGAGAGTCAATGACAGTTTGATTATGCACAGAAAGGATTGGTGGTTGTGTTTCTGATGGAAAAAGGAGGATGATGCATTTTTATAGTCCAAAACACCAATACTAGTTTCAGTTTTAAATGTTCAGTCAATACCTAGTTTTAACATGCTCCCATCTGAAGGGTTAGCCTAAAATGTTGCAGTATAGGGGTTTTTTATCATTAAAGAGCCAGCCCCTTTATCTTCTGCCTTATGAAGGTAATGTCATTTGGTTCACAGTGTGGGCTTTTTTCCTAGTGGAGAGCAACTGCTTCATGATTATGCTTGCTCATAGGTTTACTTTTTGATGAAACTTAGTGTCTTCCTGAATTCTGTGACAAATTATGAAGCTGCTCATCAGCATCAAAGTAGTGATGGAAATGAAAACAATCACTAGATCCTTGCTCTGATGGGAAACCAGGCTACAAATGAGCTGTTTCAAGTCAAGTAACACAATGTTTTTTTTATGTGTGTGTGAAATTCTGGACACCTCTAGTTGGTGTCACCAAATACTAACAAAATTTTGGATTTGGATGTTGTTTCACATCACGTGGTGTATTTCCATCTAGTGAACAGGTAGATGGTTTTCATTCTTTTCAGTAAAATTCAGTTAGGTTTAAAATGAGGAAAACTAGGTGTCATTTGGTTGCAAAAGAAAGCTTTATCTTTTCATACAGGTTGATTTTTCTGTATGTGAGGTAAGTTGTTAGTCATGTTTTGTGCAAAGCCAGTGAAAGAATGAATTATTCTGATGCTTCCAAACATAAACCAGAATATTCCTAGGTTGAGATGGGCCTTTAGTATGAAAAGTATGCCTGATGTATAGCAATGTCATGGAATGATAGAGTAGTTTGGGTCAGAAGAGACCTTTAAAGGTCATTTAGTCCACCATCAACAGCACTGAGCAGGGACATTTCAACTAGATCAGGTTGCGCAAAGCTCTGTGACAGAAAAGTAGCTTTAGTTATTGGTATAATTTGGCAGAGGCAATAAGTAAGTTGTAAAGGGGAAGACAGGATAAATAGGGTAGGCAGTCCAGTCAGACACTGGCTCTGGCATGTCTTTTGTCCTTGTGTCACTTCATCCTTTCCTTCCCTTCGAAAGATGGAGGCAGCAAGGCAGTTTTACAAAATCTGTGTTCTTAAAGCGGGTCTGTAGCATCCTTTATACCATTGCAGTGCCTGTTTTTGCACTGTGTTCCTGAAGGTTGGAGTCTGTAGTCAGCTAAGTTTAACTTCCTTTTACATGTTATATCTCAAAGTTAATTGAAGAGGTTAGCTTACCAGGAATTCACCTAACTTAACTTTGTTTCTCTGTGTTAACTTTGAATCTTAATTTTCTTATTTTCAATATGCTCAGGGAAAAGAGAGGGAGCAGATAGCATCGGAGCTGAAAATAGTGACGGAAAACATGCTGAAAGAAGTGAGTTTTGAGGTTGTTTCTAAAAGAGAAGATAATATGTTAAAAATGAAGCCATTTGAATGGAGACAAAAATGTTAAGTAAGCAATGGCCAGGGTGGAAGACATCAAGGGTATTTGGAGTAGGGGGACTATAATATATCTATCAGCAGAGACGAAGTGTAGAAGTGAGTATGAAATCAACCTTTTTAATTTTGCTACAGTGTTTAGAGTGCTAGTAAATTTCCTATCAGAAGACCAGGAATTTTTAAAAATGTGAAAATACTCATTAGGAAATATATTTTTGACTTGAGAGAGCAGACTGAACATATTCCTCAATGAAGCTTTTATTCAACAAGATGCTTAACATTGTTTATGCCTAAGTGTTGTGCAGAGAATGGGGTCCAGGCAACAATTGACTTGCGTTCTTGATTTTTACTGTCTGAATGTGAAGGCTCCCACATGATCGTACTTATCTCACAGAGGAACAGCACTTGCATTGCAGAACCACTTCTGTTATTTCCATTGTCTGGCTGATGCTGTACGAAGTAGACTGAAACATTCAGACAGTGCATTGTTTAGGAGAAAACCCTCTGTAAGTTTATAGCTTTGCAAAAATGAAGAGATATCGCCAGTAAGGGAGCCAGGTCTTTCTCAGAAAGTTTGTGTATATGAAGAAGGAAGAGCAAGTAACTGCTGTTGCTGAAGTGTTACACCAGTCATTGCACTTCAGTGAATCCTTAGTGCTGCCTTATGCTTTTCTCAGTTCTGCTCCCTGAAAAATTTTCAGGACTGCAGGCATTTCTGGTTAAATAGACAGCTGTTAAAAAAGAAAAAAAAAATAATTTGGTCCATACAGTGGTGATGCTGCATGATTTGATCTGTATCCAGACAAAATATTACAAAGAGCCTTAAGTAGTAGTAATTAAATTCTTGTAGTAATTAAAAAGAATACAGTTTTAAAATAGTGATAGTGAAGGACTGAAACTTGAGAGGATCAAAGTGAAAAGCAAAAAAGTGGCTGATTTTTTTTTTTTACATGAATTGCATACTTGGAACCATTGATTGCCTTAGGAAAGGAAGTCCTGGTTGTTTCATTTCCTGTCACAGTAAAAAATTTAGTTTGCCTTAAGTCCCAAACCTACCCCAGATGTTACAATAGAGCCTCTCCACTTAAATAGGATCCATGCACTGTGATAAGAAAGAAATACTTGGAAATGCAGTGTGACAATACCTATGAAGGGGAGAGCACCAGTGAAAGAAGAGATATATTGAAAACTGCTGCAATAGAGTGTAATAGTCTTAAAGTGACTGACTTGTCAAAGACTTAAGCTTTTTAATTTATTTCAAGAGTGTTGAGTTAATTTGAATAGAAGACAGGGAAAAAGGGGAAGATAAAAGAACATCAGGATGAGACAGGAAAGTGTGACTGTAAATATTATGAAGGATGCATCTGAACTAAATTTGTTAGTAAAAATTGTCTGGTTTCAGCTGTTATGTGCATCCTAGTGAACTCTGAGTATATGGGTGGTAAGAGTCGGTGTTCCATTAAGCATTTAAAACTTCATGGTTTGATGTCTCAGCATCTGAATTCATCTTCCTTTTTCTTTTTTTGTTCTTCTTTCTTAATGAATTCTTCTCTCGTTCTTCTGTGCAAGAAAGGAGGCAGTGTCATCTCCTTTAATCTCTAGCACCTTCAAGACTGGATAGCTGGCAGTAATTCTTGGAGCAATTCTTAGCGTTTCTCTACCTAAGCCCAGTCCCTGCCCCTGTCAGATTCTAAAACCAAGGAAAGAATCCTACAATGTAGTATCTTTATCACTTTGCGTGTCAGTAACTTGACAACGGAACTTGAGTCTTCCATGCTAGATTATTTTACTATGTAGCCTGTGAAGACACAGAGGCTTTACCAAGTGTTGAGCATTTTATAGTTTATGTAGGTGTGATTTCTGCCACTACCACCACCGCATTTGGCTCTTTTGAAGTCTGTCTGTTTTCATTTCAAATACCTCGTAGGTATTCTTGTTCCTGTTCAACATCTTTAAACTGAAAGAAAACCAAGCCTCATAGTGTTCCTTTCTCGGGAAGCAGGTTCTTTCATGTTGCTGTCGCCAAAGAATGGTTCTTAACAGTTGTTTGTGTCTATAAATTATTTTGGCTCTTCTCTAGGACTTAGTAAAATCTGGCAACTTTTTGAAACATACTACAAGTTTTGCCATGAGAAGGTAACTGCAGAGTAGTCGATCTGATGAGATCTTCATAGATGATGACAGAAGTCTACATTGCAGTGGTAGAATTGTCCTTCAGTCTTCCATTTGTGCAGTGTTAATGAGGTAGACACAGGTTACTGTCACTACTTCTTGTGTTGCAAACAACATGGAAGTGTTTGCTTGAAAAATAATTTGTTGCTTGTCTTGCAGCTGCAACATGATCAACCCTACATCTAGGGATGAGGAAATGGCAGAGATGCTTAACACCACCTTTGCCTCAATTTTCAGTAGCAAGGGAGGTTGTCCTCAGGACAGCTGCCCTCCTGAGCTCGTAGGTGTGGTGAGGAAGCAGAGCAGCCTCCCTATAATCCAGGAAAAAAGTAGTTAGGGACTTGTGGAGGCTCTTGCATCTTCATGAGTCTAAGGGACCAGATGGGATCCATCCTGGGGTGCTGAGAAAGCTGGCAGATGAGCTAGCAAAGCCGCTCTCCATCACTTAGCTATAGTCGGAGCTCACTGGAGGGGGCCTTGAAGACTGGAAGCTGGCCACTGTGATGCCTGTCCACAAGAAAGGTGGGAAGGAGGACCCAGAAAGTTGCAGATCTGTCAGCCTGACAGATAGATGGGCGCAGTCCAGTGCCATGAGTTTTAACAAAGCCAAGTGCCAAGTTCTGCACTTTGACCACAACAGCCTCATGCAGTGTTACAGGCTGGGGACAGAGTGATTGGAGAGGAGCCAGGCAGAGAGGGACCTGAGAGTACCAGTCAAGAGCTGACTGAACATGAGCCAGCAGTGTGCTCAGGAGGCCAAGAAGGCCTACGGTGTCTGGCTTGCATCAGTAATGGTGTGGCCAGCAGGACTGGGGAGGTCATTCTGCTCCTGTGCTTAGCACTGGTTAGGCCACACCTACTGGTGTGTAGTGCAAGTACTGTGCCCAGTTCTCGGCCGCACAATTCAAGAAGGACGTTGAGGTGCTTGAGCATGTCCAGAGAAAGACAACAAGGCTGTTGAGGGGGCTGGAGCACAAGCCCTATGAGTAGCAGCTGAGGGAGCTGGGATTGTTCAGCCTGGAGAAGAAGAGGCTCAGGGGAGACCTTATTGCTGACTAGAACTACCTGAAAGGAGTTTGTAGCCAGGCAGGGATTGGTCTCTTCTCCCAGGCACCCAGTGACAGAATAAGAGGACACAGCCTCAAACTGTGTCAGGGCAGGTTTAGGCTGGACATTAGGAAGAAATTCTTTGTGGAAAGAGTGATTGCCCATTGGAGTGGGGTGACTGGGGAGGTGGTGGACTCACTATCCCTGGAGGTGTTTAAAAGGGGTCTGGATGAGACACTTAGTGCCATGGTTTAGTTAGAAGGGTTAGGTGGTAGGTTGGACTCAATGATCCTAGAGGTCTTTTCCAACCTGGCTCATTCTGTGATTCCTTGCTGCTTTATGACTCTATACTGTAATGTCTGTACAACTGGAGGAATTAAGCTGGTCTCTAGCTATTGCAGCTTCAAGTGAAACGATGTCAAGAACACATTTGACCTCATGAGGAGAAACTTTTTTCTGTGAGGGTTATAGAGCATTGGAACAGTCTACCGAGAGAGGTTGTGTAATCTCCTCATCTAGAGGCTTTTAGAACCCACATGGATGCTTTTCTGTGTGACCTGCTCTAGGTGATCCTGCTTTGGTAAGGTGGTTGGACTCCGTTTCTGGAAGTTCTTTCCAAACCCTGCCATTCTGTGATTCTAAGAAAAGAAATAGTTTAGTGGATGATTTTGATTAAAAAAAAAAAAGCTGTTTCTCATGCAGGGCATACACATTTGGAAAAGAAGTGGAATCCACAGTTGTATTAAGGTGTCTTGTGTTGCTTTCCCATACTGCTGTTTTCCTATGTTTGAGCCTTCTTGTGATCCCTCTTATCACCTAAATAATTGCTGCATTTTTCTAGAAAGATAAATAATTTTTTGCTCTCAACATTATGAATTTAGAGTGGGTAGCAAACTTCATTAATAGGAAGGCAAGTTGAAAGGTGATACTTTTGAGTTTTGTTGGTATAGACACTCAGTGGATCTGCTTTTTCTTTACATTACAAAAAATTGTTTTAATCTTTTTTATTTAATCTGTGGATGACTATTAACAACTAATTAAAAATGCACTGTTTGGGAAATATGATTGCAAATCCTTGCATTTAGTATTTTAAAGATATGTGCTGCTTGTTTATTTCACTCTGATAGAACAAGAGGATGAAGAAGCCAGTACTGGATCTCATTTGAAACTTATAGTGGATGCTTTTCTTCAGCAGCTTCCTAATTGTGTCAACAGAGACCTCATAGACAAGGTATAGTCACAGTTTTTATATTTTTCCACTTTTAAAAGCTAGTGTTGAATCAAATTTATTTAAAATAGAGATTCAAAGCTTTGGAGCCTTGCAGTAACTGAATTAATTTTTGACCTGAAGGATATGTTTTCTGTTTCTCAGTTATTGGACACATACTGTGTGATACTGCTTTTGTCATCCTGTTGTTGTATGTATTAGCTTGTTTTAGAAGTAGACTTCTGTTTTTACCTTGTTCTTCCTCTCATCACTCCCTGACAAATTGCTCCCTGACAAATTACTCCCTGTCTTCCCAAAGCTGGTTTCTTCTTTGTGCTTATCCAAAAAAATTAGTCTGTGTTCCTGTGGCTGGATGTGTTTTGCTAACTCTCTTACTTCTAGGCAAAAAATAAGATTTTTTTTTTGGTGGTGGTTGTAAAAGATGCTTTTGAAAACATGCTTGAAATAAAAACCTTCTGCATTAAAGGTGAAATATTATATTGACATCTCTCTTTATAGGCAGCAATGGATTTTTGCATGAATATGAATACAAAAGCCAACAGAAGGAAACTAGTACGAGCATTATTTATAGTTCCTAGACAAAGGTAAGAATTGAAGGGAAATGAGCTAGATCCACTCTTTGGCTGTTTAACTTAAAAAATGTGTGTTTTAACTTTTGAAACTCAGTGCATGTTGCAAGGGGCATTTGTTTGTTCCTGATGTGCACTCTGGAGTGGTTGATGCTAGAGCACCAAAAAAACTCTTAGGATTAATGCTCAAGCAGTTCATTACAATATTCTGCCATGGTGATGTACATTTCCGTAATCGGTTTCTCTTTCTGGCACTTGTGTTATAGTGGATACTTTTGTGACTATTTTTAACTGTGAAAACAACAGCAAAATCTACCTTCTGTCAAAGGGAGGGTTTATATTTCATTCAGAAGAACTTGCACTTTTTTCAGTGTAAAAACTTGTGTCTAATGGGAGCACAGTGTAGTTCAGGAAGGAAGATTTCTTGTGATATATTAATTCTGATATTTTTGTAATGGCTCTAACTTCTGGGGCAGGGCTGGTTCTAGGTTACCTGGTTTAGAGAAAGCAGATGGAAGAATTTGAGCCTGGGTTTCTTCTGTCCATGTAGAGCTCTGCTATTTCTTTGTGAGGGTCCTGCACTTACAGGAAGATCCTTGGTTACAAAAAAGATTTTAAATGTTTAATTATTTGGGAGAAAAATACATGTCCCTGCTCTCTGATATACTTGTACTTTAAATAGGTGCAACTTAAGTAAGTGTAATTATGAAGGAATCACTTTTCTTGCTCCACCATGCGCTTTTTGGCTGAGAGGTTGTTTTGGTGCTGCTTTTAGTTCCAGATGTTTCATCACCATTCTGGATTTCCTGTCAGAGTTTAAACAACTTCAATCTGAGCCCTTCTTTTGCATCAACCTCTTACACATTGCGCCCTTAGTCTACATCAGACCATCTTCCTGTTCTTGCTGCTGCATCATCCTTTACTGCATTTTGCCCTTCTTTCACTTTTTCTTCTCTGAGGACAACATAGTGGACTTTGCAGGGAGAATAGGCTGCCCAGGGAAGTGGAGTCACCATCTCTGGAGGTGTTTGAGAAGTGTGTAAATGTGGCGCTTTAGGGTGTGGTTTAGTGGCCATGGAAGTTGGTTTATGGTTGGACTCAGTGATCGTAAAGGTCTTTTCCAACCTTAATGATTCTATTATTCCATTCCTTTTTATCACTGGAGGGCAAAAACCATAGTTTGAGTGTGTGTTTTGTCTCAAGACTTGTGTAGAATACTGCTTTGAAGAAACAGACTTTGGTAGTTAGTTTACCTACATTTGATTCTTTCTTGCACTGTTTTCAACCTTAATTCTAGCCTTTTTCTAAATCCCATCTGTAATAAGCATCTACTGTGCTGCTCTCCTAGCTGTCTATAAACCAGTAAATAACTTGCTTACTGTACAGTGTTGACGCTGTTGATACTAGTTTTTGCAGTTAGATGTGCATATAATCTATCATAGAATCACAGAATGTTAGGGATTGGAAGGGACCTCTAGAAATCCACTGAGTTCAACCCCCCTTCAAAGCAGGATCACTAAGGGCAGGTTTCACACAGGAACATGTCCAGGCGGGATTGAAGGTCCCTAGAGAAGGAGACTTCCCAATCTCTCTAAGCAGCCTCTTCCAGTGCTCTCTTTTTTTACTAAAAAAGTCTTTTCTCATGTTGAAATGGAGTTTCCTGTGTTTGAGTTTGTCAGATGCACTTCAGCATATCACTGGGTGTCACTGAAAAAAGACTGGCTCTTTCATTTTCTTTATGGATTCTTTTCTCTGAAAATTAGGGGTCTGATACTTCAGTTTGCAAAGACTTAGAGTCCTGATTTTGCCTGAAATATGAATTACTGACAGAGGAGGCAGGTAGTATCTTGTATTAGATGTAACAAGACGCTCTCCAGCCCAAATTTATGATGTAGTGGAAATACTTTTTTGTGTGTGGCAATCATGAAGTGCGTCAAAACACAATTTGTGAAACCTGGAACATCTGTAACAATGTAAATCAGCAGGATTGCTTAGAATTTTGTCTACAGCTCTACCATAGTAGAGAATTTACATTTGTGATATGGAAATGGCTGCTTGGCTGGTCTCTGAACATAATGTAATATTTGCACCCTTGTTCTGTATTTCTCCTGGTGTGGTGCATACCAGGTTGACCATGAACTCCTAGAACCTTTTTGGAGGTTCATGATTTTCTTAGCATAGTCTGCTAAGTTGTACCAGATGATAATGACCTGAAAGAACTTGGTGACTTTGTGCACAGCAAAAGAGATACTTTCAAATGAGAGTAACCTTCATGACGTGTCAAATCAGCAGTGTACTTTCAGATACCTCCTTTTAAGGAGTTAAATTTACAGTGTTTTCTAGTATTTAAAGAAAACAAGCTGAGGTATATCTTAGATTAGGCTGCACTAGGAGCATTGTAAGTTGCTAGAAACTTACACTCTCCCCATTGCCATTGATTTTGTTATCTTTCCAGTAGCAGTTGCATTATCCCACAAACCTGTTTTAAATAACAACTTTTAAGTTACTTTTTCTGTAGGAGCTCACTAAACTAGTATAGATGGTTTGGTTGCCTCAAGGATCTATGTATCTTCACTATTAGGTGAAACCAATGTTCCAGCACTGAAATGAATCTCACTGTTGTTCTTTAATTACAAATACTAATTATTATTAAGAAATAATAATATTCTTTGTCCATTTCCTTATCTTAATATCTTTTTTTTCCTTATCTGCTCTGAGACCTACTGGACTAATGAATGCTTTAGCTTCCAGTTGTAAGATCTTAAGTTCTCTCTGCTTGCACTAGTGATGCCCATCTCTGCATTACTTAATAGGAGATACAGGATGTTGGCTGAGCTTCTTGTACTTAACCGTGAACTGTTTCAGTGAAATTCCCCTAGACATAATTTTAAAGGGCAATCCATCCTAATTATTAAGTTACCTTAATCCTAGTAGAAAAACTCCAGGTGTGTATGTTACACACTGAAACAGGCTGCCCAGAGTGGTTGAATCTCCTTCTCTGGAGATAATCAAAACCCACCTGGACATGTTCCTGTGTGATCTGGTATAGGAGATGCCGCTCTGGCAGGGGGGTTGGACTACATGATCTTTTGAGGTCCCTTCCCACCCCTCATATTGTTTGATTCTGTGATAGTACTGATGGCTGCTATAAAATACCACAAATTATTAGTTTAAAAAAATAGCATAGCAAACTGCTTCAAAGCTTTGTATACTATAAACAGTGTTTGCTTTCATGTCTCTTCACTGAGCTGTAATTGTTGCATACTGTTTTTTACTATTTACAGGGTTGTTGTTTTTATTACCTCTTCAGGAGTGGGATGGGAAAACGTGGTGATGTTCTTGAGGATTTTCAGTTGGTGTGGGTGGTGTTGTTGAGGTATAGGTGTTTCCTTAGTGGTGTAGGGTTTTTTGTTTGGTTGGTTTGGGTTTTTTAGCTGGTTGTTAGTTTTTGTTTGTATGGGTTTTGGCTCTGTTTTTTTGTTGTTGTTTTATGTGAAAGGCTCAGAGGACCAGTGTCCTTCTGTAGGCTGTAGATAAGGCAGTGTATTTTGCAAAAGTCTTTGATCTCTGTATAGCAGTGTTTATTAATATATAAGGTCTGGGTGTCAAGAGGGAGGGGGCAAACTCAGCTGAACTCTATGATAGGACAAGGGGTAATGGGTATAAACTACAGCACAGGAAATTTCACCTCAACATGAGGAGGCACTTCTGTACTATAAGGGTCACAGAACACTGGAACAGGCTTCCCAGAGAGCTTGTGGAGCCTCTATGGATGCATCTCTTTGCTACCTGTGTTAGATGCTATGGTTCTGTTCTGTCAGGGGGGTTGGACTTGATGACTCCTGTGATCCAAGCATGTTAGATAATGCTTCCTAATTGTAACTATTGCTTTGGCAGCCATAGTAAGGTATTTCAGTAACAGAGTAAGTTGTTTCTTTTTATTGAGGGGCTAGCTGTGTTCAGGCACAGCAGTTTTACCAAGAAATGACAAAACTGTTTTTTATGTTTGAGGAGTGATACAGACACTGTGAAGCCAAAGTCATTAAGCAGGGATGTCAGGGAGCTATCTTGCACCCACTAGGGTTGGGTTGATTGGGACAAATGTAGAATTCATCAAGACAGGAAACTTAATTTGACAAGAAACAAACGTTTTTTCCTCAACTCACTTTAGTATTAGAATACAGCATCATTGCATTGCTCTGTTGCATACTCATGAATGGATTGCATTTATGTTTTCAGCTGCAATTCAATTCAAAATATGCTTTTGGAGAAAACAAAATCATAGATTGGCTTTAATGCAGGTGCCAGTAGATGGTGCCACTGATACTGCAATTTCTCTGCCTCTGAAAGTGAATTTTTATCTCCTCTGTGAGAGGGAACAGACTCAATCTCCAGTTGCCAGTTTCACAGTAATTGGCCCAAGACTTTTCCTTATTATATTTCACCTATTTAGAAATACCCAGCCCTACTGTTCTTCTCCATGAAGAAACCTTTTGTGTTTTGTGAGGGAATAACACTGTGCTCTAAGACTAATTTTCCCCCAGGTATTTTCAGTTTACTGAGATGAAATTATTAGCTCTCAGCAGGCAGGTACTTGTTTAGCCCAGAATAAAACTTTCTGCTATCTGTCTTAAAAGAAATGGCATACAGGAATCTCTTCCAATTAAAATAGACCTGCTCAAGTCCTTTTTTAAGCTTTAGCTTTTGTATGTGTATCTGAGGCCATAAGACTTTCACTTCTTCTGAGAGTTAATGGCTAAATGCTTAATAACATTGTAGTAATTTGCTGTGGCCAGTCAGCCTTGACTATGTGTTCCAGCAAGCTTGAAAAATGTCAATACTGTTTTGGTTATTGATTAACAAGAGATCATAAAAACTGTTAAATAGGTAACTGAGATATCTACAATGTTTCACCATGAGTTTCATGTATTATCAGGAGTCTGCCTAGCTATGCCACCTCCATGTGGTACTACATTCTCCTGCTTCTAGTCCACAGCTGAAATGCATAATTATCCCCTTTTCTGGGAGTAGATATTAAAGATCTTAGGAATGTGCTCTAGTGACATAGTAGGAAAGGAGAGGGAAGGCAAGTTTTGGATACTTTGTTCTGGGGGCTTCCTATCAATGCCTTTCCAGTTTTACTTTGTGCCAGGGCAGTCTCTCCACTTTTAAATGTTTTTGGCAGCTTCTTTATTTTTCTTTCCCCTCTTCTTTTTCTTTCTTGTAGCAGAAGGGAAAACCCTAATCCTTAATAAAGCATAAACCTCAAGACATTTTTCCTCATACAGGCTACTTCTCACTTGGAGCATGCAAATTTAAGGTGTTCCTTTCTATTTAGAACAGTAGGCTTTTTCTACAGTTCCTCTGTTTATTCTCAAACAAATAATACTTTCTTCAGCTTGTAAATGGTATGAGGCCTATGTTGTTTTCTGTACGTTTTGAAGTGATACATGCACACATGTGCAAAGCTGCTCTCCTATGTTCTGTGTCCTGTTACATGATCTCCCAAAACAGATTTGAGGGAGTTTATCCTGTTTTCACAAGCAGTTAGTCTTTCATGGGAAGAAATAAAGTGCAAATTAAGGAAAAACAAATTGCCCTTCTAAATTCCCAAAGGGAAACAAACCATGCAGTGAAATGGATGTGAAATTGTATCTTCAAGGAAAGAGAAAACAAGTAAAGCTCTGTAGAAAATGTTGAAATATTACTGGTTGTGTTTTGGGAAAAAGGGCTGCCATATCACACCTGTTGAGCTTTGTTTTACTCAATATCTGATCCATTCATTTAGAAGTTCACTGCTTTAAAGATGTTCTAGTTGTGTCTGCTGCTCAAAGAACTCAACTGCAATAAGAATTGGAGTTGTCTGTAAGAATGTTTCATTTTGCATGTGGAGAGGGGGTCAAGTTTTATTTGCATCTAGTAATTTCTTGACGGTCAAATTGTGCAGTTGAGCTGGTGTTTGGCATTTCACCTAAGGCAGTACTTTTGAAAGGAAATCAACTGTGAGGGGTTCCAGTACGATACGGTAGTACACCTGGTGTTATTTTTAAATGATATTACAACCTGCAGTGTGAACTTGGAAAAATGTCATGTATGCAGTTCTGTCAATATATCCATGTTCTTTTAATGAGTAAAATGGTACCCATGCTTGTAGGCAGAAATACATTTTTCTTGATAAAATAGACAAATAACTTACCATCTTTTGTTGCAGGTTAGATTTGCTGCCATTTTATGCAAGACTGGTTGCCACATTGCATCCTTGTATGTCTGATGTAGCAGAGGATCTTTGTTCCATGCTGAAAGGGGATTTCAGATTTCATGTATGTTTTGGTTTATTTGAATACAAAAAAATTAATCAACAGTCTGATCATAGTCATACTTCGAGGAATAACATATTGTAAAATATTGTTGGGCATCTACATAAAGTCAGTCCTTAAATTCAGTAAATATTTCTCTGTCATTTGAGTGTGTTTGTTCCAGAACACTAGATCTGTAAATCTAAGGCTTATTTTACAGTTTAGCATATGTCTGTTTATATACTAACATGAATTGTGAAACAGTTAAAAGTTGCAAACATTAGAAACTACTCCACCTGCAAGTGCTAATAGTTTTTTTTGTAAATTAATAACTTGCATTCAAAATGAGAACTGACTCAGTCTAACAATATGTTCCCCATGACAAGGTTACTGTTCTAACGTTATGGTTACCCTGACAATGTAATGCTTTTATTTTTTTTATAAATGCAAAGTGCAAATTATTTTCTACTGTTTCCATCAACCAAAATTTTATGTTTTGCTCAAATGTTACTGTTTTTTTCAGAGTTGTTTCTTTCACTTTGAAGTTTTGTGATTAAATTGGTTGCAGTGCTCACAGATGATATCTTCACTATTTTCTAAGTTTTATGGCATGGTTGTAATTTTTTTCTCATGTTGACATGAAAAATGTGTATTAGCTGCTCAGATTAAGTCTTAGTTGTCTGAAGCTGACTGTTCTCAGGGATAGCTGTTTCTTTGGGGAGGAATACAATTTTGTGTATTTCATATTGTGTTTAGATTCATCAATTTGTGCTTTGGTAGTTACTTTTTCCTTTTCAAAATTACTTACAAACGGCCTAATTTAATCTGCAATTTATTAAAGCTGATGGGAAAGCTGTCAGTGTTTAATATTTCCTTGGGGACTGTACAAGTGGTCCTATTCATACAAACACTACTTAGTGATTCTAAAAGCAGATTCTAAAATACTTTGGTGCTTCACTGGGATAGAGACGTGGGTGGCTGGATGGATGTATCTATAACCATTGATGTTAAAGGACTTAGTTTTTGCAGGAGGGAGTAGGAGGATGGGGAAAAAAATTCAAAAGCTTCTGAAATAAACAAGAATGTAGAGACACTTTTAGGAGACCAAAAGGTAGGTGAAGATAGGATGTAAGGAACCAAGCAAATATCAAACACTACTGAATTCCCAAGCTTATCATTTGTGTTCGAGTCAAAGTCAATTATAAGAGATAGGTATTTTTGAGGGTCTCAGATCAAATGCTGCTGCCTTTTTTTAGGTAAGAAAAAAGGACCAGATCAACATTGAAACAAAGAATAAAACTGTGAGATTTATTGGTGAGCTTACCAAGTTTAAGATGTTCTCCAAAAATGACACACTCCACTGTTTAAAGGTTAGTGTTGTGATAGTCGTATACTACTTCATTCACTGTACTTTCATATATCTGTTGCTGGAATAATCAATTATTTCATTGAATCTGATGTTTTAAACCCTGCCCTGATGTCTCTGCCTACTGTGCCTGGGGAGACATCAGTTGTTTTTTTTTTTTAATGGTAGGATTATATTTAAATTCAGCCTTTGAACGTAACCAAATTGCTGACAACTATTTCTGTGAAGCTATGGTAGACATTGCTACTTATTCATCTGCTCTATATTGCAAATCTTTTATCATGTTCATTTCAATTAATGTTTTTACAGAGAGAATAAGTGAAGGGGACAGGTTAGAAGCAGAAGCTTTGTAGTGATGCAGGGAGGGGATTTTATGCCATTCTAGCAGATATTTTTGTTTGAGGAACAAAACAAATCTTTGAAAAGCATTTATCTCCAGGTATATTATCTTAGTTTGCATGCTGATAAACATTCGAAGTTACCTTTTGATGTTAAGTCTCTGATTAAAAACGGGTTTTAAAAAATGAGAGTGCTTTTAATAAAATTTGGTGAAGATTCCTATGGATTAAGATGATGATGTCATGTGGGAATAGTTCCTATTTATTGACTCACTTAAGTACCAAAGCTGAATGTTAAAAAATTGTGTTCCCTCATCATTTTTCTTCTCTCATGTATAAAATGTGAAACTTAACTTTAGTTATTACTTCAATTCGTACAATTAAAGTAGATGTGCTTTGAAGTTATTGTGTCCTTGTATATTTGATGGTTTCCCAATCTAGCAACAGGAATTTTAAAGTATGTATGACTGAGTTGGAAGGGGTATGAGAGAGATTATAGTATTTATTTTAATGTTGTAGTCTTTTTATGCTAGGCTTAGCAAGCATCCTGTTCTTCAAGTTTCTGGAGCCTGCATTTTGAGTTGAGACTGTTAATATAATGCTTTTAAAATCAGGTGAATATTTTGAACTTTGTTACCTGATCAGTGAAATCAATTAGCATTTTTTTCTTTAAGTCTGTGGAACACCACAGTAGTGTAAAGTCTGGTAGGTAGAATTTACTGTTTTCTGCAGTTCAAAAAGATGTTTTAACATGCTGTGTTTCTACATAAATATATACCAGATGCTTCTGTCAGACTTTTCTCATCACCATATTGAAATGGCATGTACTCTGCTGGAAACCTGTGGAAGATTCCTCTTTAGATCACCAGAATCTCACTTGAGAACCAGTGTCCTTTTGGTAAGAGAAAACTTGCTGTCTTTTGAGGGAGGGTGTCAGACACTGAGTTAAATCAATTACTGCTTCTCTTTTCTGGCTTTGTGTTGTGGCCTCACCATAACAATGATCGTGACTAATACCTTAATTGTCAGTTACAGCGTTCAAACACTAGTAAGTGAAAACTTTCATTAAGTTTCACCTTGGGTGCTCTGGGAGAATAGAGTTCTTAATTCTTTAATAAAAACACAGACAAGTATCGGAGCACAATGAATCAGCTTTTCTGGAACCTTGTCTCCTTGGTGGAATGGAGTTCAGGTGGACTGGTGTTACCTGTTCAAGGCTGCTTTGGCATTGTCAGCTTTGGTTTGTAGTCTTGTGAACTTGTGTTGTGTTATTTTTGGCCTACCCAGTGTTGTCTCAGCTGTGACATTGTACCTGATAGGAGAACTAATTTCTGAAAATATTCTGGAGAACTTCAGTTGTCTTCAAATGTGATCAAATAATTAAATTTCTGAAGCAAGAAGCTATCAGTTTTGAAGTACAAATAATTCAGAAATAGGGCAAACAGAGAGGATGAAAGAGTACAGTAGCTATACCTGAATGTGCCTGAGATACTGTTTGAGGGGAACAATGGCAGTGAACGGAAACAGATGGTATTTCAAATGGAGGTGAAGACAGTGGTGAGAGAGGTGATGTCTGTGTCCTGTGTAGCAATCTGAGATGCCAAATTTGAAGAAAACTTACGAAGACACTAAAGGAAGGGGTTTTTAGAAACAGACATTGGTAGAGTAGAAGCGGTATCTGTAGATCTAAATAAGTATTGGCAAAGGTTTGAAAATAACAAATATTAGCACTGGATTGTCTTTGGTGTATCAATTTGAGCCCTGTCTGATGTTTAATGGCTTGAGAGAGAATTGTAAAACTCTGTGCAAGGCAAAACTGAGTCAAACGTGGTTGAAGTCTCTGAAAGCAGTGATAGCAGTAGGAAATGGCATTAAATCAAGCAGTTTAACAACATACAGACCAACTGATATTGTTATATTGAAAGTCTGACCAAGTGCTTGCAGGTTCTCTTCGAATCCCTGCGCTGCAAGAAGAATACAGATGTCTATCTACAGTGCAGAATGTAGTCTCTCTGTTAGGGGGAGAAAGTGGACATGGTTTGCCATTCCAGAAAGAGAGCAGTTCAAGTGTTTGCACTATCTTTCTACATGGTACTTAACTGTGAATTTTCACTGTCTCTGCTGTGGTTGTGTCCTTTCTTATGAAATCACAGGCTTACACTTGCTGGGTCTTTCTCTTGAATCAACAGCTGCCCTTCTCATGCAGAAGAGTTAATGGAGAAACAGGTGTTGCCTACCGGAGTATATCACAGAATTTCTTTACTACCAAATGTGTGTTTCTGAACCTCTTTGTCACAGCATTCGTTGCAGTCATGTAGTCAAGGCAAAGAGGAAAGAGATGGAGAATGAACTGCAAGTTCTTGGCTTATGCTTTTTGTTGCAGTATACTTCTATATCTTGAAACGTTTGAATCCCTCAGTTACTTAAAGGCTTGCCAGTTGATATGCTTTATGTGAAATGTATTCCTGTCCATAATCATCAGATATTCTGTCCTGAAAACACTGTTGAAAAGACACCTAACTCATTGCTACCGTCTTTCAATAGTTAATAAAAATTTTAGTAGTCAGGAAAAATGAAATACCTTTACCAGAGCTGCTTTTCTACACTGACTACTTCTAGTCTTACTACAAAAATACTGATTGTTGGCTGCATTGCTCAAATCTGCTGGGTGAGAATGCAAAATGTGACTTAACTATGATATATGAGACCAAGTACAAACACTGTTTCAGTAACTGAGACTTAAGCCTGAGCTTTTGGATAAATAGTCTTTTCTAATGCTTTGAGGAACTAGGAGAAGATAGAGGTGGCAAATCAGTTTGGAGTATCTATTGATTAAGATGTAAAGTAGGCTAACTAGATCTGTGTTCTTCATCCATATTAATAGCTGCATCTTGTAATGTTGCCCTATAGAAATGACAAAGATCAATTTTGACTTAAATGGTATTACAGAAAGTGGATCATCTTCTTATGGTACCAGTTGTTGTGAACTGTAGAAAAGATTACTCCTGGAGCAGGGCAGCAATCCCTAATAAGGATCTTGTGCTAAAAATCTAAGTAAGTCTACTGCTGATCTGATCAGTGACTCTTGTGGGTGGAAACTACATTTCAGTATCTGAAGGGGACGTATAGGAAGACTACAGAAGGACTGTTTAGAAGGGCTTGTAGCAATAGGATGAGGGAGAGTGGTTTCAAACTGAAGCAGGGTAGATATAGGTTGGACGTCAGAAGGAGGTTTTTCACAGTGAGTGGTAAAATCCTGGAATGGGTTATCCAGGGATGTCATTCATAGACATGTTCAATACCAGTGTTGATTTGGCCATGGTTTACTTGGAGGTGTCCCTGCTCACTACAAGGAGGGTTGAACAATGTGACTGTCGAAGGTCTCTTCTGACCCAGTGCATTCTGTGAATTAGTCTGACGATATTCCCGATGGTTATTGGTCTTAATCGTTACTGCTGCTAATATATTTTATGGTATACAACACCAAAAAGGCTGCATGTTTCCTCTTAAAGCCAGCATTGCTTTATCTTGGTGTGGAAAAAAGTCAGTTAAAAGTGCCACAAACTTTCTGGCACTGACTCATTCCAGATGAGCATTTAGTGACCATATTTTAGTTTAGTAAAATGGCTGTGAAGTTTTGTGAATTATTTAAGGATTATTCTTTTATCAGCACTGTTTGTTTATGTTAATAGTTTTTTTGGCAAGTCTTTAGAGTTCAGTGTCCTTCATGTAATTTAAAATATTCATGTGCAACTAATGTGGCTTTAGGATTAGCCTGTTGATAAATGGATTATTTGAACTGATGCTTTGGAAGGAAGATCAGCATTATACTGAACTATGTTTCTGTAATGTAATCATGTGAAAATCTTGAATTCTTGGATTACACTGTTGTCTGTTTAAAAGAATATTTGAAGTTCTGGTATTAAAAGTCTTCTGTTGCATTGTCATTCCTGTGAGTTAGACAATAATGTCAAATTGTGTGTTTAAGCTTTAGTGCAAGATGACTGGTACTTCCGAAAATGGCTCATTTCTTAGGGTGACTCTCTTTACAGATGGAGTAGAAACTGTGGGAGAATGTTGTTTGTACAGAAAGAGGCTGTAGCAAAGTAGTTGTTGTTAGAATGGAACTTTTAATTCGCTGTAACAATAGCTTGCTTTCAAGAAATTTTCATTTTGAGCTGTTGGAACAAGTTGCAGGGCAGAGTACTGTTAGGTAATAAAGGAAAGGAGGAGTGGACCACGACAATTTAAATATCAGTCATGCTGAAATATTTTTCTGAATTGGGTTTTTTTGTTGCTTCGTAACATTTTTGTGCTGCCTTGCAAAAATTCTGTTTGTGGCAGTAAGAGCAGGAGTTGCAAGGTTTGAGGTGCGGGAGGAGACTTAGGAGGTGCTCAACAGATTTTCTTTCAAAATGCATTTGCCAATATATGCTAAATGGAGAGTGGTTTTATTGCTCACCATGAAACAAAATAAACCTTATAACTGGTTCAACTTGGACATTTTTGTGTTTGTCATCTCTTTATCAAAGAAGAAGCAAACCCCCTAATTTTCAAATGTAAAACTTTACTTCTGTAGTTCTTCATTTCAGCCTAGTGAAATGAAGACTTAAAGTATTTAATTAGGTCAAAGTGCATTGGATTGCAGCTCTTGCTTTTATCTTCTGAGAATATGTCAAGGTTATTGTTACTGTAGACAATGTGTTGTTATAGATTCTCTTTCCTGCTTATCCAACTGACTTGATCCCTTGGGAAAAAAAATGGAAACACAAAAAGCTACTTAAAATTGTGGTGATTTTTAATAGTGAATAAGATTAATACCATCCCCTTAGTTTGCATACTTGAGGTTGTTCAAAACGATACATTACAGTGATTTTGAGCCTTAGGGTAGTGCATGTGGTCCTCTCTGGGAAGAAACAATTACAACATTATTTACAGTACAATGTGCAACTTGTTATAACAAGAAAATACACTAATTATGTAGTTTCAGGGGGGTTTAAATTTTATTTGCAAGCCTTTCTGTCATTTTTCTCTATGCTTCTTTACTTTGCCTCACTTCATTTTTCAGTTTGTAGTAAAGCATGATAAATGTTAAGGCAGCAAAGATTTATTTCTCTTGATGCATCTGGAAAAAGTGGAAAAAATGACAAATGTGATATTAACATATTTATTATCATAGTAGGGTTTGTAACTTTCTACTGTAAGTGGTTTTTCCCCACAAAACTATTTGTGTGCTCAATTTTTACAAGTGCTGGGCATTGAAGTAGCTGTAGGTAAGCATGCTACTACTTTCCTGTTTGGAACAGAAGAGTCTCGTTTAGGGAATCAAAGAGGAGGCCATTTGTGTTATGGGAAAGGTTAAAAACAAAATTATCATAGAATGGCTTAGGTGGGAAAGAACATAAGAAATCATCTACTCCAACCTCCCTGCCTTGAGCAGGGACACCTCCCAACTAGACGTGGCTGCTCAAGGCATCATCCATCCTGGCCTTAAACACTCCCAGGGGATCCACAGTCTCCCTGGGCAGGCATTCCAGAGTCTTGCCACCCTTGTAATGAAGAAATTCTTTCTAAGATCCAGTCTAAACCTACTCTCCCTCAGCGTCAAACCATTTTCCCATGTCCTATTGCTAGGCACCCTTACGAAAAGTCCCTCTCCAGCCTTCCTATAGGATAAGTGCATAGAGTCTAGGAGGGAAAATACTTTATTTGCTTGGTTACTGTATTACACAAAATGACTTCCTCATGAAATTAGCAGATGAAACTCAAGGAGCTTTTAGAGTACATCTACATTTCAGCCAAACTAAAACACTGCTGTGTAAAATAAACTTTACATTGTCCCCATTTAGTGGAAAGTCTACTGGCATGAAAAGCGGTGAGTGAAAAAGCACAAGTGATCACATAAGGCTTAAACTCTTCTCATTAGCTTACTGTGTTACATAAATGTGTGTACTATTAATTGTGTGTAGTGTTAAAAGTGGTACTTAGCTGTTAGTTTCATCTGTTTGATGCTATGAATTACTGTGTAGCCATGCTCTGTTAAATAATGAAGTCTAAACCAGTATAGTTACTGCACCTCATTCCACATTGGAGTGATTCAGAGTATACAGCATCTTATGATGTACATAAAAATTTAATGCCACTTAGAGAATATATACATATAAATACACATGTGAATATAAACACTTTATAATGGAATTAATGTCATCCTTATTTTTAGCTGTAAAAATCAGCAACTTGTAACTGCTACTTCAGTTCTTGTGCAGAGTTTTTAGATACAAGGAATTTTTCAAATAGGCGAATCTTAAAGTGCATATCTCACAAGTAGTATGGAGAAAGGAGTGTATTCAGTGAGGAAAATTACGACAAGCCTGATAATTAAGCACGGTAATTAATGTTGGTGTAGTAACTGTTGTCTGTCTGACTTTTTTTCCTGACATACTATATGCCAGTTTGTGTTTTTCTTGCAGTCCGTTCTGCTTGGCTAAACAGCAACGATGGAGCATGTAGTAAGGAAAATACCACTGCCTAAGTAGTTTAAAAATCCCCATGAAACCTCAATATAAACTCCCTGGAGTTGCATACTGATGTGACATTAGATTGCCACTCAGGATGCAGTATGCTGACATCAATATTTCAGCTATTTTAGTCAAACAAAATCATGTTTTGAGTAGCTAATGATATTTTTAACCATTGATCTGAACAGTAATGTGGAGATTTCAAGTTAAACTTTAAATACTTCTGTGAAACCTTTTTCACAGTGGGTGAACCATTATAAAAATAGATTGTCAAGAAAAATTACTTCGGATTTAGAGACCTGGAACCAGTATTTATGCTTTTGTTCTTCTCACACAAGCTTTTAACTAACTTTTCTGCAGCCTTTTATGTTTCCTTTTTCCTAAGCAAAACTGTAGAAGCTTTTGGCTTGAAAATGTAGTATGCCAACATCTTTTTACTGATCATTTGCATTTATTTCCAGGAACAAATGATGAGAAAAAAGCAAGCAATGCATCTTGATGCACGATATGTTACAATGGTAGAAAATGCCTATTACTACTGTAATCCCCCTCCAGCTGAAAAAACTGTGAAGAAAAAACGTCCTCCTTTGCAGGAATATATTCGTAAGCTTCTTTACAAGGATCTCTCCAAGGTGACCACAGAGAAGGTAAATCTGTAATAGAGATTTTACTGGAATTGGTGTAGTACTAACTTTCAGAGGCTTAGGGGAAGATTATATTTTTTTTAATTGCAAGGAAGAGGAATCATTTTTGTATCCTGGATTAAGGTAGTTTCATTTATTGTACTAAATAGAAGCTCTGGTCGTGTACCTCCATTGTCCACAGCATGGAGTGCTGAACAAACAGAGAAGGAAATGAGGATCTGTGTTCTGAGTACCTTGTGTTCAGAGTAAGAGACAAAAAGCTACAGTTATGCACAGACTGCAAGAGCAAGGAAAAAGATTTGGACAGCTTGATTAGATAGAAAACTGCACCTAGGTGTTACACATATGAAGTTTACTGGTTACCTACAGGATCTGGAGGATGCTTGAAAAAGAATAAAGTTGCTTGACTGTACTTACAGGGCTTTCATCCCAGACATGAGAAAGTGAGGATGACATTTACTGTCTTCATATTTTGCCTGCTAAAAATGTTAAGCTTGTCTTAAAATTTCATCTAGGTCTTGAGACAGATGCGCAAGTTGCCTTGGCAGGACGTGGAAGTAAAAGATTATGTTATATGCTGTATGATCAACATCTGGAATGTGAAATACAATAGTATTCACTGTGTAGCCAACCTCTTAGCAGGGTTGGTCCTTTACCAGGAAGATGTTGGAATTCATGTTGTGGATGGAGTGCTAGAGGATATTCGACTGGGAATGGAGGTAAACAGCCAACATTCTTATTAAGCTAATTCATCTACTTTTGTTGAAGAGAAAACAGTAAAACAATCTTGCTTAAATAAAGGAATCCTTGGGTTCAAGATTTTTGTCTGACTCTTACTTCGGTTGTTTGTGTTTTGTAGGTTTATTTAAATTAGGAAAAAATCACTTCCTCAGAAACAGAAAATGGCAGAGATAACTAGGGCAGTTGTTTTCCCCCTATTGTCATAGTGAGGACATAAAACTTTATTCTTTCACAATGTAGTCAAATTGAAGTCACTTTGGAGACTAGTCCTTATTTTGATACATGTCATAATTGCAAGAATTCTCTAAGCAAGGAAGAATCTTCACAATAACTGCTAGTTGAGCAGCTTTCATAACTCCATTATAATATTTAATTTTGTTTAACCAGGGTGGTTTTTTTACTATAAAATATTCTATCAAATTTTATACTGCTTTTATCTTTAAAAGAAGACAAGCAATAAACTTTTTACCAAGATTCTGTTGTGTCTGCATGGTGCAGTGACAGTTTTGTTTTTTTTTATAAAGGTTAACCAGCCAAAGTTTAATCAACGTCGGATCAGCAGTGCCAAGTTTTTGGGAGAGCTTTACAATTACCGAATGGTGGAATCAGCTGTAATATTTCGAACTCTGTATTCTTTCACATCGTTTGGTGTGAACCCTGATGGCAGTCCTAGTCCACTGGACCCTCCAGAGCATCTTTTCAGAATCAGGCTAGTTTGTACTATCCTTGATACCTGTGGGCAGTACTTTGACAGAGGATCCAGCAAACGGAAGCTTGATTGCTTCCTTGTGTATTTTCAGGTATTCTAAATTAAATTTTTTATAGTTCTCTAGATGTCTTTTACACAGTAATGTGAGTCTGGGTATTTCTTTCATTGTTTTCTAGCAGTATGATTTTTAGAATCCTGTCTGTTACCAGATAATGTTTAGTGATACCAAAATATCTAATAATGGCATGAAATAGTCTACATTTTCTACTGTATGAGTGTAGCTAGGCATTATAAACTTATAAAGTCAAATACCTTACGAATGCTCCAGTATACATGTAATTTACTTTGATTATTTTGTTAATTTTTAGAGGTATGTTTGGTGGAAAAAAAGTCTGGATGTTTGGACAAAAGATCACCCATTTCCTATAGACATAGACTATATGATCAGTGATACACTGGAACTGCTGAGACCAAAGATAAAGCTCTGCAATTCTCTGGAAGAAGCTATCAGACAGGTGCAAGATTTGGAACGAGAATTCTTAATAAAATTAGGTAAGAAAATGTGCAAGGGGAATGAATTTTTTGACAATTCCTATATTTCTGAAATTTTACTTTAGTATGATAGTAGGTAACTGTTGTTATTCTCATGACACTATGATCTCTTTATATTTGGGATAAAAGTATTTTTGTAAAGATGCAATACAGAATCATAGAACTGTTGAGGCTGGAGGAGACCTTTGAAGAGTCAATAAAATTATTCTTAGCCTAATAGTATTTGGAAAGAGAGTTTGTATATGTGCATATAGATTTATTAGTGTGTGGAGTAGTATGGTGCAAATGCTGAGGAAGAAAAATCAGAAAGCAATCTACTACAAAAAAGCAGTGTGTATCTGCACACTTAATTACTGCAGTCTGTTGGTTGGCAGGCACTGACGAACACTGACTTGGTCATTTTGGTAGGTTGATTATTTGCAACTTTATATTCCTTTCCTAGTGTTGCATTTGACTAAAGCAGTGTCCAAGTGAGCATTAATGTAAGAAGACAATAAAAGAGAACATGTTTTGCTTTTAACAGTCAGGTGCTTTGAGCCTTACACTTCGTTTTGGGATAATTGGGAATGATTTTTATGTTTCAGTAGAGACCAGAGGATGATTTCCTTGTCATATATTAGAGCTTTACTGAGCGTATGAAAGGTTTTTTTTCTTCTTGAAATGTACCTGTGCTATCTTGCTGTGTTAAAAATCAGTTTCAGGAGAAGAAGTTGGTCTTAGCAGCTCAGCATATCTGACAAAATACTGGTTAGTTTGTATCTAAAACGACCATCATATGAACCTTTAAAACTCTTCTACTTATCAGTTCATAATATTTAATGGTTACTATTGTTCTGATTTCTTCTTTAAATTGAGTTTTGTTCTAGTCTTTCATTTTCATTGAAGACAAGTATTCTCATGGAAAGGTTTTATATGTAAATTTTATGCTTTGTGAGTATAAATTAGAACCTTAATATCACAGTATTATTAGGATTGGAAGAGACCTCACAGATCATCAAGTCCAACCCTTTACTGCAGAGCTCAAGGCTAGACCATGGCACCAAGTGCCACGTCCAATCCTGCCTTGAACAGCTCCAGGGATGGCGACTCCACCACCTCCCCGGGCAGCCCATTCCAGTGTCCAATGACTCTCTCAGTGAAGAACTTTCTCCTCACCTCGAGCCTAAATCTCCCCTGGCGCAGCCTGAGGCTGTGTCCTCTCGTTCTGGTACTTCATCTAGTTAGAAAACTTCCATTTTTAGAAATAATCCTTTAATCCAGTGAGCTATGTATGTGTAATTGCCAGGTAACACTTTGCGACTTCTGTTTTAAGAGGAGTTTTTCTAATACGCAGTGCATTTAATTGTCATGCCTTAAAATTACCTACCTAACAAGTGAAATGCAGATAAAAATTTCCTTAGGATGTGAAAGAAATTATGAGCTTTTATGCTTTCCTAATGATAACCAAGAAGTAGCTTGCAGCTGGTTACTGAAATGGTAATACTGTTTTGGAAGATGCTCAACACTTTCTTCATCCATATCATTAGTACTTTTATTTCAATCACCACTTCAACAGTTGGTTTCAATGTGGTTAAGGGGGAGATGTGGGCACTGAATGCAAGAGCAACATTGGAGAATGTTTTGTTGTTTGCTTTGTCACAGGCAGACCCCATCAGTAGCACAGCCTTTACTACATGGGATTATGTTTTTATCATCTGCCCCCAAAATGTGTTTCTTGATACTAATATTCATTGCTTGCTATTAAAGATTGTTACAGGTTGGGATAGTTCCTTGTCTTCGTATTAGGGCTGTTTGACAGTGGTCTCAGGAAGGTTGTAAAGTGTCTTTCTGATTCTTGGTTATGCTCGATGATCTCTTTGGGTCCCTTCCAACCCCTGATATCCTGTGATCCTGTGACAATAAGTGCAATCATATCTGAAAGAAATTAGCTTTTTTGTATTTCAGCAAAAAAACTGTAGTAAAACTGCAATTCTTGGTCAGTTTGTCCCCACAGTTCCATGGCCACTAACACTGAGGTTGTGTGCTTAAGACGAGTGTACTTTGCTCGTTGTGAGTGTAATTCTAGGCACAGCAGTGGGGTGACTTGCTGCTTTCAGACCTTGTGCTGAGGACTGATTCTTGGTTTCTCTGCTGCTCCACTCATTTTTGTATGGGTGAGAATACGGAGTGATTCAAAAGAAACTCTAGCATAGCTCTTGAGCAATATGTATTTTGAAGAGCACAGTGTTTACTAACAGGGAGAAAAATGCCTTGGAACCTTTGGAGTATGAAGGAGAAAGTGTGTTTTCATGCCAATGAAATCCTCAGTAATTATTACCAAAAAAAAAAATATATATAAAAAATTAATTGTATTTCTGAGTTTTGTGTCATTTAAACACAGATCTAAAAATTGATCTTCTAAAGTTGATCTTTGATTTTAGTGAACTCTTTTGTAGAGACCTGGCTCTGTATATCTGCATATTGCATCTCCTAAAGGCATTTTAAAGGTTAAAAAATCCCTGATACACCATAAACTACTTGTTTGTTCCAAATCTGGATTTAAGTATTGTGGATTACTGCATTTTTTTCTTTGCATATGTCGGAGAACAAAGAATACCACAAGCAGAGCTGATGTGTTCATTCACTGGCCAAAAATCTTTACAGTAATACCAACCACATTTAGGGGTGGCTATAATGTCAAAATGTGAATGACAAAGGGCATGGTGACAATATTGACTCCTTGGTAAAACCTTAGGAAAATTATTGGCCAGGATCAGCTATGTTGCAGAAGGTTTGCATTAGCATCACTTTCTCCTAGCTCAAACTGTGATCCCTTGGAGAACCAAGTGGCTTTGTAATAATTGAAACAAAAAAACCCCCAAACAAACAGTAGTGTATGCTGGAAGTTTAGAGATTTTTAAATTGGATTACTTATGTTTTCCAGCAGCTGCTCCCTATGTTTTTTTCCTGAATGCGAAACATGTTCAATTCTTAAATGTTTTCTAATAATATTTTATGAATCTAAGACTAAATTGGCCACTGAGACACTGAAAGAGAACTTTTAAGTTTTCACTACTGTGGGAATGGTTTAGATAAGGGAATTAAATTGAAGAAATACTTGTTGAAAGAAAGCAGAAGTTCAGGGTTCTACACGTGATACTTTACAGAGTAAATTAGTGTCTTAAAGGATAGAGGTGGCAAGCAGGTGTATAAGGAAAACTGCTGAATGAACTAAAACTCAGTGAATGAACTGTCAAACCTGTCTGTAGGTAGGATGAGCGCACTTGGTAATACTTTCGAAAGAGAGTCTGACTTCCTGAAGTCAGCTGTGCTTGCATCCTCACAGGTTCAAGTGCAGTCTTGGAGAAAATAATGAGAAAGATTTATTACAGCCAAAAAATAGTTGTTTCAAAACCGTTACCTGATAGAAGTTCAAGGTACCAAAACTTACACTTTAGGGGCTTGATGTATTCTGGGTTCTGGTTTCACTGTAATTTAGTGGTTGTATTTCAGTGTATGCTTCAGTAAGGCTGCACTTTTAATTTGAGGATATTTTGAAGCTGTTTTTGCCAGTGCAGGTCCTCTATTGCTCTTCCATGGGAGATGTAAAACATTATGGAGAATGCTTTCCTCTTTTGTGGCAGGGAAATGCATACCCTTTGCATGTACAGTAACCATATAGAAAATGTTTTATTCAGAAGTTAAATGTTACAGACCATTGCAACCACTGGAAGTTTAAGTATCCAGTGAAAATGGACTTCTGATCTGAATGTCTATATATATAACTTAAATGGTTATATCTGTTCCAATTCTGCCCTAATTCAGAGTCTTTCTCTTCTCCCCATATTTTAGGAATTGTGAATGATAAAGAATCCAAAGATTCCATTACAGAAGGAGAGAATATGGAAGAGGATGAAGAAGAGGAGGAAGGTGGAGCAGAGACAGAGGAACAATCTGGGAATGAAAGTGAAGTAAATGAGCCAGAAGAAGAGGTGAATGTCAGAATTTACCTTGCTTCTCATTTAAAAAAAAAATGAATATTTTGATTATTGATTATTTTATGAAGCCCTTTTATAACCCTTCACAGACATAGCAGGTAAAATGTGGCTGTGCACAGCCCAGTCAGAACTCTGAGGCTGTTCCCATCTGTTTTATATGCATAGGAAACTGAATGCAGATTATCTGAGGTGTATTTCAGAGAAGTTACGGCAGAAGCTTGCTCAGGGTACATGCTGCTTCTCAACAAAAAGATGCCTTCAGTTTTTTGGCATGAAAACACTTTCAGTTAATTTTTTTTATCTGTTGTAAAAGCAAATGTATTGACTAGATGTCAACTCAGACAGGTAGGAAAAATACCAGGTGTTCAGAGTATGCCTGTATGATCTGAATAAAGAAGAGATTTATAGAGCATAACAATCTTCCTTGTTTACTGTGCTAATATTTTGAATAAGAAATAGCAGAGCCAATAAAAAAAGGCAGGTACATAGAAATTCTAACTTGTCACTGTGACACAGCAGAGTTGACATGATAATGGTAGCCTTATGAGAAAATAAGTTTATCAAGGAAATGGGAAACACCTTTTTCTCCTTAAGCTTGGGTTGGTTGGTTTTCCAGTAAGGTTTCTTTCAGCCTTCATTTCTCAGTGTTAAAGTTCTTGAAGTTTGGTTGGGTTTATGCCTTGCCCAAAAAAGCTAATAATACAAGTAGAATCTGAAGGGGTTGGGAACAGACCTCCAGAGATCTTGTCCATGCTTCTTTGCTCAAAGCAGAGTCACCTAACAACAGGTTGCCTGAGGCAATACCCAGTCAAGTTTTGTGTGTCTTCAAGGATGGAGACTCCTGTTTCAGTGTTCAAACTCCATCACAGTGAAGAAGGCTTTTTTCCTTGCACTTCAATGAAATTTTTCATCTTGTGGCCATTGCCTCTGGATCTGTCACTGAACACTAGTAAGAGTCTGACTCCATCTTCTTCACTCCCTCCCTTCAAGCATTGCATATACTGAGATCTCCCCCTGTCCTGAGCCTTCTGTTCCCCAGACTAAACAATGCTACCTCTCAGCCTCCCGTGTTAAGACAGGTGCCACAGTCCTTTAATCATCTTCATGGCCTGTTGCTGGACTCACTCCAGTATGTCTGTCTCATACTGGAGAATCCAAAGCTGGGTGCATCACTCCAGTTGTGTCTGGCCAGTGCTCAGCAAGGCAGTTAGGCCTCATTTGACCTGTCTACATCTCTCTGTGCTGTTGACATCATTTTTCTTAATGCAGCTCAGTCAGCTGCTTTGGTTGCAGGGGTTCATTGCTGGTTCCTGCTCACTTCTCCACCAGAATGCCAGGTCCTTCTCTGCCAAGCTCCTTTCTGCATGGGCAGCCTGCAGCCTTTCCTAGTGAATGGGGTTGTAGCTCTTCAGGTGCAGGGCTTTGCATTTCTCTTGACTGAAATTCTTGAATTCTTGGTAGTCCGTTCCTCCAGTGTGCTGGTTTCCTCTGAGTGGCAGCCCAACCACCTGGTGTATCAGCCATTGCTCCCTGTGTTCTCCTGTGTTCCTGAAAATGCCAAATGAAGCTGAGTGAGTTCAGACTGAAACGTTAATACAAAGCATAGCAAACACATCTGCTAAAAATGAACTGAACAGATTTGGATAGGGAGAGGTTAGAAAACGTACATGGGAGAAATCAGATGCAAGTGGTCTCATTTTAAAACAATCAGAAGTTATTTGTTGAATGTTTCAGGAGGGCTCTGACAATGAGGAGGAAGAAGGTGAAGAAGAGGAGGAGGAAAACACAGATTACCTTACAGACTCCAATAAGGAAAACGAAACAGATGAGGAGAATACGGTATGTATTGTAGCTTCAGACAAGGGAATTGACTTCTGGCTCTTTGGTTTTCTTCACTGAGTGTTTTTTGCCAATGCTGCTCATATCTGAGAAAATAGAGCAATAACACTCCCTGTTATTCTTTGAAGTACACTTCAGAGCTTTTGTTTGCAAACTTTCATTATTACCTTCTGCAAATGTTTATGCACTCAACTTTACTACTACATGTTTTCACAGGACTGTGCACTTTCACAGGAATAGATTGCATAAACAATGGTTTTGCAATGCCAGCAGTGGTAACAAACTGATATGATAGAACAATGTGAATTAGTTACACTTCACTAGATCTCAGAACTGAAAAGGCGACAAAAAAACAAGTGCAGAAATTCCTAAATATGAATTTGGGATTGGCAGATGATAACATCTGTAGCAAAAGAACCCATCCAATTGAGCCTGAATTGCAGTTACATAGTGAAGCAAGTAATGATTGTTATAGAGCAATGTAGTAGGATGCTGACCTAAAACTCTTTTTTTGTCATGTTTTCCAAATACTGAAGAATAGTATTTGTCCTGAAAAGACTATTTAACTTTATGGACTTAGAGGAGCAAATAACCAGGTTAGATGTGGTGGTGATAGAGAGCTTTCCTTGTAATGTTGCCATATGTAGAATGTGTACATACACCTCTGTACACAGATGCTATGATGTGTGAGAAGTTTGTGAGAGGCCACAATACAATAAAAATCAGGAAGTAGTTCTTCAAGGAATCAATCCAGGCTGAAGAGGTTTCTTTAACAACTGTTTTTTAAAGCTTTTTATTATGTATCATAGGGAAGCAATAAGGATATCTTCCCACTTATTTCTAGGCTGAATATTCATATTTCTAAAACTAATGTAATCAAAGGGTTTTTTTCCTGTTCAATAGGAGGTAATGATTAAAGGAGGAGGACTTAAGCATGTGCCTTGTGCAGAAGATGAGGACTTTATTCAGGCATTGGATAAAATGATGCTGGAAAATCTTCAGGTATAAATATTTATTTCCTGTAACTAATGTAATCTGTGGTACAACTGACTGTATTAGATGATTTTTTTTAATTACATAAGTGACTAATGCTTAGCTTACCACTCTGAAGAACATGGTTTTTATGTTTTATTGTAGTTGTGGCCTCTGCTCTGCGTTGGATATCTTTTTGGTTAAGTAGCTGTAGAAAAACAGTTAATTATATTGTTACCCAGTGACTATAAGACATATATTGGCATATATTTTCTAGATGGATAGTAATTGTACCAGATATTGCACACTGTTTCTGGCTTTAGACTGTCCAAGCCTAGGTTTCAATGTAATTAAAATGTAGCCACGTTTGAATTTATGTAAACTTTAAGTCTTTTTTTAGTCATGCCTGGTGAGTAATTAATATTGTATGTAACAGACTTTCTGTGATGACTACATTAAGATGCTAAAAGGAAAATCTTCATGTAGAGTCTCCACTCTCAATTGTGTCTAACCCAAGCCTCTGGATTTCTTTTCTTAAAAGGTTATCCAAAATGTCTTGAGCATATAAAGTATTCTGTCCTGTAACTTCATTCACAAGCAAGGAAAGTAAGGAGAAAAGTAAAAAAGCCTATTTATATTTGACTCTGTTCTTCTGGAGCATTAAAGCTTTTCTCAGTCATGAAAATGTGAATGTTGCCAAGTTGACATTTTTAGGATTTGATTGTTGATGGAATTTTCTTCCTAAATCTTTTTTTTTCTGTTGTTGTTTTAAAAGCAACGGAGTGGTGAATCTGTGAAAGTACATCAGTTGGATGTTGCTATTCCATTGCATCTCAAAAGTCAGCTGAAAAAGGGGCCTCCGCTTGGAGGTGGGGAGGGAGAGTCAGAGTCTGGAGACACAATGCCATTTGTCATGTTAACACGTAAAGGCAACAAACAGCAGGTAAGAGCTTACCTAAGGTATAGGTATTGTTTAAGCAAATAATGCTGTCACGTTAGTACAAGTCACACATGAACTTTGAAAGTGAGACTCTTTTTGTTTCCATATTTCATTCTATGATGAGATTCAGAGAACTATATTTTGATAAGTAGAAAATACCATATATATCAATTTTTTAAGTTCTTGACTGTTAATAAAATCCTGTGGTTACATGATGCAAATTTTAGTTATTACACCAGTAGGTCAGTGCTGTGTCTTACATGTGTTTTAAATATAGTTGTGGAAGATGAATGAATGCAGTTGGGGAACTGCTGTTGAAGGTTGAAAGGAGTAGGATGAAAAAAAATGGTATTCCAGAATCTTCAACGTTGTTTAGAGTTTACTGGAAGCACTTTCAGCTTCAAATGAAGATACATGGCATTTGCTGAATTTCATTTTCTAAGTTACTGCCACTTGACTGTATTCCTGTAACTTGCAGAAAAAAGTATGACATTTTTAGGGGACTATTCTAGAAAACTTTAAGTGAATCTCTCAAAGAAAGTTGAATGGAAATTATGTTAAATCAACTCCTTGTTCCCTGCAGCCAAGCTGTATATTTGTTTTGGCTCTCTTCTCCAGTACGTGTTTGAATTTTCCTAGGTCAGCAAATGTATAGTACACAAATCAATATCCAACACATTCCACATGCATTCCTAGTCATGGTTTAGGTCTTACAAAGAAACATTTTTGTTCTATAAACTGATGTTGAAAATGAGTATCTGAGTTCCTTTGGACAGCAAAAGAAAAGCATGGTTCAATTCTGTACTTCTCAAGTGTTTAGATCTATAGCATTCCTTCATTTTGACTTGTTACCTCAGTTGTGATAGCAGTGTAACATTTGAGGTATATAAACATGAAGTAGAGCCTTTCCATGTGAAAGGTGCATCAAAAGTGCATGTGGAAAGGGAGGTCTCCTGTAAAACACTTGAACTAGTGAGTGCTGTGCTAAGTGATTTGAAAAGGTAAGTGGTAGTACCTGTTTGAGTGGACACAAATGTTTGCATTTAGTAGTAGCGATGAACTGGTTTCCTTACTACATTTGTTTGATTATTTTCCTGGAACTTGGATGTTGTATAGAATGTTCTACAGAAGTTGAGTGGGGAGTTTTAATTGTTATTAGGCTGAGAAGGAATTTAAGAGAGCTCTGTTAAAATAAAAAGTTGGTCAGCTTTTTTAAGACAGTTTACTGGGAGTATTGGTAGTGAACGAGAATTTTAGGATCTTCATATTTGGTGTGAGGGGAAAATATTGCTAACATGTGGCTTAAGAAGAAAGCAGAACTTGTTCAGGAGTTTTCCTTGCTCCTCCCCAATATTTGTTTTTGGGAGTAGGCTCTTCCTGCCAAAACTCCTCTCAGTGTTTCTAGAAATGCAGAAAACAGTTGCTTCATAGACTGCTTCAGTTCTTGAGTGAGTGAAAGGCTTCTTTGTTCAGAATTCTGTATGGAGGGAAAAAATATCTTGGTAGTCAGTTCTAATAGAAAAAAATAGGAAAGAAGAGGTGGAGTTGAATAAAAACACCCTTCCTACAGTACTTTATTTTAAATCTGTGAGCAGAACAGAATTTTCAAGTAAGGATATGTATTTTACTGTGAAATTCATAGAATCAATCAGGTTGGAAGAGACCTCCAAAATTATCCACTCCAAACTACCACCCAGCCCTATCCAGTCAGCTAGACCATGGCACTAAATGCCTCATCCAGTCTTCTCTTCAGTACCTCCAGGCACAGCGACTCCATCACCTCCCTGGGCAGCCCATTCCAATGGCAAATCACTCTCTATGAAGAACTTCCTCCTGATATCCAGCCTATGCCTCCCCTGGCACAACTTGAGACTGTGTCCTCTTGTTGTGTTGCTAGTTGCCTGAGATAAGAGACCAACCCCCACCTGGCTACAATCTCCCTTCAGGTAGTTGTAGACAGCAATGAGATCACCCCTGAGCCTCCTCTTCTCCAGGCTAAACAACTCTGGCAGTAATCCTTGGGGAACACCACTAGTGACTGGCTGCCAGCTGAATGGTGGCGCCATTCACCACCACTCTCTGGCACTCCAACCAGTTCTTGACCCATATCAGAGTGAATCTGTCCAAGTCATGAGCTGCTGGCTTTGCCAGTAGCTTGTTGTGGCAGGTGATGTCAAAGGCTTTGCTGAAGTCCAGGTAGACTACATCCACAGCCTTCCCCACACTCACCAGGCAGGTAACCTGATCATAAAAGGATATCAGGTTGGTCAGGCAGGACCTGCCCTTTCTAAACCCATGCTGGCAGGGCCTGATCCCTTGTCCATTCTGTAAGTGCTTTGTGATGGTACTCAGGACAACCTGTTCCGTGCCCTTGCCTGGCACTGAGGTCAGGCTGACAGGTCTGTAATTTCCCGGTTCCTCCTTCTGGCCCTTCTTGTGGATGGGTATCACATTGGCCAGCTTCCAGTCTTCAGGGACCTCTCCAGTGAGCCAGGACTGTTGATAAATGATGGAGAGTGGCTTGGCCAGCTCATCTGCCAGCTCTCTCAGCACTCTAGGATGAGTCCCGTCCGGTCCCATGGACTTGTGAGGATCCAAATGTCTCAGCAGGTCCCTTACTGTTTCCTCCTGGGTTATAGGGAGACGATACTGGTCCCTGACTCCATCTGCCAGTTCGGAAGGCCAGTTCTCCTGGAGACAGCCTATTGGACTATTGAAGATTGAGGCAAAGAAGGTGTTAAGTACCTCTGCCTTTTCCTCATCTTTTTTTACTGTATTCCCCTCTCCATCTAATAAGGACTGGAGGTTGTCCTTGCCCCTTCTTTTGCCATTAATATACTTATAGAAACATGTTTTTTATTCTCCTTAACAGCAGTGACCAGCCTAAGTTCTGAATGGGCTTTTGCCTCTCTAATTTTTTTCCTATGAAACCTAGCAATATCCTTTAACTCTTCCTGGGATACCGCCCCCGTTTTCCAAAGGTGAAACACCCTCTTTTTTCCCCCCTAATTCCTTTAGAAGCTCCTTGCCCATCCAGTCTGGCTGTCTCCCTCATCAGCTCTATCTTCCAGCATGGTGGATCGGCCTGTTCCTGTGCCTTCAGGAGCTCTTTCTTGAAGTAGGTCCAACCTTCCTGGACTCCTTTGTTTTTAAGGGCTGTTTCCCAAGGAACTGTCAAAGTTAGTTCCTTAAGCTGAAGTCTGCCCTTTTGGAGGTCCAGTGTGGAGGTTTTGTTGATGCCCTTCCTGATTTCACTGTATGTTGAAAACTATAATTTCATGCTCACTGGACCCCAGGCAGCCTCCAACTACCACACCTTCTACCAGCCCATCTCTATTTGTGAACAGTAGGTCAAGCAGGGCTGCACCCTTGGTGGGCTCATTTAACAGCTGGGATAAGAAGCTATTCTCCATACAATCTACGAACTTTCTAGACTGACTCTTCTCTACAGTGTTAAATTCCCAGCAGATGTCTGGCAGGTTGCAGCTGTAAACTCAGATTCTTTAAAAGGGTCAAAGTGAGTTTACAGACAACCAGGAAGGCTGTAAGTAACTTCTCATCTGGACAGTCACTGCAGTGATAAGCATCACTACCTCACTATGTTGCCAACCTGATTGCTTGTTGTGTTAGCAGTTGGCTTGGTCTCTGTGTTCTTTGTCAGCAGTATCATTGAAACTAGAAATCTTCACCATTAGAAAGTACTGATGGAAATAAACTTGAGGTGCTTTTTTCTAGAGAATAGTTGAGGTCTGGTCCTCAAATAGTCAGTTTGCATGTCAGTGTTCAGCCAGATGTTAGCGGAGCACTGACAACTATTTTTTGAAGCAGCTGTTTGCCAGCAGCATGCAACCTGATTAAAAGTCATTGCAGGCTAATAGTAACAGGTACATCACAGTTTGTCTTTTTTTGTCACAGTAGGATGTATAGAAACAGGCAGTAGTGAAGATGTTGTGTAGACAGTGCCTTGCAGTAGGTGGCTGGGGTTTTCCATGTGTCAGCTGTAGAAAAGATTACAAAACTTAGTCAACTAGGAGTAGAGCTGAATGTGATTATTGGGAATTAAACAATGGTTTCATGGCTTCTTCCCAAGCTATGAGGGCAAGGGGAGATAAATGTTGCCATCCTAAGGGGTCAGAGCTGAGGTCTGTCTAATACCGTTGGGTGGTTTTGAATGTGTTTGTATTACCTGGCATAATACTTCTCGGACAAAGCTGAGATGTAGTGAACAAAATAAAGCCAGCTAGTGTCAAGAAATTTGGTTAATACCCAACACAAGATTTCTTCTTGTTTTTAACACTTTTTTTTTTAGCAAGGTCCCATGAAAAAATAGCAGTGTCCCTGGAATGGTCAAGACTGTCCTTGAATGTAGAATTATTTCTTGGTATTGCTTTTGTGAAACTTGTAATTCAGTCTTGCGAATGATCATTTTTCATCTTTCTTCAGTAACCATATTCTAAGTGAAGCCCTTATAAAAATCCATGAGACAGGGACAGAACATAAGAGGGGTTTGGTGCACCTCTTCACTTTTGGCAAATCAGAAATGTTTTGTTTGCTCAGTAATCATATCCTTTAGTAATTGTCATCAGCGATTTGATTACAGATGGCAACTGTCTGATTGCCCATTCTGGGGTTTGTATCAGTTTCTCTCTTTTGCGCCCTTGTGTGTTTTCCTTTTCTCTGCTTTAGACATCCTGTATGAAACCACCAGTCCAATTGATTTGATAAATCCATAGAACAGATAAAATTTGAAGGATACTTTAAGATGGCTGAGGAACTTAATGGTGAAGCTAAAGAAATATTTTTATCATGAAGTGCTACACATGGGTTGGTTATTCATGTAGTTTGCTTAATGTTCATTTGACAGTGTCTGGGAACATGCATAGCCTTCTCAGCAATGAATAACTAAAGCTTACTTCTCCACTGGCATTTCAGGAGCTTTCACTTTTTTGTTCTTCTCACACACCTTAATAGCAAGGATGTTCAATATAATATACATTTACTCTTCCTCTCTCCCCTCACAAAAACACCAAAACCCAAACCTTTGGTATGGTTTAATCTCACCTGAAAAAATCTTGTTAGTTTTTTGTTTGGTTTTTTTTCACTGCATCAGGTTTTCCACATCCTTGCAAGAGTCTGTCTTAATTATTTCAACCAGTTTACTTTCATCTTCTCGTGCTCATTTGCTGCTAGTTGGACATTACTCTCTCGTAGATACCCTGAGATTGCTTAGTATTTGATGAAATTACTATATGCAGTGAGGATTTTATTATATGCCTTATCAACAGAGGTTTTGGTAATATAACTTCCTACCTGCAGCTTTTGGCATTCTAGTGGGAAAGAACATTGAGAAAGTTTCATTCTATTTTAATGGAAATAGATCTCAGATGACAAGAACAAGCATCAGGATTCAAAATAGTTCATGGAATACTGAGTAATTATTCTTAAATGAATTTCTTCCAGCACAGAAATATTAGTTCGTAATGGGCATGCAGTTGAGGGAGGAAGTGAATTTTTTCTAAGCACATTCACAAATTCTAGCATTAGGGGATTTTGGAAAACAGTCATTTCAGTTGCATATGAGGTTAAGAATCACGTCTGTGTTTCAGGATGATTGTAAAAACACTTTCTGTGGAAATAAAAACATGGATTTTTTGAGTCTGAATACCTCAGCTATTGGTAATCAAGCTTACTATAGCTTATGGCAAATCACAGAATGTGTTGAATGTGCTGTGTGGAATTTTGGGTGTTTGGGAGGAGTGAAATATTAGTTGTCTCCAAACTAATAAGCAGTGCTGTGGAGCTAGAATTATTCTAAAAATACCAGCCAAGGAATGGTGGAAAATACCTGAAATACTTTGAGTGTTGCTCTTGTCTTGTCACAAAAGATAATAGTAGAAATGCTGCTTTGGGACTTCATCTCATTGTAAGGTAAAGATCTTTGGAAGGAGGTGCAGCTTTCTGAGTCAGTTATGGTGCTTTTATCACAAGACCATGGCAGCTCACTGTGAGGGCATTGGCAAATAGGAAATAAAGCATGTAACTGTGTGTTCTGAGGAAAGTTAATCAATACAGTTCCCACAAATACCATGGTTTATAGTCTTCTACCTTAGCTGTGCTTCAGCTTTTTAGTTTGTTTTCCCTATCTTCCTTCAGGAGGCTCTGTATATTCTCATGCTTGTCTGGAAACAAACAAAACCCAAACCAAATGAAAAACCCCAACAAAAACAAACCAAAAGCACCACACCCAAACGCAAAACAGACCAAAGCAAACACAAGTAAGAACAGTCAACAAACAGCTAAATAACTCCACACCAAAGCAGAACCATCCATCAATAAATAAAAACCCACCAATAAACAAAAAAATCCACATCAACACACATTCCAGTAGAAACTTCTGTAGAAAGTACCTTGTTGGGATAACCTACAATAACCATAACCCATCTGTATTTCAGATTGGTTTGTTTGTTCAGTTGTTTTTTTTCTGTGATATGCACTTCAACTTCTTTTCATTTACAGTTTAAGATCCTAAATGTACCAATGTCTTCTCAACTTGCTGCAAACCACTGGAACCAACAGCAAGCTGAACAGGAGGAGAGAATGAGGATGAAAAAGCTCACTTTGGATATCAATGAACGGCAAGAACAAGAGGACTACCAGGGTAAGAAATTCACCAAGTATTACTCCTTTCGGAGGGTTTTTCTTGGCTCTATAGCAAATATAATTTGTGATAATTAGAAGGTCAGGTTTTTGGTGGTTAGGGTCTTTTTCTTCCAGTGCTGTATATCAGCTTCCTTCATTCATTATTTACTCCGTGGTCTCTGTGCTTAAAGAAATTCTCACATATCCTCCATGAAAGGGAGTTTTCAAGTATGCCTCAAATATCATCATTCCCATTTTTTTGGGGGAAGTGGAAGAACTGAGATTACTTCCTTTAAGATAACACAAAATTAATTGGATGTTTGTATCATTGTCTTCATTACTGGAAGACCAACTTGTACTAAGTTGGATACATGAGGAATTCATTCTGTGCCACTTAAACATTTTGAAAGATATTAATAGGTATGTTCAGTATGTATGTAGTATCTTTGTCAGTCTTGCAAATACTAAGAAGGAGCTTTCACCTGATAAATAAAAGCTGTCACTTCAGTTTTGTATCGCTAAAGGTTCAAAGCATGCTATAGGTGTGGAGTGTAAGAGTAGATGGAGAGAATGAGGTTTCATACAAGTTAAATATCAAATTATCTACTGATAGGTAAATCAGTCGTTTTGGAACCTGGACAGATTGAAGCAGACAGTTAATACAGGAGCTCATATAGCTTCTAAACTGGTGCTCTGCATGTATTTTATTTTCTGAGTGGTTGGTTTGTTGGTTGTTTTTTGTCAGACTCAAATTTTCGTGGCTTGCTTGTAAACAAAACGACATCTACTGATACTCAGTTTTTAGTTAGCATTTCCATTTAACATCTCCATAGTTCTTGCTCCATTTCCTTTCTTAATTTATTTTTTAAAAGCTGCTGCAGTCTGGTGTTAATCACAGTATAAGTGATTAATTAGCAGGAAATCTCATTAGAAGTATTTAGTGAAAGGTCATTGTTCATCAAGAAATGGGAAATTTAAATTAAAGCAGTTCTAATTCTCAACCCACTATGGAATCTTAAGACCTCTTGCAGAACTTTGATAGTATAAGAACTAAACTTGTAAAAAAAGGAGTGCTTTTCCAGAGTGTCCATAGAGCTCTGAAGTAGTAACACAATATATTCTTACCAGTAAATATAATCAGCTTAATTCTTTTTCTGAGATGCTCCCCTCTTAAAAAGCTCACTTGTGAAAAATGAAGAGAAGCAGTAGACACTAGAATTAGACTTCTGTGTGCATCTCTCAGACTTTTTGTGGGATATTTCCTCCTTTGTGATGCTTGTGATATTTTAATAGTTGAGGACATGTGGGGTTTTACATTTTGTCATACAACTTTGTTGCTGTCTTAAAAATCAGTTTGTTTAATTTAGGATGTTGTCATCAGGAATTTTGCTTCTCACCCAAAATAAAATTATCACATGGATTTTGTCCAGAAGTCAATCAAACAAACTGCTGCCAATTGATAACCAGTAAGAGGCAAACTTTTTTTTAAGCTTTCTCATAGGTTGTTGAGATGCTGTGTATAAAGCATCGATGTAGGAGGAAAATCCCCATGGGAAAAGTAACTTTTTTTCTGTGATTGAGGTCCAGTTTTAAAACAGTTGTTGATTCTCTTTTTTGTTAACCTATGTACACAGTAAAACTGAACTAAAAAGGACCTATTGATCAGGTTGAATTAAATGGGCCATGGTGCATTACAATTTGGAACTGCTTTTTGTTGAGACTTTTATAGCTGATTGTAACTTTTGAAGAGCCAGCTTGCCTGTAACAAGTTGGTGCTTACTCACTGAAAGAAAGAGTTGGTTTTAAATTCCTGTTTAAAGCTTTGAAGTTTCCAAGGGAGGAAGAAGTCTCAATTTCTGGAAGGGTGCCTGAGAGTTATCCCAACATTTTGCAAGTACCTTTGGATTTGTTTTTTTGTTTGGGTTTTTTTTTCATCATCTCAGGGTAGCCAGTAGGTGAAAATTGACTAATATACTTAAAAGTAGTATCAGATAATAATTACTTGATCAGTGTTTGTTAGTGGCTCTTAATTTAGACTAGTATTTTTCTGTGTAGGTGTTTTTTTTCCATCACTAGAACCAAAGCTGAGTGACATACCTTCCACCTAGCTAATACACCCTGCCCCTTTCCACTTCTTCCTTTTGACTTCCATTACTCAGCTTCTCAGTAACTGACTTTTCACAAACTCAAATATTTTTCACCTGCAGTATGGTAAACAGGAGACAGGCATGCACACACTTGTTCATTACTTGCTTCTAGCACCTGGCTGGCAGTGTCCCATACTATCTTCTTATTTTCTTCCTGGGTCTTGTCATTGCCAGCAGAGATCTCTCCTGACACAGAATTGTTTTGGGGGATGTTATTTCATGTTATTCAGCGAAGTGGACTGGCAGTGCACTGAATGGCTTGCTCAGCCATTTCCAGCAGTTTTCAGATGTTTATAGGGGAGCATACAGAGCATGACTGCATGTCCTATTAATGATTGTCACCAATATCGTATCCTCATTTGTCCAGATTTGGCTCAATTTACTGAATGCTTCATGTACATTTGGTAAATGGCAAGAGAATCTCATTAGAGTTTCTGTTTTGCGCTGTGCAAGTCATTGTGAGAGCAGTGGAAGTTTTGTTTTTAGCAGATGATGGGTATGTGTCTCCAATGAGATTACCAGAGATTAGAGAACCAGACAGAGCAGACTTTCGAACATAATCTGTTTAACAGCTTATCCCACTTTTCTCCTTCATTTATTCCATCTGTCTGTTTGCTGAGCAGTGTGGTTTCCTGCACAGGTTGACTATCAGAAATACTTTCCATTAGATGCACTGACATGGGCAGAGATTACATGGAGGTTCCTGTGATGCATTTATATATCATAGGACGTATGTTATTGTATTGGGTTCTTAGTAACCATTCTCTTGTCCTGGTAAAGAGCCATTTTTATCATTTCAGGAATGAAGTTGTACCAAATGCCAAAACTTAATACTTACCTAGTGTAAGCTGCCTAAAAGTTGGATATCTAGAGCTAAACTGGGGAGTAAACTGGTAGGCTTCTTTCTGTGTCCACCTATTTATTCCCACCAATGATCAAGTGACAAGCTCCATCCATGGGACAGCTGGTGTAATGTAGGTCAGCTGAGTCACCCTCTTCTCTGTAAAAGGATCCTATTATGGCTACCTTAGGATTAAATACCTGTCCTGTCAGTGCCTAATTTTAGGACAGGTTTCTTGCTGAGTCCTTAATTGGCAGCAGCATTGTCCAACTGTTACTATTTCAGGGTAATTTAATGTGGTTTCTCACACTGCTGTGAAGCTTTGTCACTGATCATTCATAAGGTGGTGGCTGATATGTTTAGAGAGAAAAGGTTACAGTTCCTTTCTTTAAGCACTTGTGATGAAAACCCTTGCTGGCAGTTCCTTCTATAAGAACAGCTGGAAATCAAGTTGATATTCCAGGGTAGCTTAGATTTGTCAAAGCTGTCTGTTCAGTTTCACTTTGTAAAATTCAGCTGTTGTGGAATAACCCTGAAGTACAGTAAAGTGTAAATAAGCTGTCACTTACATGGCAGTGAAATGTGCTTGTGTAAATTCCCCTTTCAAAGAATGCACAGAAAATGTATTTAACTTTTTTTTCTGTATGAAATTGCAGAAATGTTGCAGTCCCTGGCACAGCGTCCAGCTCCAGCAAATACTAACCGTGAACGACGGCCTCGTTACCAGCATCCGAAGGGAGCACCTAATGCAGATCTAATCTTTAAAACTGGTGGGAGGTAGGACAGTCTTCCTTTAAATGTGGTAATTCTGGTTCTAGACAAGTAATTGCCTTCATAATTGAAACAGATAATGATCTGTGTAATGCAAGTGCATGTGTTAGTTGTTTCCATTCTAAAGTACCGTGCAATCTTTTGTGCTTCAACCACAGTGTCTGTAAATACATCCTTGACAGAAGTTTGCAAGACAGAGGTTTATGTTTTCAGCTGCGAAGTGGCTGGCAGTCTGAAGTCTCTGTTTAGGGCAAAAGATGGATGTCTACTTTCTCAGTGAGAGTGGGGAGAGAATACTCAAAAATACCTAGATCGGTTCCTGTTGTGCTTTTTAAGTTGAGTGAATTTGTGAGGTCTACCTCTGTATTTGACGTTGTCAATAGAAAGAAAATAAAGGCAGAGAAGAGGAAGGAGGACCTCTGAGTTATGGTGTGCAAGAGCATACTAAAACTAGAATTAAAACAAAAAGAGCCATTGCAGAGTGCCTAATAGTCGTTCTGCAGCTTTGGTATGTCTTCATGTCTCTCTTCTCACTCAGAGTAAGCTTGAGGCTAAACCATTAAATTAACCCCACAGCACAAATTTGAATAGTTTCAGGTGAAACACAGACTGCTTTCATGTCTCAGTTTTCTTCGCAAAGTTAATTTTGAAAGTGGATAGATGGGAGAGTTTACCTTGTAATGAGTCTGTCTTTGTAAACTAGAAACAGGTTTATGTAAGATTGCTATGTTACCTTAACATTGACCAACTTCTGGGTACATTTTCATACACATTTTAGAACCTGTTGATGATCATTCACTCCACTAGGATCCTCTACAGATACTGCTTGTATTTCAAAGAAATCCTCCTTTTTTTTAAGGGAGATTGTTTTAACTAGAGCTAACTGAATAAAATGAGCAGTGCTGTCCATTTAGCTTTTTCATGCCACTGGCCAGCCTAGTAATGGCACTGAAAAACAAACTGTTGAGGTACACTCAATTGCTGTAATGCTTGCAGATGTTTCATAAATGACTATGCAGTTTTCTCTTTCATGGAATCATTTAGATTGGAGAAGACCTTTTAAGATAAAGTCCACCCCTTAGACAAGAACTGACAAGTCACCCCTAAATCTTTTAAGCCCACCAGAAAGAGATGACTCTACCATTTTCTTGACCAACCTATTCCAGTACTCACCAACAGTTTTGGTGAAGAAATTGTTGCTCATGTCCAACCTAAACCTCCCCCTGCTGCCATTTGAGGCCATTTCCTCTTGTCCTATTCTTTTTTACCTGGGAAAAGAAATCATCTTCCACCTTATTCCAGACTCCTCTCAGGTAATTGTAGAGAGTAAAAAAGTCTCTCCTAAACCTTCTTTTCTCCAGGCTAAAAAACTCAACTTCTCTCAGCCACTCCTCATAAGATTTGTGCTATAAACCCACCACCATCTTTGTTGCCCTTCTTTGGACATGCTCCAGCACTCCATGTCTGGCTTGAGAGGACACCAGAACTTAATACAGTATTCAATTTACCAACAGCCAGTACAGGGTGACAGTTACCTCTCTACTGCTGGACACACTGTTTGTGATACAAACCAGGATGCTGTTGGCTACCTTAGCCACCTGGGCATGCTGCTGGTGCGCATTCAGCTGGCTGTTGACCAAAACCTCTGAGTCCTTCTCTGCTTGGCAGCTTTCTAGCCACTCTTCCCTAAGCCTGTAGCATTGTGTGGGGTGCTTGTGAACTGGGTGCAAGACCTGGTGCTTGTTCTTGTTGAATCTCATACAATCGGCTTTGCCCCATCAGTTCAACCTGTCCAGATCCCTTTCTTGTGTCTCTCCCAAGCAGATAAACTCTTCTAGCCAAGCTGATGTTGTCAGCAAACTTGACTGAGGATGCATTTGATCCTGTCATAAAGATCATTGGTAAAGATATTTTAAGATAGCTGGCCCTAATACTGAGCCCTGGGGAACACCACTTGTAACCCACCACCAACTGGATTTGACTCCATTCACCACCACTCTTTGGGTGCAGCCATACAGCCAGATTTTTACCTAGTGAAGGCTACACCCATCTGAGGCATGAGCAGCTGGGAAATGCCGTGGGAAAGTCATCTCTCCCAAATGCAAGCTGTATGAGCAGCATACTGCAGTGACTCTTCAAGCACAGCAGCCAGGTCAATACATGGGATATTTGCAAAGTTATTAGGTTTGGGGGTTTTTTTATGGATCTTTGGAAATCTCTTTCAGAGAAAATATAGTTGAAGACTTCAGTGTAAACTAGGACAGACATTGTCCAGCCAACACTTTAAGCAGCGTTTGCCTGCAAATAACTGTGCCATGCACTTGCAATTCTGATGTTGCTTTGCATTATGTAATTTACACTTTGTTCTTTTTAATCTCTAAGCTCCTTAGAGCAGGGACCAGGAGCTTTACTGTAGCAGGAATATTATATTTTTTGAATAATACAATACTCAGGCTTGCAGTCAGGTTGAGCCATCTTAGCCTGCATCAAGGGAACTATACTTTTCTTAATATTCTCTGAAAGATATTTAAGCAAAGATTTATTTAATGGACTTTGGGCTCTTTGGTGGCTTGCTTACTTCTGGTATAGATTCTGCCACCTACATCTTTAGAGCTGTTGGACTGAGTCCAGAGGAGGGCCACAAAGATGATTCAAGGACTGGAACACCTTTGCTATGAGGATAGGTGGAGGAAGCTCGGGTTGTTCAGCCTAGAGAAAAAGTTTCTGGGGGCATCTTACCACTGCTTTCTGATACCTGACGGGATCCTACAGAAGGGCTGGGGAGGGACTTTTCGTAAGGGTGTCTAGCAGTAGGACAAGAGGGAATGGTTTTAAGCTGAATGGGATCTTAGGAGGAAGTTCTTCAATATGAGGGTGATGGGACTCTGGAATAGGCTGTCCAGGGAGGTTGTGAATGCCTCCTCTTCAGGGCCATTCAAGGCCAGGCTGCACGAGGCCTTGGGCAGCCAAGTCTAACTGAGAGGCATCCCTGCCCATGGCAGAGGGTTGTAGTAGATGATCTCGAAGGTCCCTTTCAACCTAAGCTGTTCTGTGATAAACCCATAGTAAATGGAAGAATGAATTAGTGGCTGTGGCTATACAGCATGCATTTTGTTGAAAATCAAGAGAGAAAACTTTGGCAGTGTTTATTTGTTATCTATTAATGTGCTTTTTCTGCATAGAAGCAGTGAGATTTACAGACCTTGTCAGGTTTCTTGTTAAGCACGTGCAAAAATGCGGCGCAGTAACTGGAATTTGATGCTGTTGAACTGTAGTTGCCTGCTTGTGTAGCCTCAGATTTTAAGACATGCTAATCTTGCAAGGAGAAAATTCTTTTGGGGACTCCATGTTTAAGGCTGACTGGCCTTAAAGAGAGTTTACTGTGACTCCATAAAAAGTTGGGTTCCTTGATTTGCATCAGCAGAACTTGGAAGGCAAAAAATTTTGCTCTTGCCTCCAGGGGACTTTGCTATCAAGCAGTTAAAAGGTTATCTTCAGGAAACACAGAATTCACAGAAGTAGTAACATTTTTTTGGTGGTTGGGATTGTCATGAAAATACTGATTTGCAATACTGGAGAGCAGTCTGTGACTTAAAAGTGTTTTCCCTTTGTTTTGAAGGGGTTCGAGCTCCATTAAATGGCTTGCTTAGAAAGTGAAATTAAACAGATTTCATAAAATGTGGTCAGTTATAAAACATTGATTGCCAGGAAAGAAAAAAGGATTGCAGTGAGACATTTGACTGTAGAGAAGGAGGCCTTACCACATGGTTTTTACAGTTGGTAAACATCGTGTTAAAAGCAGTAACCTCAAAACTCAGTGCTCTTCTGAGAGCATAGTCAAAAAAGACTTGTTTTTGTCCAAAGGCCCATTGGGGTGCAAGCCACAAGCTGACAAACTAAAGCATATTCCAATTAATTGGTAATTCCAGGTCTCCTATTTGCATCTGACTCTTATATCTCTTTAACATATTTAATAATGAAAAATGAAACATGAAGTTAATAACAGGATGCTAGGATTTTTTAAGCCATTCTAGTAATAAAGATAATTTCGTAAATAGTGAAAAATTAGATTATAGCTAATATGGAAAAATATTAACATAATGTCTAGTTTCAACTGCTGGACACTTTATACTTCACTTGCAATGTAGTTGATGCATTGACCAATATTATATTTCAAAGCTTTGCATTCACTTTTTTACTGATGTGCCAGAAGTCTTGGGCAGCCTAAATCCCATTTCTGTTAGCCTCTGGCTGATAGTCACAGACTGGCATTGTCACAAACTGGACAAACTCATGAGTTATTGTCATCTTTTTAAACAATTTCTTAATCCTGACCTTTTTTCAGATGCCATTCTTCACCCTGTACTACATTCTTTTTCCTCAGTACATGCACATCCTAGGCCAGCTTTCCATGAGAGCCATTCAAATTCAGCAGGGTAATTCCAAGTGTTCCTTGTGTTTCATGTTCCTGGTTTTGGTTAATGTGCTTAGAGGAAGGAAAACAGAGAGCACCAAAGCTGAGATGAGTTGTGAAAAGCAGACCAGTGAGTGAGTTTTGAGAAGGAGGTGTTTGGAAGAGAGAGAAGGTGCTTGGAATTAGTGAAGAAATGCATAACTCTAGAAGTGCACAAAGAATTGTGGATTGATGGAGGACAGGAAGGGATTAGGAAGAAGTCTGAAATTTAATTTCGAAGATTTGACATATTAAAAAATGCTGATAATTTTTTTTATCATCTTGTGGTGCCAGGGATGTGCAGAAGAACTCATACATTCTCCCGCACCCATTTCAGTTTAAGTGCTAATATTGTCTTTCTGACCTGGATTCCACCAGCTTCACATGAGTAACAGATCTGTGATTATTTCCTAGTCTGTGCAATGCTGTCACACTTCTGTTCATTTTCACATGTTCCTGTTTTCTGCTCCTGCCATAGTTGGGTAAAAACATGTCTGTGTTTGTCTCTGACATGGAATCAGTAGAGGCAGTGTTGGTCCTTAGGCAATGGTGTTGAAAAGATGCCCATAAGATATTTATACGAGTTAGTAACTGTTGGTAGGAGGAAAGGGAGGTGGGGAAGTAGGTGGCAAAAAACTGATTCATTTTCCATGTACAGTTTGAGATGTTTTAATTACAGCTACTGGCAAAGGTTTGACCTTGCCAAATATTGGCTTGGATCAAGTTGACTAATTTGGAGAGAGATGTAATGTGAAATACCTGGGCTTTTTTGAAACACTACTACTAAGTTTGGGATATTTTTACCAGCAGCATCTTGCCCTAATCCACTGAAACACTGTTTACTCTGCCTTACCTGCCACCAACATGCCAGGGCAGCTGCTGTTTTGGATGCAAGTCATTTCTACAAGTTAGCTACCTGCAGCTAGCACTCAGCCTTTTCCTGTCAACAGCAGATTTTTTTTTTCTACATTTCTTATCTTTTCTTTTTTTTTTTTTTAAAGGGGAATAGAGTGGTAAAAGCATAATTCTGGAATTTATTGATGTTTGAGAATTCTTCTCAGTTGAGGCATTCTGCAAGTGAAATCTTATCCTAATAAATCTATTAAATTTGAAGATCCTTTCTTTTGCAACCACATAAATGTTCTTAATAGCAAGTGTGCCACAAAGAACTGGAATATTGTATCAGAGGACTGGAGCACCTCTCCTATGGAGACTGGCTGAGAGAGTTGGGGTTGTTCAGCGTGGAGAAGAGAAAGCTCCAAGGAGACCTTATAGCAACATTACAGTATTTGAAGGGGGTGTTTTTACAAAGGTGTGGAGTGACAGAGCAAAAGGTAATGGTTTCAAACTGGAAGAAGCTGCATTTAGACTAGATGCCAGGGAGAAATTCTTCCCTGTGAGTGTGGTGAGGCACTGGAACAGGTTGCCCATAGAGGTTGTGGAGGCTCTGACCCTGCAAGTTTTTGAGGCTAGGCTGGATGGGGTCTTGAGCAGCCTAGTCTAGAAGGTGGTGTCCTTGCCCATGGCAGTGGGGTTGGAACTAGATGATCTTTAAGGTTGCTTCCAACCCAAAACATTGTGGGATGGCATAGTAGTAAAATATGGTTGAAGCCAAGTAAGGAGAGCAATATGCATTAAGCTGTGGTCATGAATCAGCTCAGCACTTTCTGACAAAAACAGTGTGTTTAAATAAAACAAACCAATGCTGGATGATGAAAGCAAGCAAGAGGCAAGGCTACAGAATCACTGTGAGAGCTTTATCTGTTAACTGGAGACAGTAACTTGGTATTGCATGTAATGTACTGGTAACCTTTTTCTTGCAAGATTTTCAATACAAACTAGTTGAGTAGTCATTTAATCTAAGCCAGGTGCCTGAGCTTTTATGTACTGATGTGAAGAAACTTGAACTGCTCTGTTTACATGGTGAAAAACGTGGGTGTGTAGCCCTGGAGCTCTTTTGTAATTGTAAACGTCTCATTTTTACTTAGCTTTGTTCTACTGAATTTTCATTTGCAATCCAGAAATCAGCTGAAAACCAGCCCAGAGATGTTAACTGAGGTTGTGCTGAAGTTAGTTATATCAGGGCAGTGTTACTGCTGGGTTACTCTGCTCTAGTTGAATCGTGTCTGGAAACTGGTGACACTTTTCAATGTGTATTTACCTCCCAAAGTGAATTAAATGTGACTCTTTTCTGGGTAGGGACATGTTTTTCATGAAGGATAGATGATCAAAGACTTTACTACAACTGTGAAATGAACAAGAATGTTCTAAACTATTCTTCTACTGCAAATCCCCACCAGACATACCTGCAGTACTTCTAAACATTAAGAATCTTAAAGGTTAAACTATTTAAGCTGTACTCTTCAGTAGTTTAGCATCTTGCATGGGAGGATGAGTCACTATCCCAGGAGGTATTTAAAAGATGTGTAGATGTGGTGCTCAGGGATGTGGTTTAGTGATTGATCTAGCAGTATCAAGCTTATGGTTGGACTTGGTGATCTTGAGGGCCTTATCATAGAGTTAATGTTAGATTCATCAGCTGAGACTGTGAAAGGGACTTTCCTGATGCAGGTCATAAAATAATAGAATGGCTTAGATTGGAAAGGACCTTAGATATTTTCTATTCCAACCTCCTCCTCCACGGGCAGAGATACCTCTCAGCTAGACTGCTGCATTGAGGCCTCATCCAGCCTGACCTTAAAACCCCCCCGCCCAGGGTGGAGGTATCCACAGCCTCACTAGGCTGCCTGTTCCAGAATGCTACCACCTTTGTACTGAGGAACTTCTTCCTAAGATCTAGTCTAAACATACTCTTCCCTCAGCTTCAAACCGTTTGCCCTTGTCCTATTGCTGGACAGCCTTATGAAAGTCCCTCTCCTGTCTTACTGTAGGATCGCTTTGGGTACTGGAAAACAGCTCTAAGGTCCCCTTGGAGTCTTCTCTAGGCTGAACAATCTCACCTCTCTTAGCCTATCCTTATAACAGAGAGATTTGCCTTCATGTGTTTGTCTTTTGGAAGTTATGCAGATAATAGAAAATTTTAACTTCCATACATAGAGGGTAGAAGAATATCAAAATCACTAATGGTTGATTTCAGTGCTTGCCAACCTGCATAATATTGGCTGTGTGATACTAAGCTTTCTCTCCTTTCTTTTCTTAGGAGACGTTGACCCAGCAGCCAGTGTCATTTCCTTAGGTCCTTTATCTCTGATGTTGTGGATAGTGGAGTCCTCCAGCGATTAAATGAGAGCAGCGGACACATCTCAGCATGTCAGTCTAAGAGCGTTGAGAATCGAAACCTGAGACAGGCTGGGGCTGTGGGCCAGAAACAGCAGCCACCCCTCTTCCCCCAACCCCACAAAGAACAAGTGGAAGCTTCCAGTCATGGCCTACCAAAAAAAAAGGAAAAAAAAATTTAAAAAGGCAAAAAAAACCCAAGCGCTTTTTGTTATGGGAACCATGTGGAGGGTTAATTTTCTCATAGGAGCAGAAGTAAATGAATGAAATGGTTAACTTGACCAGTGAGCAGCTCAGTGAAAGCAAAGATCAACCTGAAATGTAGATGGATTACACTGGAATGGAAAAGGTCTTTGACAGCTCAGGATGTGGGAGAAAAAAAGTTCTGACTTTGAGGCAAGTTACATTATCCTCAGATTGAGCACTTGGGTTGGAAGCATGCTCTCTGGGGCTGCATATCTACAGGAGAAATACATGGAGCAAGTGATGGAATCTAAAGGAAAAACCCTGGCAAGTAGGCTAACTGCTTATCAGACACTCCTCATCAAGAAAGTTCTTGATTAAGGAATAGCCTTTGCTGCCTGTTGAGCAAGAAAGAGGGAGTGGGGAGAGATGAAAAACTGAAGAGCCAAGGAGGTAAAATATCTGTTAAGGTTTAAAATAGAACATGGAGTTGATTAGCACAGGGTGTTGACTAGTACTGCTTGGAACAGCCTGACACCAGCCTAAGGACAGGGATATAGTTGAGCCCATTGTATGTATCATTGAAACCAAAATGTGCCAGTCAGCATAACAGGAGGATGTCAAGAAGTGGATCCAAATATTTTGTTGATCTTCATGGGTTGATAAGCCTCTGTGTCTATTGAAACAAAGTTTAAAAAACAGACAAAAAAAGGAGAGGAAGGTTAAAGTCTGGAAACAAGTAGAGTTTTTATTTTTTTTTCTCAGTAGAAATGAGGTTTCTTGGTCTCTTTCTGACAATCTGTTATTTATTAGCATAGTCCTCTGTTTGCTTTCAGGTAGAGATAGTTAATTGAGTTAAGGAGCTCATCTGTATGTTACTACTAATTGGTTTTTCTAGCTCTTTTAAAAGCCTTTTTACCACTGGTTTTGGTTTCTGCATGTAGGAAGAGAGACTTGTAAAGTTGTAACATTTCATACAGAAATGCCTCCTGATCTTCACCAGCTTCAGAAATCTGACCTTTGCCAATGCTGCAATAAAGTGTTGTAATTTAGAGTTGCTGTCTGTGTCTTTACATCGGCTCTTTTCTTCTGAAATGATGTTTTGAGGACTTCGTGGTACATTGTGGAGCTTGGGCACTGCTGGATACAAGCAGTGTATAACAGATGGTGGTATTCTGCCAGTGCAGAAGGACCCGTGCCCCAAGAAATGAAGCACACTTAGTAGAAATGCAAGATTTTCTGGTTGCTTAGCAAGGAGGTGTAATCTGAGTTCATCATTTCACATAAGCTGTCACATGCATGTAGTTTAACCTGACTTCAGTTAAGCTGGATTTTACTAGATCAGTGAAGTTCTCTCTTGTGGCTTGTTGCATTGGCATTTCAGTTTGTGCATGTGAAAGGGTGCAATGCTGTGATGGACCATAATGGACCAACAGTAGAGAGGTGATAATTTGCTTGAAAACAATGAAGTTATGACCAAATAGTGCTTGTGTTGTCCCCAGGCAGTCCTGAAATGAAGACAGCAGCCTTCTGCTTTGACAAGTGATACTGTTAGCTGAAGCAGTTATAGAGGATTTTAAAATGCAAAAGCTTGCCAGTGATGCTTTGGAGAGAAAAAGGCAAGGGTTTTAAAACTGACCTGCTTCAAGTCGTGTTCTTTGATGGTAAGACTGAGCACCAAGAGTGGAAAAACTGCAAATGCAGCTCTACATCTGCTCCTTCCATCCATGTACTGTCATGACAGCCAGGGATGGAGAAGTGCTGGAATCATTACTGCATGTTTTCCTCAAGGACTGCACTGCTCCAGCTGGTTATGGACAATTTCCAGCCTGCAAAGTGTGTCTTGAAGTTTTGAGATGCTGACATGCAGATGTGTTCCTCTAGATTTCTGCCAGATCTCACTGTAAGGAGGTCAGTATCCTGAAAGGCTGCAGGCACCCAAAACCACCACGACTTCACAACTGACTCCAGCCATGGTTGTCTCTGCTCATAGAAGGTACTTCACTTGCTGCATCTGTAGGATGAGCATGCCCTATAAGGGGGAGCATGCTGTAGGAAGACCAGGTCTTTGTTTCAAGTCTGGTGTGATATTTTTTCCACACAAAATGTATGGGTACATTTATTAATCACATTAGCTCTTTTAGGAATGTCGTCTTCAACAACGTGACCCTACCCATTGGTCAAATCTAATTTCCTCTTCGCTGATGAGAAATGCCTGCCAATTCCTAATAGCAAATTAAACATCTAATTGCAGTTCAAGGTAAAGTCAACATCCTGTTCTCAGCATACTTAGTCTCAAAATCATTTAATTTATCCAACTTGAATAACTGCCTAGAAGACAGCCATGAATTCACCTTGGGTTTTATTTTGCTTGTGTCAGTGTAACGCTTTGGATGGAACATGGATCAATGGAAATGTCTTTAGAAGATCGTTTGAAGTCCTGCATCCAGCTCTGGAGTACAGGAAGGACATGGACCTGCTGGAGTGGGTCCAGAGGAGGGCCATGAAGATGTTTGGGGGGCTGGAGCACTTCTGCTACAAGAACAAATTGACGGACCTGGGGTCATTCAGCCTGCAGAAGAGTCTGGGGAGACCTAATAGTGGCCTTCCAGTACTTAAGGGGGGGCTACAAGAAAGCTGGAGAGGGGCTGTTTGCAAAGGCCTATGGTGATAGGACAAGGGACAATGGCTTCAAACTAGAGAAGAGTAGATTTAGGTTGGATGTCAGGACTAAGTTCTTTAGTGTAAGGGGGGTGGAGCACTGGAACAGGTTGCACAGGGAAGCAGTTGAGACTCCATCCTTGGGGATACTCAAGGTCAGGCTTGACAAGGCTCTGGACAGCCTGATGTAGTGGAGGATGTCCCTGCTGACTGCAGGGAGGTGGGACTAGATGACTTTTGGAGGTGACTCTAACCTAAACCATTCCATTATTGGATGAAAATAGTTTGAAGTCAGTTGGGGATTTCCCTGACTTCAGAGAGAAATCAAACATTTACGCTTTTCCATGTGCTGGCCCCACAAGCAGGTGGTGTGGCTGGATGGTGTACTACTGCAGAGCAGTTTTGCCACCTGATTTGGGTCAGGCTTGCTGTTCTAGGGACTGTGTGGCTTTGTATTATGCTTTTTATTTTCCTTTAATGAATGTTTAATGGAAGTGATCAGCTGGGCAGCCTGGTTTTAATACAGAACAGGTGATTAAGCTATATTTTGATCAGCTCTTGCCTGTTATCTCTGAGTAGTGCTGCATTACCCAGGTTGCAGAATGTTTAATTAATGAAGCTATGTTTAATATTCTTGCTCTTCTTTCCTACAATACAGTGACCCACAGGTGCAGCAGGTCAGTGGGGAGATCCTGACAAATTCAAGCTATGGCATCGTTCCTGGGAGAGGAGATGCTAGTTCAAGGTGCTCTCACAAAGTATTTCTAAAGCAGGGTTCTTGAGTATCTCTGGAAGGGAATGTAGGTACATGGAGGAGAAACTGGTTTATGTCCTTGATGACATAAAATACTTTTGTTATCACCTTCTAGAAAGAATTTGGACTTCAGTCAGGTCCAGGCATTTGATGTTGCTTCTTCACTGATGTCAAGCTTGTTGAGCTGGCTTGCTGACAACTGGAAAATGTGTGGCATGATTGTTGTCAACAATTTCTTGCCTCAGTTTTTGATGATAAGCTCTCTTCCCACATGGAGGGATGAAATCTTTCCCATTGTAGATTGTCACCACTGAGTCTGTGGAACCTGATGAGATGCACCTTTGGTCATCCCAGAGGTTGGGATGCCTCTCCTGTGAAGAAAGAAAGAGAGATTAAGTTTTTGAGCCTGAAAAATGCTTCAGGTTGACCCTAGAGCAGCCTTTCAGTGCTTGAAAGGGGACCTGTAGGGATAGGATGAAGGGGAGCAGTTTCAAACTGAAAGGAGTTGGATTTAGATTGGACATACAGAAGAAATTCTCTACAGTAAGGTTGGTGAGACTCTGGAACGGGTTGGCCAGAGAAGTTGTGGCTGCCTTGTCCCTGGAAATGTTCAAGGCCAGGTTGGATGGAGTTTTGAGTAGCCTGGTCTGGTGGAAGGTGTCTGTGCCCGTGGCAGGGTGGCTTGGACTAAATGATCTTCAGATGTTGCCTCCAATTCAGACTATGTCCCTTGCCAGCATAAGGACTGTAATGGATCAGGATGCAAGATACATGCTTATGAGCACGGTCTCTGCAGGCTTGAGACCTTACATGGCACTTGGAAATGTTTGGTTTTTTTCAGTGCATACTTTGTCTGTGTCACTTGGTGCCCAGTTTGCCCAGTCCTGTTGCAAAGGACAAGAGCACACACCTGCACAAAAGAAAAGAGTATCTGTGAAGGCCACATGACCTTACTTCCTTGTTGTCTCCTAACAGAAATGTGGGGTTTGTCCAGTGCAGCCATAATAGACATCATTTTATATGTACTAAGGCTTAGAAAACATTTCTGTAGTGTGGAGACCTCCTGATTTGCTCAGCTTTTCTGCTTTGCTTTTGTTTTGTCTTCCCAGCAAAGCAGCAACTGTGTGCTTGGCAGGGCAGCATGAGAGCTGCAAGGAGTTGTCTCATTTGGCTGTGGCATTTTGCTGATGCAGCCTTCTCTGCATTTTGTGTGGTTTCACTTAAATGATGTAGTGCCATGGAAAAGTGATGCCTTGGGTAGATGGCCCAGCACAGGCTCTCTAGGCTGGCGGTGTGGCCTTTCCCAGCCTGCCCAACTGAGCAGGAGCAGCACCAGTGCAATGGCTGTGGTCAAGGGCAGGTGAGTAACAATCCATGCACATTTCACCTGAGTCATACAATGGCAGGGGTTGGGAGTATGTCCAGAGAGGAAGAGTGAGGCTGGTGAGTGGCCTGGACCTATGAGGAGCATCTAAGGGAGGTTGAATTGTTCAGTCTAGAGAACAGGCTGAGGGGAGACCTCACTCTCTGCAAGTACCTGAAAAGAGGTCAGAGAGAGGAGGGTCCAGCTTCTTGTCCTTGGTGTCTAAGAGACAGGACTAGAGGAATGTAGATGAAGCTGTCCTGGTTTGAGCTGGAACAGAACTAATCTTGTTCAGTGATTTCAGCTTTTCAGTTTGGGCTCTTCTCAGTGACTACACTTCTTGAAATTGTGTTTTGCAATGTCTGCTTCTAGCAATGGTAATGCTCAGTGTTTCTAGTTAGCACCAAGGATTGGTGTGCAGACCAAGGTCACTGCTAAATCTCGTTGCCTTAGATTGGATATTAGAAAAAACTTCTTTACTGAAAGGTTGCCCAGGCATTGGAATAGGTTGTCCAGGGAGGTGGTGGCATCACCATAGCTGGAGGTGTTCAGGAAACATGGACATGGCACTTGAGGAGATGGTTTAATGGCTACAGCGGTGTTGACAGTTGAATTTGATGATCTTAGAGGTCTTTTTGAATCAAAGCAGATTCTGTGTTGGGGGTGTACCAGGAAGGAGAAGTGGACAGTTCAGGAGACCCTAAACTGGCCAATGGGCTATTCCACATGTGCCATACTCAGTATACAGCTGAGAGATCACAAGGCTCAAGTTCTTTTCTTTCTCTTCAAACGCTGGCATCCAAGCAGCATTCTGTCCATTCTTTCTTTGGTTTCTGATTCTAGTTCCAGAATCCAGTTCCTGAATGTGGCTCCTGTCTGACTTCATTCTAGGATTTCTGCTCCATCCTCAGTGCTGGCAATGCCTATTTGCCATCAGGGGTTGGGTTTGATACTGGGTTTGTATCTGATCCATTTAATTGTTATTTTTATTAAAGCCATTCATTTTTTTTTTCTTTTCTAACCCCAAAGTCTCTCTCCCTTATTCCTTTTCTTCTCCCTCTGGGAAGGAAGAGAGATAGAGAGAGCGTGTCTGCAGTCATGTAGTGGCCAGCACAGCCCTAACCCTCCACCCAAGGGAAGTGAAGCATTTTCAAAATAAAAACATCAGCAACAGTCCCATTTATTTTTCCTTTTCACTTGAGGCTCAGCACTAATTCTTTCCACACCAAGGTTTTTTTTTTTCCTCAGCCACAAGCCAGTCTGCCCTGCAGAAGATGCTCATCTGAGAGGACACTTCGCTGCCTCTCCTCAGAACTCAACTATAAATAGGTCTTTTCCAGATGCTCCTAAGGAGGTCCCAGCATGCTGGGAGTAGGAAACTATCTGAGCAAGAGTCAGACAAGTGAGTAAGTGTCCAAATATTTACTTTTATTGTTTCAATTATAAACTCTGCTTTTAAGTTGTTATTGTCAGGGTAGGATTGTGGCATTAAAACACTTGGCATTTCTGATACTACTTAGAAGAACAAAAAGACTCCTGCTTCCTTCCTTTCTTCCCACCACTATCTGGATCTAGGCCATTGGGCAAATAAAAACCACAGCTGACACAGTTCAAAAGGAGGTAGAAATTTAGACTCTGTTGACATCTTATTTGTTCTTTGACGTTTACCTGAAGGAAAAAAAGTTTGTCATGCATGGGATAAAGGAGACTGACCTTTTTTGCCTGGAAACAAGTCATGGTTGGCAGCCTAAGAGCATGAAAACTTTGACATGTTTCCCCCTTCTTTTCTTTTTTTTTCTTATTTTCTTTTTCTTCTTCCCTTCTCTTTCTTCTTCTTCCCTTCTCTTTCTTCTTCTTCCCTTCTCTTTCTTCTTCTTCCCTTCTCTTTCTTCTTCTTCCCTTCTCTTTCTTCTTCTTCCCTTCTCTTTCTTCTTCTTCCCTTCTCTTTCTTCTTCTTCCCTTCTCTTTCTTCTTCTTCCCTTCTCTTTCTTCTTCTTCCCTTCTCTTTCTTCTTCTTCCCTTCTCTTTCTTCTTCTTCCCTTCTCTTTCTTCTTCTTCCCTTCTCTTTCTTCTTCTTCCCTTCTCTTTCTTCTTCTTCCCTTCTCTTTCTTCTTCTTCCCTTCTCTTTCTTCTTCTTCCCTTCTCTTTCTTCTTCTTCCCTTCTCTTTCTTCTTCTTCCCTTCTCTTTCTTCTTCTTCCCTTCTCTTTCTTCTTCTTCCCTTCTCTTTCTTCTTCTTCCCTTCTCTTTCTTCTTCTTCCCTTCTCTTTCTTCTTCTTCCCTTCTCTTTCTTCTTCTTCCCTTCTCTTTCTTCTTCTTCCCTTCTCTTTCTTCTTCTTCCCTTCAACCTTGTTGTATGCTCATTAACATGTTTCACATCTGTAACACTCACGAATGGGACCTGGGAAGTGATTTTTGGCTGCTGGTGATGGCATTTTTTAGCTTCTGGAGACTGTAGTCTTGTAAAGGTTCCATGTCTATTCATTGTCCTTCTGATGAGTGTGGTGGAACACTGGAACTGATTGCCTGGGGAGGTGGCAGAGACCCCATCCCTGAAGTCTTTCGAAGTCAGGCTTCATGGGCCTTTGAGCACCCTGATCTAGTTGGAGATATCCTTGCTCACCTCTAGAGGTACCTTCCAAGCCCATGCATTCTGTGACTTTGTAGGTAAATCAAGATAACATCTTTGCTGTCCCACAAGCCCCTGAGCTCCACTGGGTGTCCCATGCCCCCAAAATTCACGTGTCTTCCTCTGGAGGTGAATTCCATAGGTGCCTGAGTCTACTCTGCTAGAGATTTTCAGTCTGGACATATTCCAGTGTGGCCTGCCCTGGGCGATCCTGCATTGGCAGAGGCTTGGACCCTATGATCTCTGGAGGTTGCTTCCAATCCCTAACATTCTATGATTCTGTGCCTGAGGCTGTTTGAGCTGTGACCTGAGGTGTCTGTCTGGGACTGGCAGACATTATATGGGGCTTGGAGTAGACCTGTGTCCTTCTCCAGTGGCAGCAGAAGCTCAGGGTATTTTGGGGCATGAAACATCTCTGTGTGAGTAGAGTTGCTCTCATTGGAGTCAGCTGGCTGCAGGAGAAGAAAAGCTGAAACAATGTTGATCAGAGACTTAATTTTGTAAACCTTAGTCACTGGTGTCACCTTTGCCTCCCCTGCCCACAGGGAAAAGCCTTTGCAGATAGAGCAGTTGGAGATACCCAAGGAGTCTGCTCAAGTGCAGCTCTCCACTGGCTGATCCTACCCACTGGAGTGTGTAGCAAATAATCAGTCCATTAAAAGCTGCTGCTCTGGTTAATTTGACATATCCCAATTTTGGGGATAGGTGTTAGTTTCTGAGCCCATGGATTGTTTCTTGGGCAGCTCCTGGTTGAAAACAGTCATGCCATGAGAAAGCAGTGACTGACCAGTCAACTGCAACCACCTTTCCTGAGTCAGAAGATGCTCTGAGAGAGCTGGTTCCAGAAACTCTTCCACAGTAGTAGGGCTGGCACATCACATGCACCATGTGTGCCTGGCACCAGGGCCATTCTGTGCCCTTGCTTCCATCTCTTCAGGGAAAGTGTTTGTGGAAATTGTCACCAGTTGTCAAGGGAAGCCCATGTGTGCTCTGTGCCTGGCTGTGGAGCTGCTCTGTCACTGTCCCCCTGAGCTGGCTGTCCTCCTTGCTGTGCTGCTGCCCCATTTTTAACATTATATACGTGCACCTGTCTGTTCATAGTCAGCTAAAGATCAGATGTTCTCTCCTGGGAATCAAGACTTGAGTGCATCAGCAAGCCTTTCATAGCCCACCTGAAGAGAGGCTTGGTCTCTCTACTGTATTAATCCAGAGAGTGGCTACTGAATTGCTGTGAGTTGAAGAAAGTTGTGACCCTTAAGTGATGGATGTGAAGCCCAGAGGTATTGTGGGCTTTTATGATACCTGCGCTGAGAAGCTTTGCATATGGCGAGGGGGCTCCAGCTTCCTCCTTGGGTTCATGGCAGGAAGAGCCCTCTCCTGGAAGATCCAGTGGTCAGCCTGGTTGGGGAGGATCAGTCTGCTTCTTTCTGGGAATTCAGCTGATCTGTTCTAAGCAGACAATGGCTCCTCATGCTACTTTCTCTGATGAAAAGATGGACACAACAGCAGCAATGGGTGAACTCGCCCTTTCTTACTTGCAGGCTCAAGAGGTGTAATTGTGGTTTGCTGTTCAGGTTGGTCCCATGCCCTAGGAAGCCAGGGGATTTGTTACTAGCTGTGAGTCTTGCCTAATGTGAACTCAAACGAGCTTTTGGTGTCAGGAGGAGCATTGCTGTTGCCTTCAGGGTGTTACACTGCGGAGGAAAGTCTGCCCTTGGCAGGGCCAGTGCAGAGCCCAGGGATTTATTAAAGGACATACTGGGAACTGCTGTGCTGGGCACTCAGTGCCCACTTCCTGGGCTTGAGCACACTGGTAAGCTCCTGGCATAAATAAAACTTGGAAGTTAATCAGGCAAACTAAATCCATTTGGGAGGAAGGAAATGTTCCATGGTAATGAAGTTTGTGTCATGAGGCCTGAAGACCCTGTTGCTCTGCTACCTCTGTGTTGGCTTCTGCATTGGAAATAGAAATGTGCTGACAACTTCTTTCCTAATAGTTGTTTAAATACGAAGAGAGAATCTCCTTCCTGCTGTGACAGTTTGTTCAAATTCTCTCTTGCTTCTGGTGTCATTCCACCCTCTGAGCATGTGTACAATGGGTGGCTTATCACTGGTAATCAGAGTATGAACAACTCATTGCACACATAGGGCTAAGCTTCCAGGCTTGCTGTTTTTTCTCCTGGGCTGGCAAGTAAATGCTCCTGAAGTGGTAGGTGTGGTGGTAGGAGAGGAAGGGTGATTCAGGATTACTGCATAAGCCTGGGAACTGGAAGGTCAAGCACACCTCTGCTCTTGCTTGCTTTTTTTTCCTCTCTTGGCTTCACATCACTTGTCCTCATTTCCCAGCTGGGAAACGCAGCTCCTGCCTTTCCTTAGGGGTTGGATAGGCAACAGAGAACAGATAAAAAATTACACAATTCTCTGATGCTTGTAACAACAAAAACCTAAAGAGCTGAGAGCTTCCATTGAGACGACAGGCAAAAAACACATCACTGACAGCTGATGGTGAAGCTGACCTCCTAAGCCTCTGAGGAAATGAGTGATCCTGTTGTAACAGACCTCTGAGGCTGAAACAGAGAGGGACGTGGCTTGCACGGGAAACCATGGTTAGGGGTAAGAGTGGAGTGCTGTAAGAGCTGCTGAGAAGGGCAAGTGTGTGCAGTGCCCAGCAAGAGTTGAGGTCTCTGAGACCCTGCACAGATCCATGTTGGCTTTACTGGTTTGTGAAGGATGGCTGAGGCCTGACATGCAGCTACACTGAGCTCCTGTCAAGGTCCAGAGAACAGAGATTAACAATACCTCTGTCCAGAGGAGCAAGATCTGTTCTTATGGATATCTGTGTTGTAAAATTAAAGTGCAAACGAGACCATGTATCACCACAAAACTGTTTCGTAAAGGATAAGGCTGGACAAAACAGAGAGAGAGCGAGAAAGAGAACTACTGAGACGAGGCAAAGAAGCAGGGAAGGAGAAGAGCTGGGATCATATTACCCTCAGTTGCAGCTAGGGGGGAGAGAGACACGAATGCGTGGCCCAGGGATGATCTTCAGTGGCGTTCGTCAGGGGCTCTCCTGGTGGTAGTGCAGCTCTGGTAGTCTGGTGGAGGTATACTTGGTCCTGGAAATCTTCCTGTGTGTTCATGTATTTGCAGGAGTCTGGCGGCAGCGCCGGGCAAGGGCCTCCACACCCTCCCTGTGCTGTACCTGTCCATACCCTGAATACACATCAGCCTTTTCTCTTCGGGGTAGCTGAAGTAAGATGTATGCATCCTGCGCATGCAAGCCAGGCTGAGCTCCAGGAATTTCCCAGGTGTTGTCCATTGACTTGCATCCCTGAGCTTTCCTAGTCCTGTCCCAGAGGTTAATAAAGGCAATCTTTATCTTTGTTGATGTTCAAGAGAGAGGATCTAGGCTCACAGCTCCCTAAGGCTTCTGAACCACTCCTGAGTTGAACAATCCAAGACTTGAGGTGAGACTTGCCCTAGGATCCATGGGGGACTTTGAGAGGGAGTGTGATGTCAGTGGAGGGTGGATGTGTGCTTACTGGGAGAGCCTGGATGTAGTTTTGCACATCAGCTCAAGTACTCAGGTAGTCTTCCCCCTGGATCTGGCTAGTCACTGGATGAAACATTTGACTGTTGCCAGCCCTGCCTGCTTAGCTTTTTGATCCAATGCTTTTCCAGTAATTCTTCTGTAATCCAACTGGGAAACGGAGAGGAAGGATGTCCTGGCTTCTCTGCTACAGCAGTGCCCGGGGCCTGATCATGGAAGATGACTGCGACTTCCTAACATGACAAAAGGCTCAGGGTAGCCACACCTCCTAACCTGACCTGCTTCCATTTACTCTTAGCTCCATGTGGAGCTGTTTGCTATCAAAGAAGAACGACTGTGAATTACTGTGAATTTTTGCCATAGATACAGTGAAATAATTGTTGTTCTGCTGCTCTGGTGTCCGCTGCAGTGTGTGGCAAGGGCTGAGCTGGTGGGAAGGCCAAGCTCTGAACAGGGTGGCTGAGGTGACACTGCTCTAGGAGCCCTGAGGATACTGTACTGGCTGCAGCGTTTTTAAGGCAAGGAACCAAGGTTAAGACGTAGGGTAGACCTCAGGCACCAGCTCAATGGAATCCTTGCTTGGCTATAGCAGAGGCTGTAGAAAGTGGAGCTGCCCCCTGATTCAAGGCTGAAACAAAGGAGTTTCTGTGTTCATTTTCTTTTAAATTCTAACCTTCAGCATCAACATTAGTTTTTAATCAAGTTGTGGTTTCCTTTGCAATATTACACCAAACAAGGGGGAGAAGAGTGTAAGAGCCACATTTCTTTGTGATACAGACACCTAGGCTACCACTGCCTCAGCAGCTTTAGGAAACAGCTCAGAGTTAGTTTGTGATTCCTGAGCCCCCTTGAAACATTCATTAACACTCACGGGCAGATGCAAAGGCTGGTGAACAAGAGAGAAATTGAAGCCGAGTTGCTCCTTCAGACTTGCCAGCTGCTTTCTCTACTATTCTCACACCTGTTCAGTGTAATCCTAGTTACTGAAGCCTCTGCTAGTTGCAAGGAGCAGCAGGTAATTATGACCCAGCAGGAAAACCAAAGGCTAAAAGGTCATGGCCAGCCTTACTACGAAAATAGTCTTTCTCTCTAGGTCTCTTGACGTGAAGAACACATCCGACCACTCACTGAAGTAGTCAGGGATGCACTGATGACTTTCTAAAGAAGGCATTTCCTAATCTGGGAGGAGTCACCTTGCATGGGAAGAGAAAGCCCTGTTCTGAGGGGAAAAAAGAGAAAGGACCAAACAACAACACATGCAAGAGAAGGGTGTGTTCCCTTGGAAGCATTTGGCTCCATCCAGTCTGAGGACCCTCCTTACCTCAGGGGAAAAGACATTTATAGTCATCATCACGATGCTGAGTCTCAGCTTCTGCCCCTGCATGATGCAGGGATTACCTGAAAGCAGGGTGCAGGTGGAGAGCTGTGTGCAAGAAACAGTGAATTCGATGGCAGGAAGTCTTTAAGATCTGCCTTTAAGGAAGCATCTGCATCTGGTTTAAAACCATCTTGCTAAACTCAACTGCTAGTGGCAGTACAGGAGGTTATGCTGGTATTGCTTGTTCTGCAGAGTTAACAAGATGAAGTATGGGACAAAACTCTATGCAAAGTAGTTCACCCCTCAGCTAGTGGCCAGGCAATACCACATGAACAGCTCAGCTGATGGCAGAACTGCTGCACTGTGCGGGCAGGGGCCATGCTCCTTTCTCCCTGGGTTAAGCATCACACCACAGCCTTCCTGCTCCGAGGCACTTCCATTTCTGGCTCATCCACTCTGCAGTTGTGGACCCTTTGAACACAGGCCCAACGATATCACTCTTAACAGAATGGTAGAGGGTGGAAGGGACTGCTGCAGATTGAACCTCTGCCAAGGCAGGTTCATCTAGAGAAGGCCATACAGGAACTTATCCAGAGGGGTTTTGAATGTCTCCAGAGATGACTGCATCACCTCTCTAGGCAACCTGTCTTATTGCCCTGACACCCTTAAAGAAGTTTCTCCTCCTGTTTAGATGGAACTTAAACCAACCTTTGTCAGACTACTGCCAACATAGCTGCAGCTGCTGCTATTCCAACCTGGATGTAAGCTTGTAACCTCTCAAACCATTAAGAGCTCAGTGGCAGATGGAGCCAAGGCAACTTGCTGTCAGATTCTTAAAGCAAGAGACAGGTTGGAGGGTAAGATTTAGAGGTAAATGTATTTAAGGTCAACAGACTTTGAAGTTTCTCTACTCATTTCACATCCACCTTCCCATCTTTCAGTACTGCCCTATTAGAGGCAAACAACTTGCTTAGGGCCCAAGTCATCAAGAACAAATTAGTTGGGAGTTACGGGTGCTGTAGGGATATGTAATACATCTGAAAACGTAACCATCAGGGCTTGGTTGTGCAGCTGCCTCCAAGAGGAGCCTGAGCCATCCCCCACCATGACTGCAGCTCAGACTCCTGTGTTTGAGCTGTGCTACTCTGCTCTCCAGCTCTGCCAGGAGTAATGATGCCTAACCAGTCAGCTAAAGAACGTGTTCTGAGCTTCTTACCTTGGTGGGTTCAGTTACAAAGCAGCTGGAGTTCCTTAAGGACTGATGCAAAACTACAACCCTTCTGTTTGCCTCCAGCAGCACATACAAAAAAATCAGCCCAAGTTACTGGGCTACAGTGATCATCTCCTTTCAGCCTTGTGCCTTCCCTGATCACTTCATGGATAACCCTGTCTGAAGCTGTTTATTTTTGAGGGAGAAGACAAAATTATTTCTCTGTATATACAAAACAAGCACAGGAGTCATCAAAACATCTGCAGCCACTTGAAAGGCTGACAGTAACTGAGCAGCTCTGTGAGGTTTTACCCTACAGCAAAGGTGAGGTTGAATTTCCATTGTAGATTGAGCCAAGTTCTGTTCTCTCACCCTAGGCTCCAGGCTGGAGCTGGACACAGCTGTTCTGGATGAGACATGTACCCAAGCCAGGCTGGAGCTGGACTCAGCTCTGTCCTGGCTGAGACATGTACCCCAGCCCTGAAAAACTTTAGGACAAGCTGCTAGACATACTGTTGCTTTTTGGCTTCCACCACCATCCTACCTGTGAGATATAAAACGCAGCCCATGCAAACATCAGTTCCTTTTTTCCTAGAGCAATTGCCACTCTCTTTTATGTTCAACAACAGCTGCCTGTAAAAGAGAAAGCCATCTTCAAAAGTTGTTTCAGGGGTCTAAACTGGGGCTGTAGTGGATCACTTCAGGGCAGCCTGTGTAAAGAACAGCCCTTACCGTGAGTAGGCAGTGACTCAGTCCTGAGCATCTGCTCTTCTGAGGGTTTTGGCATCCTTGTTATTTAGTCAAAATTTGTTAATTTTGGCTCTAAACCATTCCCTACTTGAAGTGGGACAAATCTCAGCACAAGATGATTTACCTACCACCTCAGCTGTGTAACATTTCATTGGGAACCTTCATGTCTGTACTTAGTAGCATTAACTCCAGCAGCATCTGCCAGTGTCACCACTGGTTCTTGATTGGAAGCTTTTTAGCCTAAGTCTTGATGTGCACCTAAATGAAAGGCAAAACACACATGCTTGCACTCACTCGTTCTTCAAGTACAGATAGTCTCTGAAGGGGATCTTGGTCCTGTGCAGAAAGAAAGACTTCCACACTCAACAGGCTCACACTCCCTTGTGGTATTGCCCGGGGACTATAACTACCTGAAGCGAGGCTGTAGCCAGGTGGGGATTGGTCTCTTCTGCCAGGCAACCAGCAACAGAACAAGGGGACACAGTCTCAAGTTGTGCTGGGGGAAGTATAGGCTGGATGTTAGGAGGAAGTTGTTGCCAGAGAGAGTGATTGGCATTGGAATGGGCTGCCCAGGGAGGTGGTGGAGGCACCGTCCCTGGAGGTGTTCAAGAAAAGCCTGGATGAGGCACTTAGTGCCATGGTCTAGATGACTGGATAGGACTGGGTGCTAGGTTGGACTGGATGATCTTGGACGTCTCTTCCAAGCTGGTTGATTCTATGAAAGCAGCTAGGGAAACACAAATCTGAGTTACTGTTCTTTCACACATACAAGATTACTCTTGGAGAAACCCTTTTAATACTGCAACCCCCTGGGAAAGTGCTTTTCTCTGTTTCACTGTTCAGGATAAACCTCATTCTTTGCAAACACCCTGGCTTCCTGAAGCCCAGCAGTGAGAATAAACATCTGTTAGAAGACAGACAAAATCCTTCCCCCCACCTCTTTATTTGTCTTCCTTCACAAGTGGTGTGATGGGTCCAGGAGGCAGAGTTCAATCCCATCTGCAATTGCAAGAAGTTATTGAATTTATATTAGCCACTTGAAAGCCTCACTTCCCTCTGTCAAGAAGGATGTGTGCTAGTGAGTGACAACAAAATTCCACCTCCCATCAGCCATCCTTTTATTGTTTTACATCCCAGTTTAATAGATGATTTCTCAGATTTGTGCAAGACAGTTACCTCTAACAAAGGAGAAAAATAAAATCACAGCAATATATACACACAAAACAAGACACACAAAAATAGAGCTAAATGTATATACAGGTAATTAGCAGCTAGACTCTTCATTAACTTCATTCAGTACATGGCTTTACTTACTACAGTTTTAGGCACAGAGAAGAATTCACCAGTAGGCTATTTGCTACAATGATGGGCCACAATGAATACCTCGTTCTAAGTCCTCCTACAGCAGAAATTGGTTTACCTCCTGAAGATCTAACTCCTATTTTCCACCACAGCCCTGCGCTAAGGATGGAAGAACATTATCCAGTTAAATTTAGCATATAGCATACTGCAACTTTAAATATTAAACTGCTATTTTTTTTTTCTTTTTTAAATAGGACTATGTTACAGAATTTTAATGAAACAGTGTTAGGATTATTTCCCCCCCACCCCCCATTTGCTTAGCATGGGCTCTCAGCTGTAAACAACGCTGGAAAAGCTGGCCAGAAATGATTAGATGTGAAGATGGCTTTGTATTTAGCATAAAGAATTTGCTTCATTGGGATTTAAAAGCACAAAAGCCATGAAACATTTAAAATTGCTTAGTAGGTTATGTTAATAAATTATGATGCGTCACCCCCATGTAGGACTCCACTCCAGGCTGGAGTAAAGCAGGTGTTTACATGTATTTTCTGTGCTTGTCCTCTTGCTTTAGGACTACAGACTCAAAGGCCAGCAAAATAAGTCTCTGCTTTACTTGCAGCACACAAGCATGCTGTTTTGCTCCAGCAGCGCTTCTCACGTTTGATTATGCATGCCTAAGTGCTTTGCCAGACAAAGGAATGGCCACATTTTAATTACTCATTGCTTATGTATAGTATGTCTGTCACAGTGAGGAACGTGATCACTTACCCGCTGAAAAGAATAACTACATAACAGACCCAACCAGATACCATAACACAATTAAAAATTGAAGCAGCAAGCAGATCATTTAAAACGAAACACCTTTAGCTTATGAGGCAGGTTGAAAATGGTGCAGAAGATTTTTCCTTCACAACAGCTTCATTTGCAAGTTCAGCTCAGCGAGTTTGAAACACTATCTGGAGAGTTACAAAGTTGTTTATCACAGTTATGTCAGAGCTCCTGGCTGAAGGGTGTGTCAGTTTCTATTATAGCCACTCCCCTCCTCTTCTCCAAGGTTTATTACTCAGCTACTCAGGGAAACAGAGGGGGCTGCCTGAGGCTTTAGAAAGTGCGCTTTTCCCTTTAGAAATGAAACACTGAGAACCTTTAAACATGCAGGAATAACAACCAGAAATTTAGAGGGTCTGGAGCTTGGCATTTGGTTTTACAATGGCTATTCTTGAGGTTTTCAGGCATACAAAATAGGGAAGGTAGGTTTAGCATGGAAAGGCAGCTTTGCCATGTTGAAACAGACAAGCAAAACGCTCCACTAAATGATACCAACACAGAAATATGTTTTGGGACAATCTTTAAAAACATGTCTACTGAGCAAAGGCAAAAGGAACTCCAACTGAAGTGATGTGCTCTTAAATGCCCATCTCTCCTCTAACTCCACTTAGCCTACAATAATTTTGGCTGTAACTTCTGTTATGCATTGGCAGGGCAGAATCAAATAAGGCTGTGAACAGAGGGTTGTTAGGGCTGTCAAACTACAGGAAGACCAAATGAGAGTTTTTAGAAGTAACAGAACTTGCAGCTATTCAGTGTAGTACAGCTACTGTTCAAAAAGTAACAGTTTCTTCACAGGAACCCCAAGACAAAAGACAAGACTTCTGACAGAAGGTTCTTGCATTTGGTACAAAGTTCACTTGTTCCTATGGCTTCTCTGCTTTAAGATCCTCACTGGTACAGAACAGTTGGGGTCACAGATTGTCAGGAGACTCTTTGGATGTCAGTGCAAAAACCGGTGCAGAGTGCATATCCTTGAGGCTTATCTGATGCCTTTTATGGACATGTAGGTTGCTAGAGCATGACCAAGAAGCAGGTGGCTGGGAAGAAAGGCAAGACTTCAAATGAAGCAGCAGAGTGATGCGGTCACCTCCTCAAAGCTTGAGTTGCTCTGTCAAGGAGAAGGTCAAAACAGAAACCACCCTCTGTACAGCCTTGAGTCAAGTGGGCACAGAGCAAGGAAGCAGAAGACTCCACCACTTGAAGGGCACAAAGCTAAGCCAGCTAATACAGACAAACTCGGGAAAGCATGCCACACTGGTCAGGAATTTCAGTTTCAATATCCAGAGCTCCCACAGGCAGACACGTGCATGTGGGCAAGACAACAGAGCTCCTCTTTTTGGCTTCAGGAAGAGCAAAAGAAGGTTCACCACCAGGTTTGCTATGTATAACAATACTGCACTGTGCACTTTGTTAGTGTGATGCTCTCTGCTTTACCAAAATAAAATTCCTCTTAGTCAAAGAGCAACAGAAGAATATATCTGTAGGAAGGGGAGCTGAAGCCCACTGCTGTACATGACAAGAAGTCCTTCTGGGATAAACACAAGTGGTCATTCCACAATGTCTAGTGTCTCCTCAACTTTCCTGAAGCAGAGTACTTCCTCTTCTTCTTCTAATCCGTTTGATCCCAATCCTGTTGGGCCTATTCAAACATGAAGCCATGCCATGGCTTTCCCCCCACTGCCACAACATTGCCACCTGAATTACGCTGTCTCTTTCAGTAGTCCCAGCTTCCTAAGTGCCTCTCTCCTCGCTTCTTCTGTTGAGCCACGGCCAGAAAACTTTACTGTTATCCCTTGGGATCGAAATCCTGAAGGTCTAGGCAGCGAACCTGATCTTCTCCTCATATCCAGGTTTAGACTAGGTTGCTTATAGTCATTACAACTTTTTTCTGTGTTCTGCTGTGCACTGCTGACCTTGTTAGCAGCAAGAGCTACCTCTGGTTTGATTGTTACCGTTTTGCCCATAGGAAGGAAAGGGCTGGGCTCACTTTTTAAGACCTCATGGATGTTTTGATATCCATTAGGAACAGTGTCTGCCTGTTTAGGCTGCACATCAAGCTGCTGAGTGCTTGGGGCATGGTCCACTTGGTCCTGAGCTGCCTTTCCCTTCACTAGACCAAGTTTTGTCAGGGCCTCATATCGTGTTTGCTCAGAGGACAAATCCCTTAAGGAAGAGCTTCTGTTACGTGACAAGAAATCATTTTTCTGCAGCTTCTCCTCCAGTTCTGCTGCCAGAAAAGCTCCTCCATTGATGTTGGCCAGCACCTGAGCTCTCCTCTCCTGGACGTTAACTGCTGCTTTTGAAATTGTCTCATTGAACTCCTTGCCACTGACATTTGTTATGTTGATGTTGCTGGGGAAGCGGTGCAGTTTGGGTGCTGGTGCAGGAGGATGCTTTGTAGCTGCCGAATGTTCACCGTTCACTACTGGAGTTTTCTTCCTGTCCAAATTCCCTTCCTTGAGGATGCTGGGGAAGCGCACCTTGTTCTCCACCTGCTGCTCAGACATCTTCTGGGCCATGATGAGTGGAGTAGGGATAGAACGAAGCAATTTTGGATGCTGCACTGGAGGAGGGGGTGGAGGAGGAAGAGGAAGCATCTCAGGCATCAGTGGCGGTGGTACAGGGGGATGTGGGGGAAGGTCAGCAGGTACAGATGACTTCGGGCTCTCAGTTCCCTGGGTAGCATCCAACACTTAAAAGACAAAGCAGTGATAATGTCATTAAGTCTTCACACAGAGCCGAATATAAGGCTTTCTTTCACCTACAATTAGCAAGCATCAGTACTCTCCTCCTCTAACCTTTCCAACTCAAGAGTCAGCCCACATTGCCAGAAGAAACTACAACTGAACTGCTCGCAACAGCATCTTGTAGACGATGCTACAGTTTGACTCACCAGATTTACAGTGCTTCACTAGAAGCCCTCTTCCTGCCATTCATTCACAATCTGCACGTCAACTCCACTCTGTGTCAATGACTGCTTTTTAAGTTTTGCAGTCCTTATTTTTCATTCTAACAGGCAGGAGAGGACACATTACATCTCCCTGTGTGCAGTAGCTGATAAAATCCTTCTCCAAAACCAGAGAAAGCAAACTCTACAGGGTGAAGAGATACCACATGGTATCTGGTCACGATCGTCTGCCTTTCAGTCCCGCACCAAGTAACACAATCTGCTGTCTGAAAACTAAGAAAATCTTCAAGAGGTCTTAGGGAGAACCAGAGCATGAAGACATTGATGGACACGAGTCTGCCCCACTGTAATGACTCTGCAAAACTGTTACAACCTGGTCACCAGGTAGGAGACCGCCACAGCCACCCAACAGCTTAATCATACGCTTGACCTCCATGAGAAAAAACAGTTACAGTAACAGCAAGAACTTAAAAAATCTCAAGTCAAACTAAAATCATAGTCCTTAGAGCTCCTGTTGTGCAACACAGTCATCTCGAGGAAGTCACAGAATTTCTTTAGCAGTTTTCAAGGGGAGGAAAAAAAGCCAATAAACCAAAACCACACCACACTTTGAGGAAATACTACTACCTGTATCTGTATCTCTGCTAGGAGGGCCTTCATGGTCACTGCTCTCTGGTGTTGACTGTACTAAGTCAATGATATCTTCAGTCTCTGAGTGACTTGACACATTTTCTTCTGTTGACCTTGGAGACTGACAGTGAATGCCACTGTCACGTTGAATTGGCTCATCCAAGTCGTCTTCTAAGGCATCTATGGTTTCCTCAAAGAACATGAGAACATCTTGCTCTTCATGAGTTAAGTATTTCAGACTCTCATCATCCTATGGAAAAAAAAGACAGAAAGATTAACACCCTACAGATGAGTGCAGATAAAGCCTCTGATATCAAAGAGCACCCCTTTTTGAAGGCAGAAAGAGGCAGGATGAGACAGGCAACAGTCACATCAGAAAGATCTCTTCCTTGCCCTTATAGGACAATCTTTTTGACTGAAGAACAGCAACTGGTATTTCCTCCTTTGAAGTACCCAGCTTCAGCAGACAAATGTCCCTTTGAGTTGGACACAATAAATTGCTGAAGATCATAAAAAAATACCCTCAACCTGTGCCTTTACAGGGCTCCAAACTGGAACAACCTGTTTTGGTTGCTGTGTCGGGTTCAAGGGCTTGGTAAGCAGCATGGGAGGGAAAGGGTACACTCAGGGCAGTCCAACAAATGGGTTTATTTCCATTTTGCTCTAGAAGCAGAGTTGGAATGATGACCACTGCAGCATGAGTTCTCCAGAGTTATGTGGTACATTGTGAAGTAGTGATAAGGAGGGAGAGGGTTTCTAACGATTTTACCTTTGAATTACAGGAAGACAAATAAGAATAAACATGAAGATGTGTTCCCTAGCAGTGAAGTGCCTTGGGCTATTCTCTTCAGCAGGAAGCACTCCTATAGACCACAGAAGTGATTATTTATCACTTGAATTATCCAGTCTTGATTTTCTGAGTCACTGTTCTTGATTAGCTTGATTAACACAGTATTGCTATGAGAAGCTAGACAGCAACACACAGACTCTTCCCTGCACCTACACCCTGGGAAACACTTTTCTAGAAGCCTGGAGATGATAAAGAATGATTAAGAAAGGCACTACATTATGACAATGGATACACAAAAGCTATTCCCCAGAGAGCTGTGTAAGTTCTGGAATGCTACTAAAATATTGTCACAAAGTAAGTCAGGTTTTCCCTTTTCTGAACTGAACTTCTATCTCACCAGGCATATACTGGAGTCTTTGCCACCGGTCACTCAACAAGACGACACCAGCAAAGCAACACAGCAGAGTTTCCTTTCTTGTCTCTATTTTCCTCTTCAAGGACATCAGATGATGCATACAGGTAAGGTGACAAGGCTGCTTCTCAGTGGTGGATGGGGAGAATTTAAGTAAATAAGAAGGTAGGCAGTGCAAACATCCAAGAGGCAGACATGTTCTTGCTAGGGCAGCACAACTCGCTTTAAACTCACCATGCCTGTTCAGATCATCTTACATGAGATTAGAATAGGAAAAGCTGAGTGAAGCTCTACCTGTTACCTCAGCTCCTTGCACAAACACTTTTATCTCTGTCCTCAGCATTAAAAATAATCTACCCCTGTAGAAAACTAATACCTACAAAGAACTATGAAGTGCTGCATTGTACCAAGTGGCACCTAGTCTAAGCACTCAAAACTCTACAGATGAGATAATAAATGCTTTAGGGCTCTCAGCTACCTTCTCCTGAGCAGCCTGTAGAACATTTTCCCTGTAAATAAATGAATGAAATACAGAGGACAGTCACACTGCCTCTCAGGCACTCTTAATTCAGACACTTTAGTATGGTTTTGCCAATCTGTGGCTGCAGTCATGTGAACGCAGCAGTCTTCACCTGCATCAGGCACAGTCTGCTGTTAGAAGACTGAAGGAAAATGAAGGGAAGGGAAACAAAGTTGTTTTCACTATGAGGCTCATACAACTACATTTCTAAAGAGTCAGAGTTATTTTTGTCAGGATAGATGTGGTTTGATGTCTGGAAGACATGTACAGGTGGAGGTACTTGTAAACTTGCTCTTCCTCTCCATAACATCTTATAGAATAAATAACACCTTCCAGCTGTCAGCAAAACTGCTGAAAAAGCTTAAATTTGGATGCCATTTGCAGTTGCCTATTTAAAGGACTAATTTCAGAAGCTGATGTATTCTGCACCTCACACCCACCACATGGCAGAGCTCAGTTTTCAAAGGCCAAGGAAAGTTTTACAGCCGCACTTGAAAAGTGAGAGACAGACAAGCCTTTTTTTTCTTCCCTTAATGGATGTTGCAATCTCCTTCCTTCCCCACCCAAATACTCATATGGCTGCTATGTCTAGTAGGCGAGAGAATGACAGGAAAGGAGCTGTTGTTAAGTAGGCCCTAGCTGGAGCTGAACAGGACTCCAAGAAGCTTTTGTTGTGGGTGAGATCATTGCAAGAGCCAGACTTCCGCAGGCAAAGGGGAAAAAGGGAAAAGGGGGGGGTATGTGCAAGAAGCCTGTAGTGGCAGCAGATCCAGACTGCAGTGCAGTAAAGAAATGACTGCACCACGTTTTGCTCATTTAAAAGAACATGAGCTTAACTCATTTGATCAAGAGCTTAGCAAAACAGCATGTGAATTGAAGCAAACTTTCAGAAGCCCTTCCATCCATTCCTGTGCTGCAAGACAGTGCTTTTCCGTGCCAGGTAAGATTTGTAGGAGGAGAGGTCAGCAAAGGTCTGTCTGACTTCACCATCTCTGATGGAACTTGCTGAAATGAACAGTCTTCCACTAGGAGAAGGATCTAAAATGACTAACCATCCCTTTGCAAGTACATTTGTACTAAATGGCATACCTCAGTTTCAAAGGCCAACCTCATCTCAGTTAGCACTTGGATCTCTTTACTCAGGCAGTTTTTCTTCAAGATGACTAATGTACTATTTCCTCAGAGAAAGAGGGAAGGTAGGGAAAACAAATGGAAAAGGAAAAAGGACAGCAGCACTACAGATTAGGTAGCATCATGGCAGGTCACCATAGTGAAGTACAAAACATCCAGTCTGGCTAGAAACTCCCTCAGGCAAGGTATGTTTCAGTTTGTGAAATAAGGAAATAATCCCATTTTACACACAGTGGAAATAAACCTACTCAACTTGGTCAAACCAAAGGAGTTGAGATGTAAAGCAAGCAGTGACTTGCTTTACCACCACTGAGCACAGTGCTGTATTATAAAATGCCCATTTGTATTACTCAGAGTAGAGCTTTCAGAGGGATGAAAGGAATTTTGTTATGGTTAACTGATACTGGTTTTAACTAAGGTCACCAAGTCATATTTCCACTTAGTTCATAGTTCCAAGTACTGGAACAGTTCATATTCTGAGCTAGTGATCCTGGCCTCTGGTCTCCTTGAACAATCTGGGATTTTAGCAGTCAAAGCAGATTCTTTTCAGTTACTCAGGTTGTTCCCCTCATCCTTTCCATTAATTCCCTACTCCTAATATAGAAATTTGCCTAAAATCTCACATACACCTAATACTACTGACTTTAAAGCTACTCTTACAGACTAAATTTGAAACTGTGTCCTAGTTGTAGATTAAAATGGCTGCTTGGACAGGAGAAATTTAGGATGCAAACAGCTGAAATAGCTGAGTATGCTCAGCTGGCATTAATATTTTAGATCCCTGTGCAGCCAAACAGCTCCTGCTTATGCCAAACAGGAAAGAGTCTTATGATGGTGTTAAGTGTTGCAGAGGGAAAAAAAAAGAAACAAGACAAAAGAACAGAGGCTGTTTCATAGAAAAGATCTCTTTCCTACCTGTCCAAAATAGTGACTTGGTATCAAAAGACCAAAAATTTTTACATGCATTTGAATAAATTCTTAATATCACATGCAGACCTACAATTGTACGGCCAGCAAAGCTCTGACAAACAGAACAGCAGGGGAAATCCCCAGACATCTGCAGTGGTTCAAAAATAAATCAAATCATTCTTCTGAAAACTGCCAGTGAACCAAACTTCAATTAGCAATATGTCAGGAGAACACTAGACTCAAATGACGTACCAATCAGTTGACAGGAACAAAGGTTTAATAGGCACAGTCCCAAGGACAGAAGCAACTGGACACTTCTCAAACAAAAATCATGAAGGGAGCAAACTATTCTAGTATGTAGTAAAAAGAGACTGATGTAGCATCGCTGAGGACATAGCCTGTTAACAAGCCAGGCAGCTCTACTTACAACAAGAAAGAGGAGGAAGAAAGCTCTGCATGCGAGAACAGTATCAGAACAAACACAAAGTCTTCAGCATGGAAGAAAAAGACAACTACCTCTGATTATATTTACAGAAAAGGGAAACAGAATGGATCATACTGCTATGTTACCCAAGCTGGGATCAAGTGAATTGCAGCTAAGAGCAGGAATTACCATACAGAATCAGATAAAAGAAGTCCATTTAGCTCAGCAGTCTGCCTTCACCTACGTGTAATGCACAGGACAGGGGAGCTAGGCTGGGGAGAAGACCACTGCTGTAAATTGGGTGGGTTTAGATTTTTCTCCCCTACATTTTTCCAGTTTCCAGCAACGTATGGCTTAAGGACTTCCCAGTTGCATCTGCATCTGTTTACTTAACAGCCCTTAATGAGCTTTTTTAGCATGAATTCATCTTATTGTTTAAGCCCATTTAAATGGCTGGCATGCACAGCATTCTGTAGCAATGAGTTCCATAGTTTAATTGTCTGCTGTGTCAAAAAGTACTTCCTTTACAAGCCACTATCTGATGACTTTGATAATACCAGTTTGGCAAAAAGGACTGTAATATTGAATGTTGTTTTCTTCAGTTTATAAGTATCATTGTTGGCTTCCTAACAGCTAGCAAAGCATATCACCAGTAGCTCAGAAGTGAGAATACAAATGATCTAAAAGTATCTGAAAAATAAGCTGGATAAACTGAAGGCATAACCTGATTAAGTTACTTCTAAGATACTGTTGGGTTTGTTTTTTCAAAACAAGCAAGCTAATGCAATGCAAGAACTACACAGACTCTGAAGACACCTCTCTGGTTATCAAAGTTTGGCTGACCAACTTCTAATTACTTCTTTAATTTCTATTTAGGGACAATACAGTAAAATTGGGAGATGACTCAGGCAAAAACCATTAACTCTGTTTTCACCAGATCAAGTCATTTCACAACATCATTTCCCACAAGAAGGTTACCAACCTGGGCACTAAGTATAAGCACAAGATATTGGACATGTTGCTGCAAGAACTAGGTAGAATAGAAGGAAACCTTTAGAGTCACAGAATTGTGCTGCCAGTGCCCTACAATTCTATTCATGTGTTCTTCAACTGAATTTTGAGTGATGAAAAAATGTCTGAATACCAATAAAAGACACGAGGAGTCACAGGTCAGTTTGAATTCCATAAAGAGGAAAAATAGTGCTGTTCAGGTAAGCAAATGTCATTCTGGGATATATTAACCAGGGTGATGAAATAACACCACATCCTCATTTGGAACACAGAGTTCAGATTCCATCACTGAACTTTGGAAAGGATGTAGCCAAGCTGGAGAGGGTCCAGAACAGAGCAAGAAGTGCTGAGAATTTAACTACACAAGGAGGCTGGAAGGATGGAGCACAGTACATTTCAAAAGCAGGGGAGAATGAATGGGCAGTAGGCAGACACAGCCCTGAATGTGTTCTAATGTGTCAGTCTTGACCACCCACATCATCACAAAAAAAACTTCTCTATGTGCACTAAAGGCAAGACAAGTGGGAACTGGCTTTCACGTTACAGAAACTCTAACCTCAGTACTGCTTAGAAAGTAGTGGACCACAAAGAAGCTGGCTTGGGAGTTCAGGAATGCTGCCTGTCCTGAGGGTTAAAAGCTGGGCCACTGCTAGAATAATCTTCATTGACCAGACCATGCTTTGAGGCAGAATGATACAGTTTGTATGGGAAACAGATTGCCTTCAGGATCTGCCTGGGGGAACTTGATAGATGCATTTCAGTATCTGAAGTGGGACTTACAGGACAGCATTGTTCAGAAGGCCTTATAGGACAAGGGGCAGCAGTTTTGAACTGGAGCAAAGTAGATTTAGGGTGAACATAAGGAAGAAGTTCTTTACAATTAGAGTGTTAAAATACTGGAACAGGTTGCCTAGGGATGTGGTTGAGGCTCTGTGCCTGGAGATATTGATGATCAGACTTGATGTGGCCCTGGGCAGCCTGATCTAATCAGGTGTCACTGATCACTGCAAGAGACTTTGACAAGTTGACCTTTGAGGGTCCCTTTCAATCCAATGCAGTCTGTGAACCTCTACCCTCTAGTGAGCTTGTTTTACAGCAAGGTCATTCCTTGCTAAGAGCCAGGCTCATTAACATAGTTCTATGCTTGTGGTCCTAAATAGGTGCTCATCCAGCCCCTCTTCCCTTCCCTACTGAGATCCCAAGACCTCTTCAGAGAGGCTGAAGCAATGAGATGGCAATGCAGTGCACTTGGGAAACCAGGTGTGTTGCATTTAAATTATCTTTTGAGGTCCTTTCAAACCCCTAGCACATTCTGTGATTATCTGAAGACCTATCTGAACCAAAGGATAGCAAAATAAGTATAACTTGGTAAGACATGTTCAGATACAGAAGGTACAGTACTGAAGTTACATCAACTGATTCAAGGCACTGACACAGCTTACTAATTAGTGCAGATCTAAGTAGCACAGCTCACTAGGCACGGCCAGCACCTGGTATGGTTTTGGCAGGTGATACCATTGTCTTAGCATATTATTCACACCTAGAAACTAAAGCAGTTACTCATGGCTGAGAACAGACACACACTGCAATTACCAGAGTGAAGCACTGAAAAAGGATTGGCTTTAAGAAGTGGGTCTGTGCCTATTTAGTCAATGGAACAAGACAAATGGCTTCAAAAAAGCTAAGACCTAGTTTTATCTCCAAATTAATTGTCCTTAAATTGCTGCAGCCATACTTCACTGGGAGTTAATTCTTACACCATATATCAGAGTGTGTCATTCAAGAACAGGTTTTGGAAGTCAGAAACGCCAAGCAGAACAAAGTGTTTTTGTTTACCATCCTGCCTTGGACAGTGTTTCCATGTACAAGAAGGGAGATTTGACTCATTTGCCAAGCCTATGTATGGATAGCACCTTCATTAGAAAAGACACAAGCACATGTGCATCTTCATGGCCTCACATATAAGAGCTTCTATGGCTATAAAAGCTGGTGGGAGAGGAAGTTATTAAGGCAAATACTCCTCCCATCTAAACACAGGCTCTCTTACTTGTCATCAACTGTTGTGATAGATCTGGCAGCACAAATTCAGACCTGAGCATCTATCATTTACACAGAAAATTCTACTGCCAATGTCCTGTCTTGATTGCACTTTGCTTGCCATTTTAAAAGATTAATTTGGCTTTAAGGACTGCAATTATCAAAGATTACTAAAAGCATCATTATGTAGGTAAGAAGCAGCAAATAAATCTGGCAAAATTAAACTGAACTAACAAGAGCTAACTTGTGAGAACTGCACACACAGAGTTTTAAGACCTTTTAGATACATGGCAATTCACGTTCACCTCCTAGTCATCCCTAAATGGACATCCAGTTACACAGCAAATAATGGCACTGCAGACCCACAGTATGCAAGTACAGCCATCAGTCAACCCAACCAGCTCCAAGCAGTCAGCGCAGGCTACGGCCAGTTCAAGTGTTTGCCTCTATTATCACATCCCTGGGTTTGTTTGAATTCCACAGATGCAACACAAAGGTTGTATTTAGTGACTAATGTAGTTTGACACCAAGAAGCTTAAGAGCCTCTTTTTTGTAATCAAGTAAGAAGAAACCTGCAGCAGTACAGGCTTGTCCCAAAAAGCACCAATACTCTTCTTTTCTTTGCAAGGCCCTTCAAAAAATTAAATTCAAAGTCAGCCCTGACCTTCCCTGTTGTGCCTCTAAGTGAGCAGAACAGGGATGTGGGTCTGTAGTTGCTTCCATAGTGGGGGCTATGAGAGCCCAGTATGCTCCTTCCTTTCTCAAAATTGGTGCAATAAAAACATGATTCGTCTGCAGAAAGCTGTCTGTCCCCTTCTCCTTGTTAGGCCAAAGCTTCTGCCTTTTCCCAACTTTTATAATAAAACCACTCAAGTATAAAAGTTCAGGTCTCTGCAAGCATGTTCCAGCAACTAGCTTTTCCTCCTAGACATACCTACTATGCTTAGTGGACTGTAAAAAATAATGCTTTTTAGTATGTGATTGCACAAGGATATAGGCAAAGAAGTATTTGAAGAGAAGTTGAAGAATACTGCTCTTTATCCTAAGGATTTCTCCAACTTGTTTCAGTGCTGAACAGACAAGAGCTATCAGGCAGTGGAACAATACTGTTCTTTCTTCAGTTCACAAGAAGCAAAAATCTGAACAGCACTAAAGACTTCTACTCAATCACAACTGGCAGATTTTACTGTTCAGGTCAACAGACCCCTTCTCAAACTCAGAATCTAAACTTATGCCTTAACTGAAGAGTTTCCATTCCCCATGCATATTATTTGTCAGCCTTATTGGACATGCCACCTACTGTACTGCTGAGAAACAGTTATGGAAAGGGATCAGTGGCACTAAAATGAAACTCATTAGGACACACTTTGCTTTCTTCATGCACAAATTCTAACAGGACAGACTAAAAGCTTGGGGAACTTTTGCTGATGCACAGATCTGATGGGAATTGCCTAAACCTGCAGCCAGCTTTTGCTCCATCTATAAGTTACTGCATTACATAGTAGAAAGGGATTCCAGTTCTAGCTGATGCATCATCAGGGCAGTTGTCACGAGGTATGATCCAGTTAGGCTAAGGGAATCTACGTTGCTTTCTGACAGAGAAGAGGAGGAGACTGTACAAATACACAGATTTATACACAACTTGTTTATTCAACAATGATTTTTAACAACTGGTCTCACACCTGCCACTGTAGCTAAGAATAAAACCTTTGAAAACATGGTGGGCAACTGATTTGATAACCTGGAAAACTGGAGTCAGACTAACAGCTAAAATTAACTTGTGTTTCTGCATTAAATGAAAGATTTTCAGAAGTGCAACTCCCCCTGTGATTCTCCAAGATCAAATCAGTTTCATGTAGTAAACAATGTACTCAAAATATCCAAGCCCAAATGGTGTACTTGGCTACACTCCCAACTCCCCCATCCTGGCCCTTTATGACTATTTTCTAGTGCAGATCAGCAACAGTTAAAGGGACTATGTTTAGTAATACTCAGTTTTGTGTTTTAAGTAGTAACACAAGATGAAGGATATAGCATAGTATTAACAGACCTGTATTTCCACTAGAAACAAAGAGGGAGGAACATCTTTAGAATTACCTCCAGTTGCCAAAAAGCTCATGAAGTAGCACAATAACACTAAGCAGTCTTGAGGTGCACAGATAAATGGAGGTATCAACTTGTCATCTTATTTTTGCTACTTATTTTTTCCCAGAAAACTACTTCACTAAAAGCAAGGTAGCTGGGAAGGCAAAGGAAAAGACATCAAAAGCCACGCTCAGGGCAAGACAGAGATTTAGATTTCCATTTAGGGAAAGCATGCTTGCTGGAGTGCTCTTCCCTCCATTAAAAATGGATGCTTTGCACATGGTTGTGATGATAAAAACTACCATGCAAGGCCCCATACTTGCTGTCTAGGCTCAGCCTGTCAGTATGAGCAGTACTGTTGAGTTCATTGCCTGAATCATCCTGCTAATTGGAAAAATGCAGAAGTGCATCCTACTCCCTCAATTGCTCACATACTATTAAAGTGGCCACGCACTCATACTCACTCATGTGAAGATGGTTTTGTTTGGGGTGACGTATTTGTTACTCACCTAATTACATGAATAAACCGGGACCTTCGCTCAGAAGCGTCAAGAAAGAGCTTAAGCAAGACACAGCATACAGAAACAAAGCTAGCCTTAAGTTCTTTTACAATCCACCTAAGAAAGGATGGACAGATACAGGCACCAAACTGTCCACTACACACAGGTGCCTGCACCAAGCAGCCCAGTGTGACGTGTGCTCCTTGCTGCTGTTCTCTAGGAGGAGTGGCCAGAGAGCAGTACTCTGGCTCCAAGATAATCATGCCAGAATAACTAACTCTTGTATCAAAGCAGAGTAGTTTTTCTGGCCTTTCAATTCATAGAATGGTTTGGGTTCCAAGTGACCTTGAAGATCACGTAGTTCCAAACCCCTTGCCATGGGTTAGGACACATTTCACTAGACCAGGTTGCTCAAGGCCCTGCCCAACCTGGCCTTCTACACCTCCACAGAGAAATCCTGGTTGGAAACAGGGATAATAGGAAAAGCTGGCAATAGAGTTTGTTCCCCTCCTCAGCCATTAGGAGATTGTGCCAGCTCAAGAGAGCAATGAAAATGCAAGATACCCTCACACAAATCTTTGATCATAGTAATTATCCTGCATCATCATGTTTGTTAACAATCAAGACTATAAGCAATCATTGAGGACTAGAAATGGAAAACAACCAAAGAAACCAACTCAATCCACACCAACAAACCAAACCAAAAAAGTAAAGCCTAAGGCTCATTAATTACATAAGTAAAGAAAACACTTACCAAGGCAAGATTTCTGCACTTAGGTTGGCTGCCATGATTCTCCACGCTGCCACATGCATGCTTTGGAGCAATTTCAGAAGCCATGTCAGGAGAATCCGAGAAGAGATTTCCAGGCATCACACTCTCTTGGCTTATTGATCCCGATGTGGTGCAGAATGCCATCAGCATATTACGTATGGCCTCTTATGGCTGCTAGCTTCAGTCATTGCTGAAAACAGAACAATGGGCTGCATTAAAACCATTATAAAAAGACAAAAACATTACTTGAAAAGGAATGGAAAATAAATAGTAAAAAGTTTATCCCACCAAGTTAATGAAGGACTTACCCTCATGTTCCAGAACATATCTGCCATCTACAGAGTTGTCCCACAGATTCAGTTTGTGTTTTCCATTAGAACACATCACTAGCAGTAATAAAATCCTAACTGGCAGAGATACCAACTGACCCAGTTCAGATATCTTCATCGTTTTATTAGCTTTTAGACAAGGATTCTATTTATCAGATCGCATGAGAGAAAGAGAATCCAGTTCATTTCCTGACACTGCTGTGGTTAACTCACGTGTTACTGACACAGCTCCACGCCAACTACTTCCGGTGAAAGATCCATGATCAGAACTTAGTGCCATCTTGCACCATCATGTTACACAGTGGAATTGCATTTCAAACCTTACAGTGCTTTTATTTCACTCAACCATGAAGAAACAGTGCTTGTACATTTGGAAGATGCTGACTGGAACAGACACATGCACCCGCACTTAATAAAACAAAAGTCCCTGCTTTTTTTAAGCCATCCTAGTGCTCAGTTCTGCAATGCTTCTCCAAACTGTTCCAAACTGTTGTCATCTCCCAAAACACTTTGGCAGAATTTCTACCCTCGTTCTTGACCTACCACAAAGACAAAAGTCATCCTTGTGCATTAACAGCACAAAGAAGGGGGGGCTGAAAAGTAGAACTCAACTAATTTCTTGCTTCAGAATGTTAAAACACCCTTTCAAACAAGAAAAGGGCCTGTTCTTTACCAGTTAATCTTTTCACTCACGGTGTCTGTGACCAGGAAACAGTAGTAACATGCTCCTCAAAACAGTTGGTTCTGAGGTACCATGTTATAGGTAACCAGCTGTGGGCTGGACGCCGTTACCCTGACACTGTACAGATGAAATGAGATGGTCCTGCTTCCCAAGTGCTTCTCCTATTATTATGGTTTGAGAGGTGACACGAGAAGCAAAATCAAGACTGCATTTCCAATTCAATTGGATTACCTCTCCTTCCTCCCTAGCCACGTTGGCTGAGGGCTGAGAAACCAGAGCCTCCTGGTAAGCTGATTAGTATTTCATAGCAGCAAGATAAAATCTGCCAATACTTAGCAACAATTCCATTCTGCTGATCGTTTCCTACCAGGAGAGGGCTATGACATTACCAGAGGTACATAGGAACACTGCCTCATCTATGCTATAACACCAACATGTGTCCTGCAGCAAGGCTCCTATACAATATATCTAGGCTGCAGTCCAGCAAGTCCTAGAAGCACAATCCACATCAACAGAACACTGGATGCCACAGTAAAAGCAGCCAATAGTCTTTCTTATGAGCATTAGGTCTAACAATTAAGGTTTAGCCTTCTCACTCAAAAAGAACATTCTTCCTTTCTTCTATTAATAACATTTGCTACAAATAGATACAATGCATCCTCAGGATAATGGTCTTTTAAGAGACACCACAGAGGTAAAAACATGCTCTTGGTCCTGGTTTTCAGAACAAGACAGCAAGACATAAAGGCACTGCATCAGCTGCTCTACCTCTGGTTGCCACATAGCCAGGCTCAAACCAAAAAGCTGTGCTGCAGGAAGCCCAACTAGAAAATAATAGCCCAACTCTAGGACATACTCTGCAACAGCAGCTCCATCTACAACAAATCTTGGCAGAGAACAGTCCCACATAAGAAAGTACATATCACTTCTAGAAAGCAACATCAGTTAAAATCTTCATTCCACTCTGAAATGCTACATAGAAAGCCCCACAAGTTTTATAAGGCAAGACTATCAAGAAAACCTTGACACCACTGACACTCATGGAAGGCTTCCACTGACTTCAGGTTTTACCCCACAGCTTTCAAGGGGATGTTCCAATGGAAGAGAGTATTTTCCAAAAGAGGGACCAACAAGAGGTGGATACCCATACTGACATGCAGTATTACTTCTCATCAGTACTTTAAAGCTGCAGCATCCATTTTTATCCAGGTGCCCCCCAGTATAAACTGGCCATGTCATGTTTGTCCAGTCCCTCAGTGATGTATTATAGACAACTGAAAATATGCTCAAAACTGTGTAAAAATTTTATAGGCCACTTCATGAGAGGTCATAGCTCCAGATGACAACAGATAGCATAGACAAGATCCACATTTAAAGGCCAATGAAGTGAAGATGTTAATCCAAGTCACCAAGAAACCAACCAGTGGTCTGAACCTGAGGGAGAAAAATTATTTGAGAGTCTGTTTCTGCTTTCTTCAACAGCAAAACCTCAGCACATCCAGGTCTAGGCTTCACAGTGCATCTGGGACATCAGGAATACTCAAATTCAGTAGCAGTAAATGCCAAAGCCATGTGTTCTAAATAACAACTAACCCTGCTTCCAGCAAGCTCCTGTTACTCATTTTTGAGCTCAAGCTCAGATGTTTCACAAAGCTCCTTAACAATGAATAAAGGCAGTGACTACACTGGTTAAGAGAGCCACCCACACAAGATCAAGTAGCAAGTATTATGGCACCAGTTCTGCTTTTGTGTTGCCAGCCCTGGCTTCTTTGGAGGTTTTACTCATTCCAGAAAAGCTCAGGAGCTGTGATATAGCCTGTGAGCCCGCAGAAAAGGCATGGGGCAAAGATCTTTTCCCTTCAGTCTTTCACATCATCTTTAACACTTTGAGGCTACACATCAAGATCATAACCCATAAGCTATGTTCTCATCTTGGCTGTTTTTTCATGCTTTGAGAAATGCCCACATATTTTTCTGGTGCCCATCACAGCTGACGTGAGGTTGCCCAGCACTGCTGCAATACATACAACATGATTTGCAAACAAATCCCCCTCCTAAAAACAGCTAACACAGAAGTCTTCTCACCCTCTTAATGTCTGCTGTATTCAGTGACAGACTTGAAGAGCAAGAACAGCAGGACAACAGCCAGCTGTCCCTCCTGACCTTCACAGATGCATTAAATATGAATGTAAATTTGCTCACAACAGGATTTCTTGCTTGGTGTATTCACTGCACTGTAGTGACTGGTTTGAAGGGTTTTTTTCCCGGCTGGTTTAAGAGTGCCTGTACTATCAGGCACTAATTACAAATAAAATTAGAAAAAAAAAAGAGACCATGATATGAGGGTTCAGAAGTACAACAGGAACAGCACTATTTGTAGAGAAGATCCCCATCATTAAACCAAAAAGGCATCTTAGGACAGCTGTGATTGTATTGGCTGAAATGATTGCGTCTATTACACCAGAGCCAGCCTTCATGAGATATTTAAAAGCACACAATTCGCATATCAAGCATGTTTATCAGAGAGGAGGAGGAAGAAACTGAAATGTTCTTAACATTCAATTTTACCTCAAGAGATTTAATTTTGCTTCAACAGAGGCACATAATTTACAGAGACTGTATTAAGTTGCCATCAGAGATAAGGTGTGGTCTGTCCTTTTTAAAAGAGGATTTTTATAGCTTTGCTGACTCAGGTTACTTCTTCACTGAACTTCAATGTTAGCATTTACAAGAACTTGCTTCTGTAGTAGCAGGAGACTGGAAAGCAAAGTGTTTATTAACAATGCTATTTGAAGGCTAGCTCAATAGGCAAAAGATCAATCTCACAAAAATGGAAGACATTTAGAGGCTAAAAGTCACCAGACACATAAACCAGGAGCTGAAAGCCTGCAGACAGACAGCATCACACCATTTACTGCACCATGTATTTAAGGCACAGTCGACACTTTTAGGAAGTCATGATGCATTTTTAAAAGGGCACAATACCAGCTTCTCCCTTCATTTGCTGAGACAATTTCTAGAATATTCTTTGTATGAATCATTTCTTTGGCTAGATTTCTAAACCTGAACTCTACTCTGAGCATCGCATGCACTTCACCTGTTCTTAAACAGCCATATCTCAGCGACACAACTGAAACAGAACTGGACAGTGAACTTTAAGGTCTGTTTAATCTGTCAGCTTTATGCAGATGTACCAATGCACACACTCAGCTCTCTGCACACCATCAGCAGTGTTGCACTTCACAGCCCTGCTTGAGTTTGGCGAGTTAAGCATCTGGAAAAACATCTGAAAGTACTCTGAGGTCATTCAAAGTGTTATCGTGAGACAAGTCTTATAAAAATGATGGTATAGAGGTAGACTAGAGACCAGCATCTCTACTAGCCTCCAACAGCAGCAGATGCCATGTAGAACAAGGCAAGCAGAGAGTGGAAATTAAGATGCCTCGTATTGTGATCAGGGCTTCCAAAAGCAGGTCAGGTATTTGTGCTTGATAGCCTGATGAATTTTTGCTTAAGTGCCCCTGCAGCATACCTTTGAACCTGCTGTACAAGATCACAGCTAAAAACTGACTGGCATATGACATGTCTTAACTGAGCTACTGCTATTACAGACTCCTCAAAACTGATCCAGTATGGTGGAGATATTTCCTCCTTATGAACAGAGGTATCAGCAACTGAGTTCTTCTTACCTACTTTAGCATAAGAAATATACATACCTGAGCTTTAGAGGCAGCCCACTTCCTTCTCTTGGGATACACAGTAAGACTTAAGCTTTCTGGTAGAGGAATAGGCTAAGTGACAGTACTGGACAAACCTCACAGGCAAGTTAACTCTAGGAACACAGAGGGTGGCTGAAGACGTACTGCTCTGAGCATGAAAAAACAACCCAGAATCACAGAGTCAATTCTTAAGCTGTTCTTATAGGAAGAGTCAAAAGGAAAGTGAAGTAACAATCATCAACATTATGTTTAGTAGCCAAGGTAAACCAAAACTGGCCAACATGGCTAAATTCTGGCTTTTCTCCATGAGTGCAGATGCTTATCACGTGCTAATGCTTTTTACTGTGATGCACATTCATTATCTGTTCATGAAAAATCCTGTCTGTCTAAAACGGTCATGGATATTTAACATCCAGTAACCAGGAAATGTTCCTGCCCTTGTTTAGAGAGGGACTGTCACCATAATAACAGTCAGAATTTCTGTGTGACTGTAAGAAAAAAAGAAAATATACTCCATCCCCCCAGTCTATGGCACTGTGGTCCTCTAAAGAAGAGCCAAGCCAACAGCATTCTTATAGACACTTCATTGGGTATAAATTCAGTGACAAGTAAGTGAAGAATTTCTAGTGAAGTGGGAACTAGGGGTACTCTCATGATAGCAGAACAGTTCAGGACAGACATTTAGCTACAACCAGAGCACTATTAACCATGCAAGACTCCCAGAATTCAAGGTAATTTAATGTAAGTAGCCCAGATATTTTGTTTTAAACTTTCTGGTTTCTGTGGTACGTTTGTGACAATCCAAACTTTCCTCTACAGGTTGGAGAGCTACAAAAATCTGTTAGTTTTAAAACTTAAAACAAAGATTCTCTTAGTTCTCTAAATCTGGAAGCTGGGCCCTCAAGAAATAGACTGAATGTCATTCATACAGCTTGCACTAGAATTTGCAGGAGCTGCCAACAGTGAAATAATTACTCCTGTGTACATATGTTTTTAGAAGAACTAGATGGGCATGGCACCAATTCAGCAGAACTTAAATCCAGCTGACTTTGCTAGGATATTTCATCACATGCTTGAATGGTTTGGTGAATTAGATCTCAAATTAAATGCAGCAACCACTTAAAAAGGAAACAATCACAAACCAACATTTTCATCACCTTAGGAATAATTGAATTACTACACTGAATTCTCCAAATCATGCGTTGCTTGGAAACAATGCTTCAGGTGATGCCCTTGACCACATTAATCCAAGCCTCAAGGTACCAGAAAAAGAGGGTTCAGTACTGTGCTTCATTCTCAACTGGTATTTCTGGATTTTCAAGAGCAGCCTTTTAAGTTTTCCAGAATCCAGAAACTTTGTTACCTACTGAAGACCACCAAGCCAACACAAGACAAGGACATTCTGCCCAAAACGTTTGGAAAATGATGCTTCTCTTCATGGAACATTCATGCAGACTTTCATGGTGCTTAGCACATTGGTCCATTCTCAGGACTGAATTTTTCTGGGAAAAACTGTGAAGCACGTTCTCACATCTTTGCCTTCTCCCTTGCAAGTAAACTCTGTTCTCAGTTCACTACAACACCAGCTTCAGATGAATCCTGTTGCCTAAAGCAAAGGACAGTGGCAAAGGTTCACATACAACACTGTGCATTAAACCACCAGAGAAAGATCTCTGAAGCACTCACATTTCCCAAGCGTTTACAGCAACAGAATCCATCCCTGGCCCAACTATAAATAAAACTACAGCTGATGATAAGTAGTTACCTTTGCCAAGTAGTTACCTTTCTGTAGATTAACGTCTTACCTAAGAATAACGTTAAGACTCTCACTGGTATGCTCCAGCTGAGATTTGATGACCAGAGGAACACTTCATATGATAACCAGAGCTGTCTGACCTAGCTTTAGACACATCCAGGTGATGGCTGAGGTCTCCTCTGACCTCAAGTGTCCTTACAGAAATTTCAACAAGTGTCTAAGTTATTTACCCCTTAAAAAATCTCCTCTGTTAAGATCAGGGTGGTGCTATCTGACAGCCAACACTTCAGAAATTTGAAATGTACATAAACAACTTCAGGCAGTGACTCCTCTGTAATTAGTCGACTTCAGTCTTGTTTTAGGTGTAGCATCACAGGAGTTTAGAGTTTCATTATGTAACTAACTGCTACAGTCACAGCAAAGGTGAACCAAATCCTGGTTTACAAAGCATTTAAGAGAGCAAGATGGTTTTCAGCTCCAGTATGCCCTTTCACTGTCTCACAGCTGACTCTTATGTTGCTTTCCTACACTTCTTTTGATAACTGCTGTGCTTGTGTAGAGAGGAAGGCAGAAGACATCTGAAGCTCAAAGCAGAAATGTTTACTTTGATAAGTAGCTAATACAATGTACATTTTATTCCTAAGTACATAAAGGTCTGGCAGCCCAAGGCAGAGTTGAAAACAACACTGGCTAGACAGCACTAAAATCTTGCCCTGGACATTCCTTGGTACAAGGATAATAAATACACACCTAATTGAAAAGGATTTTTAAGCAGTTAGTTACACTGGAAATGAAAATCCCTTGCTTTTATTTTTTAATTACAGGGGAAAAAAAAGGGAAGGGAGGGGAGACATAGTAACAGTATTTGACATGGCCTGGCTGGGTTTGAAAGCCACATTCATATGCTCGTTTATTTTCATGCTTCGGTATTTCAGAAAGTCAGTCAGCCAGAGAGCTGTCAAGTGCTCCAGAGTTAAGTTGTTCCAGTTACTATATCCAAACAGCAAGACCCTCTGCCAGCTTTCTTGGTTAATATTTCTCCCAAGCATGCAGAAAAAAAAGCAGCTATGACCAACAGGAGAAGAGTTTTACTACTGAAAAAAAAAAATAGAGATGCAATAGAGAATCTCCCTCTTCCTTTCATGCATTAGGCATTACTTGGACTTCTAGTCAAAATTTCATTTTACTCATCCGTATTTTTTAGTTTTGCACTTCAAACAGCAGCTCCCCCCTTTTACAGCATTAATTACTGCAAAGGGAAGAGAGAAGTCACAGTCATTCTTTACAGCAGTACCTGCAAAAGTCCATCTGCAATGCTGCATTAACCGAACGTTAGCAGGAGAATCTCAAAAGAATAGCCTAAGCCACAAACTGTAAAAGCTTTTAAAACTAAGACTTAGGCTTTGGAAATCAGTCTTTCCTCCTGTGCCCTCCATAAAAGGAGGGGGAAAGGAAGCAATTGCTACTTATATTTCTGATCATTGTTATAGCTTAAAATCCTTTAAAAACTTTTAAGAGAAATAGATGAACTCCTCCAAAGTTCATCTGCATCCTTGTTATCACAGACGATTCCTCCATCTCTTACTACATCGGTGCACGGGACCGAGCACAACAGAGCTCCACTTCCAGCTGCCTCCTCTCCGTGCCCACACTAAACCAAAAACTATTCAGGAAACATGCCCTTGAGATCCTGGATTAATGAAAATCCCAAGAGTATTTTTGAAGCTGTGGTTTCTCTTACAGCAACTAAGCCTTGCCCGACCTACCCAAGATGACGACGTTAAAATGTACCAAGCCATCTCAGGCTTACCATCTCCCGATGGAAAACACACCTGACAGGGAGCAAAAGGGGGGGGGGGGGGGGAAGGCATTTTGACCTGCTGCTCTCTAAGCCAACTTTTTTCCAACATTACATTGCAGGCAGAAAACAAAGAGGAGGTATAAGGCAGCTCTTTGCCACCACCCTCTGCAGTCGGTAACACCACAGATACGAAGTTTAACAATGCGTGCGCACAAAGCCTTGCCTTAGCTCTCTTTAAGTTTCCAGTCAGCATGGGTAAACTGTTTTTTTTTCGCAGGTATCATGGTGAAGAACAAGAAAGAAAAGAAGAAAAAAAGTCCTTAACAGAGTTCGACGCTGGGAAACAGCCTCACACAGAGCAGGGAAGCAGTCAGCTCAGTTTTTCTCCTCCCCTCCTCTATAGAAAACTAAAGCAAACGCAAAGCACCTCTCCGGCGCTGTGCCCGTGTCCTCTTTCCCGCCGAGAAGTCTGCGGGCGGACAGGTCCCACTCCGCCCAGCTGCCCAGCCCGGGGAACAGTGGGGCGAGAAGGCGCGCAGATGCAGGCTGGTGTCCCGCCTGCTGCTCTTAGAACCGCGGCAACTGACGGGAGTTCAAACAAAAAAACTAAAAACCCATTAGTGAGTAATAAGACCAATATTGAACCATTCGTACAAGGGCTGACAAACATGCGGAAGGGCCCGAAGGGGCCGCTCAGAAGGACTGAGCCAGGGGCAGGCGGAACGGCAGGAGCTCATCGCCTCACGCCAGCGGCTCCCGTCACGGCCAGTCCCCTCTGCCGGGAGGCGAGAACAGGGGCTGTGGCGAAGATCCCCTCAGCTAGAGCGCCCCACAGCCGGCAAGAAGCGGAGATCCCCTCAGTCAGAGCACTTCAGAGCCAAGGAGAGAATCGAAGATCACCTCAGCCAAAGCACCGCATTAGGCGAGAGGAGCCCTCTGAGAGAAGCAAGTCCTAACAGGAGCCCCCACTCACCGGCTACGGGGAGCAGTCCACACTTCTCCAGGCGCGGACGGGAAAGGTAGGGCACGGAGTGGGAAAGAGCGCCCACAAAGAACGATAGCGGGCAGGTGGCCGAAGAAGTATATCCAGCTAGGTACAGGCTCCGGGGAGCAGCCAACCCCGAACTCATGCGCACTGCGCCCGGCCACCACCCACGGGGGGCGGTTAAAGCGACAGACGCAATGCCGGGCTGGGATGGTTCGGTTTATGTGGGGAGAGGCATCCCGTCACGGCTCCGCCTAACCCGGGCGGGACGAGCGCCTATGTGCCGGGCCTGCTGGGAAGGGCATGAGGCTGGTGTTGCTCCCTGGGCGGCGGGCGAGGGCGGCAGCCTGTGGTGTGCTGCGGTGTGAGGCTTGTTGCTCTGCTGCCATATAGCCCCTACGGAGCGCGGCTTAAACGCGTCTGCCTGCGGCCAAAAGCGTTGCCTAAGACGGCCCCGCTGAGGAGTGGTCCCCATTGTGCCCTGAGCAGTATGTGTGGGGTGGGAGATGTGGATCACCACAGCCACCCTGTGAAGGCAAGCTGGGTGCCGTGACGGGCTGCAGTGGACCGGTAGTGAGGTAGTACCTTTCGCTTGGTCTGAGAATCCCAGGGTAAAACTCTGCCTGGCCCTGCCACCTCAGATTTGTGAGGACAGCCCAGATCATGAGGTATAAATTCTGTTGGAGCTGGTGTCCGTGGGACTTGTCCTTCCACTGAGCTAGTGGGAATTCACACCACAAACACTGTGTTTAGTTTTGGGCCCCTCACTACGAAAAGGACTTTGAAGTGTTGGTGTGGACCCACAGAAGGCTAGTGAAGCTGGTGGAGGGTCTGTAAAACTGGTTTTCTGAGGAGTGACTGAGAGAACTGGGGTTCTTCAGTCTGGAGAAGACTGTGGGAGATCTTCTAAGGGGAGATCTTCTTGGACTCTACAAGTAAGGTTGCATCAAGGTGAGGGTTGATCTCTCCTTCCAAGTAACTAGTGATAGAATGAGAGGAAATGGTCTCAAGTTGTGCCAGAGAGGGTTTGGATATTATAAATAATCATAGAATCAACCAGGTTGGAAGAGACCTCCAAGATCATCCAGTCCAACCTAGCACCCAGCCCTAGCCAGTCAACTAGACCATGGCACTAAGTGCCTCATCCAGGCTTTTCTTGAACACCTCCAGGGACGGTGCCTCCACCACCTCCCTGGGCAGCCCATTCCAATGCCAATCACTCTCTCTGCCAACAACTTCCTCCTAACATCCAGCCTATACTTTCCCCGGCGCAACTTGAGACCATTGTCCCCTTGTTCTATTGCTGGATGCCTGGGAGAAGAGGCCAACCCCCACCTGGTTACAATGTCCCTTCAGGTAGTTGTAGATAGCAATGAGGTCACCCCTGAGCCTCCTCTTCTCCAGGCTAAACAACCCCAGCTCCCTCAGCCTCTCCTCATACGGTTTGTGTTCCAGGCCTTTCACCAGCTTTGTCGCCCTTCTCTGGACACGTTCCAGCACCTCAACATCTCTCTTGAATTGAGGGGCCCAGAACTGGACACAGCACTCAAGGTGTGGCCTGAGCAGTACTGTCCCTGAAAGAGTGGTCAGGATACCCAGGGAGGTGGTAGACTCACCATTCCTGGAGATGTTGAAAAGATGTGTAGACGTGGCACTTTGGGACATAGCTGAGTGGGCCTGGTGGCTTTGGATTGATGCTCAGATGTGATAATCTTAGAGGTTTTTTTCAACCTTGATGATTCTGTGATTATATGTTGAGTGTAAAAGGTGAAAAGAGAAGGTAAAAAAAGACTGGCTCAACCCTTTGTCTCCGCTTCAGGCTGTATGGTCCCTGTCGGAGTGTGTGTGCCTGGTAAACCTGTGCCACTCGCATGTTTTACAGCTCAGTAACAAATATTGCCCATTTGTGCTCTTATTTATTGCTAGTATAACATCATACTCATTGCTATTTATCAAGTGATAGTCCCTCCCTCCTTCATTGCACAAGGTCACAGAAGCCATTAACAATTTGACCTAATTTACACTGTAAAAATTCAAGCCACTCTCAGAAGTAATTTTTTTCTCACCTATGCTGTAGGAAATGGTAAGATCAGCCCCAGTCTGCAGATTTCACTTGAGCATCTTCCAGGGCTGCAGGAATGTTGTTCAGGAGGAGAACAAATGGTTGAAATCTCAAAAATATATTTACCTCAAATAATTTGGGGTTATTTTAAAGATGGAATCTAAGCTGTTTGGCTATTCTGCAGTCTAGAGAGATAGGATGTCTCCACTGGCTTGAGACAGTTGGACAAATCACACTGTGAGGAAATGTGCCTCCAGTAGTCATACAGTGGTGAAGCCTTACCAGTGTGTATCTTGACTGGAGGCCTAGTTTATGGTTTGCTAATGTTAGATGAATTCCAGCTCTACTTTTTTATTCTTGTCTGTGCCAGCACCTTGGTACAGGATCAGTTGAATGTCGCATGTAGCATCTGTTACACAAGAGTACAGAAGAGGAAAGCGCCTTACTTCATCAAGGAGTAAAGTGGGAGTGGTGCCTGCTACATGTAGCATGCAGATTTTAGTTAAGGAGTACATCTTTGTTTGTAAACATCTTCAAAAATATATTTAAAGGCAAGCATGTACTTTACTGATTTCCAGTGTGGGAACTTCAATACACAGATACAGAGCACTTTCAGATTCATCAATGCAGGACGTTAGATAACTTCAATGTATTATTCTAACAGCAGTATGTGTAAGTATATGCTAACTCACCCTGCCTGAGGTAAAGCTCTCCTTGTTAAGTAGGACATCACCTTGAGGAAGATCTTACAGTTCCAGGGCTTTGCTAGCTCCACAGTGTTATTTTCTTTATTTCTTCATTTATTCTCAGCACCTTAATACTAGGTTTAGTTTTACATTAAAAATGTGCACCGTCGACATTTTTCTCCCCCAGGTGTGTCTAAAAGAATTTTTTGTCATTTTCATCATCATTTGTATGTTTTTTCCTCTTTCCTCATTCTTCAGCAGTACCAACTGCTAATACCAGCACTGACTTTAGTTGCTCCAGGAGAGCAACTGTGTTGACACATTCTGTCCTGAAGGTGGGGAAATTTATGGTGCACAGTTCCAAGTACACAGCCCATTAGTATGTATTACAGAGAACTTCCCTCCTCTGAACTGTGAAAACTTGTTGTACCAGTTCAAAAATATGTCAGGCATGCATCTCCTTCCTTTAACATTAATCATTAATTAACATGTGATACTGACATTTCTGGTAGCTACTTAATAAAACAAAACAGTATTTTATGTGTGTTTCTAACTTCTATCATACTCCAACACCGACGTCATAACACCTCCAACATCAGTACAGGCCTGTGCCACTCTACAGACCCTCTGAAAATGCTGCCCGCACCAGAGTCACTACAAGCTCATGTTTGCAAAACTCCTTGGCAATCTGTCTCCTTTTCCTTGTGTTACAGGCCAAAATTCCAAGTTTCTTCTCAGATAATGTGCTTGTTATGTTTATTACTTCAAACAGCTGAGACTAGACACGTTGAACTAAGCAACTGTGGTCAGAGGGTCTCATCCAAGTATTTTGGACTTTATTCACAAATTGGTTTTGCTTTGGGTATTTTGTTGTTGTTGTTTTGCTTTTTTTTTTTTGGTCTTTTTTTTCTTTTTTTTTTCCTCTCCATGTGGCCTGGGCTTGATAAGCAATGGGTAGAACTGAGCAGTCAGAAAGAACCTGTAGAATGACAGCAAGCTCTCTGTTACATGTTTAAATTTCAGTAGGTTTAGAAAGCTCTAGAGTTGAAATTCAGAGCCCTCTTGTGTGAGACAGTATATATAAAGAAAAAAAAATCTATTTTAGAAAGCTGGTAATTTACATTTTGATCATAAGGCAGCAGACAAACAAAGCAGGGAATAAATATGCACTGAGATATGAGATAACCATGAAAGAAACAGGGTTTAATCGAAGGGAAGATCGAGTTACATTTATGGTCATTATAGTTGGCTTAACTGTTGTGATAAACGTGGTATTATGATTTGCTATTTGTGTAAGGGTGGCCCCTGGAAACCTCAAGACAGGATGGTGGCTTGTTGTACAACGTATTGTATAAATGCCAGGCAGCAAAGAGTCACTGTTATTCTTGTTTACAATAAGTAATCCTCCAGAAAATATCCTTCATGACTCATTTATGCAACTTTTCCTCATGATTGACCATGTCCTTTTTTTGGCAGGGCACTTACAGTTAGAGCAAATGAAAGGCTTTGGTGTCACAGCACACCTTACTTTTCAGTGCCTAGCTGGCAGACAGAATTTCCAAGCAGTGAGATAAAGTTACAGTAATCAAAATTTTGGGATTTATCTGTGACTCAGCAGCAGGCTGACATCCCAGCCCAGATGTCACCGCTGCCCTTCTCGTGCCAATTCAGTGTTTTTTGTGGTGCTGTCCAGTCATACCAATGTAGTGGTCTAGATGAGACAAACCAGCAGGACTCAGATTAGACGGGTGGTCTGCAAGATGCGTAAGAAATTGGCTTGCAGGCTGCACTCAGATGGTGGTGATCCGTAGTCTTTACTTAGGCTGGCAGTTGTTACAAGTGGAGTGTCCCAAGGATGGATACTGAGCTGGATGGGGCTCTAAGCAACCTGATCTAAAGATGCCCTGGCTCACTACAGTGAGGGTTGAACTAGATGACTTTAAAAGGTCTCTTCCAACTGAAAACATTCTGATCCTATGGGATTTGAAATACCAAGTTGCTTATGACACTAATTTGAGTGCTGAGATGGATATGTCAAAAGGAAAAAACATGTTACAGAGACACCTGGACAGGCTGGATGAGCAGGCTAGCAAGAACTGTGTGAAGTTTAACAGGTGCAAGGGACAACATAACCCCAAAACAGGAGCCCAGTACAGGCTAGGATCTGTGTGGTTGGGGAGCAGCCCTGCTGAGACAAAGTTGGGGGTCCTGGTGGACAACAAGCTGAATGCAAGTCATCAGTGCACTGCTACAACAGTGAAGGCAAATGGGGTCCTGGGTTGCATCCACAGCAGCATTGCTAGCAGAAATAGAGATATGATCATTCCCCAAACTCTAGGTTTACAGAAACAGTATCAACCTTGTAACCAGATTCGCAGGTTGCACTGGCTTGGAGGAGACCCTCAAAGGTCATCTTGTTCAAACTCCTGCAGTGAGCAGGGATACCTCCAACTAGATCAGACTGCCCAAAGCCACACATCTGACCTTGAATGGCTCCAGGGACAGGGCCTCAGCCACATCCCTGGGCAACCTGTTCCAGCATTTTACAATTCTCATTATAATGAACTTCTTCCATATGTCCACGCTAAATCTACCCTGCTCCTATTTAAAACCGTTGCCCTTGTCCTACAAGGCTTTCTAAGCAGTCCTTCCCCAGCTGAACAGCCTCAATTCTTTCATCCACTTTTCATAGAAGAGGTGCTTGAGCATTCTGACCGTCTTTGTAGCCCTCCTCCAAACCTGCTCCAGCAGGTCCATGTCTCTCATGCAGTGGCCCCAGAGCTGGACATAGCACTCCAACTGAAGTCTCACCAGAGCAGAATAGCAAAATCACCTCTCTCAGTCTGCTGGCCATACTTCTTTTCATGCATCCCAGGATGTGATTGACCTTGTGAAATGCAAATACACATTGTTGGCTCATGTCCAGCCTCTTATCCACCAGTACCCCCAAGACCTTTTCTGCAGGGCTGCTCTCAATTTCATCATTCACTAGCCTATATTGATACCGAGGATTGCCCTAACCTAGGTGCAGGACCTTATTGAACCTCATGAGATTCTACTCAGCCCACGAGTCCAGTCCATCCAGATCCCACTGGATGCCATCTTATCCTTCAGTCTTATCAACTACACCACTCATCTTGGTATCAACTGCAAACTCACTGAGTGTGCCCTTAATCTTGCTGTCAATAGATGAAGATATTGAACAGCACTGGTTCCAGTACACTGCTGTAGGGACAGGGATATCTCTGAGCTGCAAAGATCAACTTCCATTCCATTCCTCTCCTGTGTGATTAGGGTGTGCAAAGTGAGAGATGAATTTGAAGTCTGATGCTTCAGAGACAACGGACTCTCCCAGACTGAAACTTTGTAGATAAGCACTTTAGATAACACCAACTTGCTGTAAAAAAATGGCCCAGACAGGATCTGTGGTGAGCAGAGACAGTCAGCATTTGTTGGACACGCTCTAGGAACAGCTTTAGCATTTAGTCCTATTTGCAATTAAGCCAGAAAAATAACTAATTTCCAGGTTATGTTCTAAATTAGTTGAGAAATAGTCCTGAAGCTGCTGTGGCCAGTGGCCATTCTGTACCTGAGCTGGAGGCATTAGAGCTGTTGGTTGTTAACTTTTCTCCAGCTGGTCTTCACAGCCTTCCTTTTGTCTTCTGGATATTCAGATTTACCTCTGTCCTCTTCTATCTTCAGTACCTTACCTGCTTCCTGAGTCCATCTCGCTATCCATGTAAACATGAGGAAAAGCTTTTTCACTGTGAGGGTGACGGAACACTGGAACAGGCTGCCCAGAGGTTTGTAGAGAGTCCTCTGGGGATATTCAAGGCTCACGTGGATGCATTCCTGTGTGACCTACTCTAGGTGATCCTGCTCTGGCAGGGCGGTTGGATGAGATGATCTTTCAAGGTCCTCTCCAACCCCAACATTCTGTGATTCTGTGATTTTCGCAGGCTCCACCATTACCCCCACCCCACCAGGGCTTCTTGACCCACCCTTTCCCCAGAACTGTTCACATTGTCTTTAGGGCTTTCTGTTGCCTTCTCTCTCTATCAAGCCACGTCCCTTTTCCTTGTTGGTAGCTTCACAGCCTAATCCAATAGGCGTACCAGTGACTTGTTTAGTAAGTTTGACTTTATTTCTTTCAAGGTGTTATTGCATCTCACAGCTGAGACAAGATCTGCAGGTATAAGGAGAACTCTACAGAGGAATGTTAAAGTTTGAGGCTAGGTGCATTTTTCTGTTATCCCTTTTGGAAGAGGTAAAAGAACATCTGTCTCACTCTAAATTAAGACAAGGAAGAAGTTACCTTATGGAGTTGTTCTGTCTTCAGGGTTTGTCTGCAGTTCAGCTGGGGAGAGAAAGGAGAACTGGCTTGTATTTTTGGCATTCAGTACATCTGTTTTACTTTAGTTCTAGTATAGAATCATGGAATTATAAAACATCAGGGGCTGGAAGGGACCTCGAAAGATCATCTGGTCCAGCCTCCCTGCCAGAGCAGATCACACTGGAATGCAACCAGACAGTTCCTGAATTTCATCTCCAGAGAGAGAGACTCCACAACCTTCCTGGGCAACCTGTTCCAGTCCCTCACAGGGGAATGGAACCTCCTATGCTTCAACTTCCACCCATTGCCCCTTGTCCTGTCACTGGGTTTCTCTGAGAAGAGGCTGGCTCCATCCTCCTGGCACTCACCCCTTACATATTTATAAACATTAATGAGGTTAAAAGATGCTTGCCTCTCCTGGTCTTGCAGGACAGTACTCGTTGCGGTCCACACCAGAACAGCCTGAGGGAGGAAAAGCCTCCCTTGGCCTTTGAAATAAGAAAACCCCTAGCTTAAGAAGGATATGGGCCTGGGTCCAGAGGAGGGCCATGAAGGTAAGGGGCCATGGAGCACTTACCCCATGAGGACAAGGCTGAGAGAATTGGGCAAATTCACCTGGAGAAGAAAGGGCTCTATGGAGTCCCTGTAGCAGCCTGTGAGTACTTAAAGGGGGCTCACAGGAAGGGCTGGGTAGAACTCCCTATCAGGGAGTGCAGTGGCAGAATGAGGGGCAATGGGCTCAAAGTGAAAGAGTGCAGCTTCAAACTAGATAACCAGCATAAAATTATTTACTGTGAGTGTGGTAAGGCATTAGAGTATCACCTCCTAAATCATTCACTGGATGTAGTCCTTCACCTTTTCCTTCAGCAGATTCTGATCTTAGAGCAAATACCCCCCTTTATATTTTGTCAGTTCAGAGAGGCATGGGACAGCCTTCTGCTGGTTCTGCAGTACCTGGCTGCAAGTGCCCCAGATTTAGCAGGCTCCAGTAGCTTTAATGCAGTACAAAACCATCCCTAATAGCTGTTCCTTGGCTTCTGTGGTTGGAAACATATGTTTTCTGACATTTAGTCCTAGTTTGTTCTCCCATTCGTCCCAATGACTATAGACAGCTAGTCCGAAACAGAGGCAACTTATTTTCCTGTGGGAAATGAAGACATATGTCACTAAATTGAATTAAATATTAATCATATTATTTCCAAAGGAGAGGAGTACAAGTAGAATAAATTAAAAAATATTTATTCTAAAAGAGCATAAATTACATATACTTGGAAATAAATTTGTCTTTTTAAAATGTGGACTCTTCTGATTTGGTTTGTTGGGTGGTTTGGTTTTTGTTTTTTTTTTTTTCACATTTCTGGTTTGATTCCTAGTAGAAATGAAAGTTAATTCATCTAATGGTCTTCCATTGGCCCATGATACGAGTCTGGATGATCTTAATTCCAGTTCCCAAGGACAGGGTGTCCTGTCATACACTAAGCTGTGGTTTGCATTTGATGAGCTGTATTTTCAGTTTCCCTGGAACTGAATGATTTATGAAGAAGCAGAGCAGTATGGATGGACTCCTTATGTGTGATGTTTGAGGGAAAGACTTGCCACTGTCATCCAGAATGTTCTCTAACTGTTCTGGCAAGGAATTCCGATATGGCTGTGGGCTCTGTCAGGGTCAGCTTCAAGTCAGTGGAACAAACCCTGGTAATTTCATTATGAGCTGAATCAGGCCTTTACTAAATGAAGAAAGGAGTTTAGACCTTTGTAGCAGAATGTAGGTGGACTTTGGACATTTAAATTTCATCTGCAATCCAAGCAATCTTTGCTTATCAGCCATCTAAACCTGCATCTGCCTTATCTTGGTAGGTGCCTCTCAGTTTAACCTGCACATACAGCACGTGCTGTTTGAGGTGAACAGAAACATTCAGCACTAATCCTTTTTCAACACTGTGCCTTGCACCTTTTCCATCCTGAGTGTCACTCAGGCTTAAAGCGTGCACAGCATATCTGGGGACACTCAGTAATATTTATTTATGAACTGGATTTCTATGTATTATACCCTTACAGAAATTGGGCTAGTGGATAACCTTCACAGTTTGGAAAGTGAAAGCAGAGATAAAAGCTTCTAATCAAGGAGTTAGATCAAGGAAATGAAAGGAGGAAGGGATGGAAATCCTCACCTCCAGACCTTTAAGCACAAATCATGTATTTTATGTTGCCATCAATGGATTAAAAAAATTCTCCATCATGGCAATCCTCTAATCCCACAGGACAAGGCTATTAGAGGATAATCCTAGCCCAAATTGCAACCCTATGCTTGAGCATTGGTTCTGTTAATGCTGTAGGATACAATTACAGAACAAGGCCTGGAAACCACAGCCTTTGTTCTGGCTTATTGCTTAATTGTTTAATGAAGTATTCACTTCATCTAAGTGAGTGCTTTGTAATTTTGTACTTGTGTGCAGATGGCAGTGGCAACAGGCAAAGAACTGGCTTTTTTTCAGCATAATTTGTTCTCTTGGTAGAAGATACCATTAAGGATATCAGGCTCCAATAGTAAATACTCTGAGACATGTCCCCATAAAAAGGAAAACTCACCCTTAAAAGTGAGGAATGAAAGCATACTTGTTACTGCTTGCCCCCTGATTTTCCTCTTGATGCCATGCAAAGGCAGACTGAAGAGGCAGTGTGACATTTAGGACCAGATCTTGCACTAATAGCTCAGTTTCTGAGGTTAGGACTCTGCTATCACATTCACCTTTACAACTGAAATAGGAGAGGCATTCCCAACTGAAAAAAAAAAGCCTATTGAAAAAGTTTCTATCAATGACTCAAGCCTTTAACTAAGTGCAGAGTCACTATATATAGGAGCAAAAGAATATTTTAAAAGTTTATTTTAAAGTCTATGGGCTATAAGACAAAAGCAGTGGCTGTGTTCTACTCTTGAAGATATTTCTGTGCTCAGGACAATGACAAAGACCACCTCCCAAGGAGCTCCCTGGTGAATGCTAAGTGCTCAGAGACAGTTCCCTACCAGGTATTGCTAGACAGCTCCTGTATCTCCCTGCATTTCAGGTGTTTTTATCTTTTGAAGCATTTATAACTATAGAATTGTATAGGGTTAACACTCCTGGGGGAGTAACCCTGAACCTGACCCTAGGGGTCTTGGCCCCTCCTCAGGGGTGGGCCACACTCCAGGTGATGGTTAGCCCACTCCCCCGATTTCCTGCGGTATAAAAAGAGAGAAAAAAGACCCAGAAGCAGGAAAGTGCCTGTCTACACAAGGTAGAGCAGAACATGTTGTCCAAGCTGAGAGCAGTGAGGTGAGAGCATGTTGTCTGGGCAGAGCAGCACACACTGAGGCAGCTCCATGAGGCAGAGGCAGCGAGGCAGAAGCAGCACAAGTGCTTGCAACTTAGCTCAATTTATATTATTTGCCCGAGTGTAATGGGTCTTTTGGCCACAGAGATTCTCCAATCAAAATGGCATTTGCAAAACTGACCATATCAGGTGAAACCAGGGCTTGCTTACCCTTATTTGGGCAAGACACTAACAAGTACCTAAACACCTGTGGGTACCTGTGGGTGCACTTTGGGAGGAGACATAATGGCCCAAGCCTTTGTTTTCCTCCCACCCCTGCTTCCCCCCATCAGCAGAAGGGTGGGGCAAGCCAGGACATCTAATAGGCCTATTAACCTTCCAGGACAGGCAGACAGTGTCAAAGGCCTTGCTGAAGTCAGAACAGAACAGGTGAGGTCACCTGTGCTCTAGTCCCTTCCTCTCTGGCCATCCCTGCCTCTTGGAGGTAATGCCTATGGTTACTTTGCTGGTTCTCATCAGAGAAAGTGCTGCTTCACTGAAGCCATATTGCTAGAAGAAGACAGCATCGAGTGAGGGGAGTTACAGGTAGTTTACTTGTTGCTTTCCATGCAGGCTCTGTGTGGCCGTTTGAGCTGATCCTCTAGCTCAGACATAGGGGAAAGATGAACATTCCAGGGATAGGCCAAATAATAGCAACAATAGATAAATTAATATAATTTCATTGGAGCATCAAGAGCTCAGTGTCTAGAAGCACAGTTTGTTCTCCCCCTTTCTCCTGCTAGCTTCTGCTGCTGCAGCTTCGCCTATCATCCCGGCTGCTGTTTTGGCTACTGCTGCTTCTGCTGCTTCGCCGCTGCTTGACCCCTCCCCCATCTCCCGTAAGGTTATTGTATTGCTTTTTTTTTTCTTCCTTCCTTCTCTAGTTATTATCTCTCTTTACATTGTTATACTATAAGAAAATACAATTTCATCTTTCCCTGACTTTCAAAAAAGGGGGGGTGTCTGTGTTGTGAATTTCTTCCCGGGGGAGGGATCAGCCCAAACCCGGGACACTCTGCTACAGGTGCTATTCTTGTGGCATCCATGATGGGAAGGAAACCATCACACAGTGGCATTTGTGACAGCAAAAAATAGTATGATGTAGGCTAGCTGTATGTGCATGCTAATGCATTGTTCTTGCCCCAGAACAGGTGACAAATCACAGAATCACAGAATGTCAGGGGCTGGAAGGGACTTCAAAAGATCATCTAGTCCAACCCCCCATGCCAGAGCAGGATCTCCTATACCAGATCACACAGGAACACATCTAGGCAGATTTTGAATATCTCCATAGAGGCTCCACAACTCCCCTGGGCAGCCTGTTCCAGTGTTCTGTCACCCTCACAGCAAAAAATTTCCTCCTCATGTTTACAACTACCTGAAGGGAGGTTGTAGCCAGGTGGGGGTTGGTCTCTTCTCCCAGGCAACCAGCAACAGAACAAGGGGACACAGTCTCAAGTTGTGTCAGGGGAAGTATAGGCTGGATGTTAGGAGGAAGTTCTTCCCAGAGAGAGTGACTGGCATTGGAATGGGCTGCCCAGGGAGGTGGTGGAGTCACTGTCCCTGGAGGTGTTCAAGACTGGATGAGGCATTTAGTGCCATGGTCTAGATGACTGAATAGGGCTGAGTGCTAGGTTAGACTGGATGATCTTGGAGGTCTCTTCCAACCTGGTTGATTCTATGATTCTATGGAACTTCCTGTGCCTCAGCTTCCACCCTTGTGTGGTTTGTGACTGTTGCATTTAAAAGGAAGTACAGTGCAAACCTCTTGTTTATCTCTTTATAACTGGTTTCCAAGAAACTAACATTTTCAAGATCATTTAGCAAATCATTATAGGCCCTTAAATAAATTATAGTCATTAACCTTGCCCAGGGTAACTGAGGGCAGTAAAGAGTCTGTCCTCTAGGCCTGAATGTTCAAGATCACAAGAGTATCAGAGCAAACATCAATTCAATGACCAACAGGAATGAAAATGGCTCATAGCCATCTTTTGTACTTTAACAGTGCTGTTGGGTTCCTGTGGGTGCCAGTGTACAGAGACATCTCAGGCTCCTTTTTTCTGTGCTTACTTCAAGCGGCCTCTGTGATCTGTTCCTGAAGTTGGAAGAACTAAAGCATAGGAAGACTGTGTTTCATTTTCCTTTAAGGACATACCTGTCAGCTTGTCTATAGGGAGTTTCCTGCAGAAGCACTGACACAGAGACAGAGATCTGACTCATAACGGCTAGAGACACCTCCTGGAAGACCTGTAATAGAATAGCCACAGGGCAGTCATGATTCAGTCCCAATCAGTCTCATCAGCATCTGATTTCATAATGGCATCCTGTATATTCTTATGTTACCAGCTATTTTTGTATCCTCTATGCAACCACCGCCTGAACAGGAACTCTCTGTCCATCTATATGGAAATGCTTGAATAACGTTTTGGTTAAAACCTCTAAGATGCAAGCTTTTAATTAAGAAGAGAAAACCAACTTTGCTTAAAACTGAGGCATTTTCCCTTTCCCCAAGAACCAACAATTTAGCTTCTTTGAAGAAAAGATTTCAAAAACAGGTTGCAAAAATATTTCTCTAGCACAATTTCAGCTTAAAATATTGCCTTGCCAGGACTGTTATTACAGCTGTTTATCACTCTGAGATAACATTTGCTTTTGATTTCGAAGTTTCACTTGCTTGCTTTTAGTGTTATTACTGTCAGTGGCTCAATACTGTGGTTACCGATGGCCATAGTCTGAAATGTCTTCTGGGTGAAACAGATTAAGCCTCCGCACTGAGTCAGAGAAGGATTAAAAGTATCAGAGAGGAAAATGTCTCAGCAGTGTGGGAGCACAATGGTACTGCAAGACTGAAGGTTGTCTGGTGGAAAAGACATTGAATCATGACTGATAGGGATGACTCTGGTGTGAATGGAGCCTTTGTAGTAAAAACTGATGAAGCAGTTAAATTACATCTATCACTCAGTCTACTGGTGAGAGTTGTCCAGAGGCTGCCTGGCACAAAACTGACATAACCCCTACCCCATTACCATTACCAGAGGTTTAGCCAGGGCTGGACCCTGCTTGTCACCTTGCATGCTTATCGGTGTGCTTGTTGACCTAGCTGGGTTTGCTGCATTCCAGAGCTGGTCGCCGAATGTTGTTTATTTGAATTCCTCTGCAGCTTCAGCGCAGCCTCATATACTGTCTCTTTTGGTGTCTGAAGTTAAGAGGCTTCCCTCACTGCCTGGCTTTGAACAGTCTAATTGCTCCCCATCCTTCTTCTACAGTATAGGAATTTGGGGGAGAATCAGTTATTTCAAGCTGATAACCAGGATTCCCTGAAATTCCAACTATTATGAATGGTATCATTATGGATGGTTACACTTTCTTACTTTTTATGAAACCCCGAGTAGAGCTGAAGCTCAGATAAAGAAACACCTGGCATTTGTGTTCTGTAATATTTGCAATCGTCTAATGATTACCTTTGCAGATTCTTGCAGTGTTCACCTGCCCTGGGGGATGGAATGACTTGACAGGATATCTGCATTACAATTGAAATATTGTTCCTGCTGGGAGAAGACTTGAATATTTTTATTTTTCAACAGTTCCTGCTGTGCTGTGGCATTTACAGTCCATCTGGGCTAACACCTTCAGCAGTTTCCTTCTCTGCTCATCAGACTCTGGCCCAGCTGTGTGACAAGCACGTTAATTCATCACCAAGATGTGAGTTGCACAGCTGATTAATTTTTGTAATTCACTATTTTTAATGTGTCATAAAGAACTTTTAAACTTCCTTTACAGGTGGAGAAACTGAATCATGGAGAGAAAAGATGGTGTCAGTTCACTTGTTAAGGCAGGTGGAAGGAGCAGCACTGAGATCCTGGCTTGCTGAACTCTGTCTGGGAGACACATCCTCTGAATTGCCAGCTATTCCTCAAAATCTGAAGCATGAAGTCTGTCCCTCTATGCTTACCAGTTATGCCTGGCTTGCTGATCCAGTCTCCTAGAAGGTATTTCTGAATTACTGTTCCCACCAGAACCTCTTACCAATCTACACATACTCATGTGGATCCTAAATTAAAACTTCCTATGAAAGCTGGAACAGCCAGACTTTATTAAAATGTGCTCTACTGCAAGGTCCAAGTCCCCAGACACATCTGTATTTCTCACAGCTGTATTTCTCAAAGCAGGACAGTGGCTCCTTTTGCTTCCAAACGTCTTCCTAGAATTTGGCACCGAGTTGCCATTCTTGCTTTTCAGATTGCAACTGGTCCTCCAACAATCAGTGAGGATGCAAAGACAGGGGCTGCAGAGAAGGTGAGAGAAGAGAGTTTAGATGCATGATTTGTATGACTTCAGAAGTACTTTCTCACACAGGCTCTTCATAGAGCTGCCCGAATAAACCAGAGGCTCGTTCCCTGTGAGCAGTCAAGTAGAAAAGCAACACTGACAGAACTGGCCTAAAGCATTCACCAGGAATTGCTCCAAGGTGTGAGCTGTTGTTGCCCTCTGCCGACAGTTTTGCCGTGTAGTGCCATCACTTTGCAAATGAAGTATCTTCTGTTGTAGCACAAACAAGGATTTCTGAGGATCTGAAATAAACCGAAGGTACCTCTGAGACAGAGATCTTGAGAGTTTATTGCTTGAGGTTTTTATGTCCTTTCCCACTGTTGTAACGAAGATACTACATAACAATCATCCCACATCAAAGATGAGTCCAGTCTAAGCTGTTGTGCAATGTACACATGAAGAAAGCAAATTTTCCCCTGGAGAGCCTGCATGCTACAGAGACAAGACAGATAAAGGATAGTGAAAAAGCAAAGAATGATCTGCCCTATTTTATGTATAGACTGCAGTAATCTAGCAGAGCCCACAAGAAAGGCAGCTCCATTACCCTGTATGGAAGCTGTAGTAAGGTAATTCATAACAAAAATGAGTCAGAAGTTCTGTCTGCAAGAAGAATAGATCACACTGTCGA